>NC_025994.2:97259867-97571522 GCF_000442705.2 Elaeis guineensis | reverse complement strand
ACAGCAATCATAAGATGATAATACCACAAAGAGAAGATAATATTCCACAAAGGAGAAATATATAACCAAAGTATGATAAACATCATTACAAAAGAAAAAAAAGATGATATCATAAAATCATAATTGTTTCAGTACATAGATCATAACATACAAAGCCAACTAGCACATGTCAATACATGGCCCCAAAATACAGATCCTAGAAAGGACAAAACACTAACACCTAGGATCTAGAAATGATCAAGATAAGTCAATGATCGGAATCATCAGAAATGTGATAAGGAGCAGATGGATCTGAATCAGAAGTGCGTCCTCTACCCCGTCTGCCTCTGGCATGAGTGGAAGTACTGGTACGAGCAGGCGAGCAGGAGGAACTGGGTGGCTGAGAACGCTGAGAAGCTAGGGACTGAACAGAAAGGGTAAGTCTGATGGAATCAAGTACAGTCAGTGCCCTGGAAACAGCCTGAAGAAGAGCAATGAACTGGGTAGTCGCATAGTCACTCGATCCTCTGATCTCCTTCCTTAGTAACTCATAACCGCCCTCAAGAGCTCCTCTAAGTCTGCCAGCCTCTGCAGTGAGATCAGTGACCTCAATCGAAGACTCCTGTGGCTGAGGATGGGCCAAGTCAAAGACTTGCCCCTGCAAGTCAAGGACTCTGCCAGTCAATCTCAAAATAGAGTCCTCAAGCTGCTGAATCTGGATGGACTGATCTGTCATCATCTGATACACTGTGGAGATGTGGGGAGTCAAAGTCTGATCAGAAGAAGTAACCCCTGGTGCAAAAGTAGTACTGCTCCACTGACTAGACAATAATGAAGCCACACGCTGTGAAATCCGCTCAATCTGATCATCAGACAGTGTGAACTCTGACGGAGGTGCTCTGCTCTCTGGCTGATGCACTGGTGTGGGCATCCTGGTAAACTCCGAAGGGCCAGCCTCTGGATCCGGAAAGAACTGTATATCTGGTGAAGCTGCCCTGAAGTCATGAATAGGAGATGATGGACCTTCTTCTTCTTCAGCTCTGACTTCAGTTCTGTCTCCAGCTGTCTCCTCAGCTCTCTCCTCAGCTCTCTCCTCAGCTCCCCTGATCCAACCACCACCAGTCTTTGTGAAACCCATTCGGTGCAAGGTGTGTAGGTTGAAAGTGTCAACATGAGATAGCTTGGTAAGAGCCTCCCCCTCACAGCTAACATCAAACCTCCTAAATACTCTAGTCAGGGCCATACCAAAAGGCAAATGTGCCTTAGATCTGTTCAGAGTTTCTCTCATGGCCTCAATCATAAGTGCCGGGAGGTTTAGGGGGGTCTGTGTGATAATGTGAAACATAATACATATATCCCTGCCAGACAGTAGATCGTGCCTACCACTCCTAGGGAAGAAGAGTTTGGTGACCATTTGATGTAAAATTCTCATCTCTATAGGTAAAATCTTTGCTTTCAGTTTATTCAGATTCCCTTGGTAGGCACCCCCAAGAATAACACTAACACCTTCTTCTTTCACAGGGAGTTCCATATATGCATAACCTTCACTAGGCAAATGTAAAATCTCCCCCAAGATAACAGGATTCAGACAAATATCAATCCCTTTTACAGTTGAAGTTACTGACCCATTTCCATAAATTAGATTCTGATAAAACTCCCTAACTAGGTCAACATAGGTGACTTCTTTAAGGGTACAGTAAAAACTCCATCCTTGATTTTTGATCTTGGTTGCAAAAGAAAATCTCTCATTTTCAAAGAACCGGAAGTCTATGTTTTTCTCGATTTCTACTTTTCTATCTGAAAGAGGGTTCTTACTGGGGCTTTGAGAGGAATGTGAAGGACCTTGAACTGAAGTTGGAGTGGGAGCAGTGGAGGACTGTGCCGCTTGCCTTTTCTTTCTGACATTTTCTTCAAGTTCTCGGACAGACTTTCTCCTTTGGGGAAGCTTCATCTTTGGAGCCATAATCTCTTCAATAGCAGGCGAGGAGACTTGAGGAGCAAGTGAAAGAGTGGAGGAAGGATCACAAGAGAGTGAAATGGAATTATGGTGGAGAAAATGGGTGGATTTGAGAGGGACGGTGGAGTGCTAGGGCACGCTCCAACCGTGATGAACAAGGGAAGAAGTCACAAAAAGACCTTTCCCCAAGAGGCGATTTGCAGTGGAGAGAAGGCGGGAGAAGTTCCACAAGCTTGAGTCTTGGAATGGGAGCTAATGGAAGTGGGGAGGATGGGTTTTGGAAGGAAGAAGACGACCGTGTGGGTCGGCTCACGAACAGCAATCCTTATATAAAAACCTTAAGCCCGTTTGGAAGTTGGTGGGATTTACAAGTTTGCCATTGAGTCGACTCATGGGGGTCGACTCATGAAGTTCAGAAAATCAGGAAAAATGTGGATAAATTCCAGAAAAATTTGAAATTTGGGGAGAAGGAGTTTAGCTCTAAGATAAGTTTTTAGAATGAAAAACTTAAGCTTTTGGGACCAAGAAAGGTGTTGGAAATTAAGCTCTAAGAAATTTTGACAATAAATCATTGGAAATTGAAAAATTAATTCAGGCAAATGGATCAAGAATTCCTAGATTTCTCCTAATTTCACAGAATCTATCCTCACTAAGGGCCTTTGTAAAGATATCAGCTAATTGATTTTCGGTGCAAACATATTCAAGAATTATATTTTTGTTTTGAACATGTTCTCTTATGAAGTGATGTCTTATTTCAATATGTTTGGATCTTGAGTGTTGAATAAGATTTTTAGATAGATTTATGGCACTTGTGTTGTCACATCTTATTGGTGTTTTATTAAGTTTAATTCCAAAGTCTTCGAGTTGTTGCTTAATCCACAAGATTTGAGCACAACAGCTTCCGGCTGTAATGTATTCGGCCTCAGCCGTAGACAGTGCTACCGAATTTTGTTTCTTGCTAAACCATGAGATTAGGTTAACTCCAAAAAATTGACAAGTTCCACTTGTGCTTTTTCTATCTAATTTACATCCAGCAAAGTCAGCATCAGAATATCCTAATAGATCAATTTATGAGTCCTTAGAGTACCATAACCCTAAAGTTTGAGTACCATTTAAGTATCTAAGGATTCTTTTAACAGCATTCAAATGAGATTCTTTAGGATTAGATTGATATCTAGCACATAAACAAACACTAAACATGATATCAGGCCTACTTGCAGTTAGATACAATAATGATCCAATCATGCCTCTATAGTATTTTAAGTCTACACATTTACCTTCATCATCCTTGTCAAGCTTACATGAGGGACTCATTGGTGTGCCAATGGGTTTGGAGTTCTCCATTCCAAATCTTTTGAGTAGTTCCTTGGTGTACTTGCTTTGGGCGATGGAGATTCCCTCTTTTGATTGTTTGATTTGGAGTCCGAGGAAGAAGTTGAGTTCTCCCATCATGCTCATCTCGAACTCCCCCTGCATAAGCTTAGCAAAGTCTTGACAAAGAGATTCATTAGTAGACCCAAAAATTATGTCATCAACATAAATTTGTATAACTAACATATCATTTTGATTTCTTTTGATAAAGAGGGTTGTATCTACATTACCTCTTGAAAAACCATTATTTAGTAAAAATTTGCTTAGTCTATCATACCATGCTCTAGGTGCTTGTTTTAATCCATATAAAGCTTTATTTAATTTAAAAACATGATTAGGAAAAGAATGATTTTCAAATCCAGGGGGTTGTTCTACATAAACTTCTTCAGCAATAAATCCATTTAAAAATACACTTTTAACATCCATTTGAAATAATTTGAATTTCATAAAGCAAGCATATACAAGTAGAAGTCTAATAGCTTCTAATCTAGCAACAGGTGCAAAGGTTTTATCAAAATCAATTCCTTCTTCTTGATTATATCCTTTAGCAACCAATCTTGCTTTATTTCTAATTACATTACCATGCTCATCTAATTTGTTTCTAAAGACCCATTTTGTGCCAATTATTGAACAGTTTTTAGGTCTTGAAACCAAAGTCCAAACATTATTTCTTTCAAATTGATTAAGTTCTTCTTGCATTGCATTAATCCAATTATGATCTTTTTCAGCTTCTTCAATGGTTTTTGGTTCAAGATGAGATACAAAAGCACAATGATTAAACACTTCTCTTAGTGAAGAGCGAGTTTTTACCCCATGCATAGGATCACCAATAATTAACTCCTTAGGGTGGTTGTGAACATACCTCCATTCCTTGGGTAGGTCATCTGTACCTTGAGGTTGTTCTTGAATTTCTTCACCTCTCTCATCTTGTTTGTCTTCTTGTCCCTTGTCCTCTGGAGTAGCTGAATCTTTCAGAGTGATCTCCTTCATACCTTCTATTAATGGATCTGCATCATCAACACCCTCATTCTTCCTTGAAGGAAGATCGTTAGATTCATCAAAGACAACATGAATGGACTCCTCAACTATTAGGGTTCTTTTATTAAAAACTCTAAAAGCTTTACTAGTGGGAGTAACCCAGAAAGATTGCTTCATCTGATTTTGCATCAAATTTACCAAGTCTTTCCTTACCATTATTTAATACAAAACATCGGCAACCAAAAACATGAAAATATGCAATATTTGGTTTTCTTCCTTTCCAAAGTTCATAGGGGGTTTTCTTAAAAAATTGTCTAATCAAAGCACGATTTAGAGTGCAATATGCTGTGTTAATAGCTTCCACCCAAAAATATCTTGGAAGGTTGCTTTCACAAAGCATGGTACGGGCCATTTCTTCTAAGGTTCTATTTTTTCTTTCAACTACCCCATTTTGTTGGGGTGTTCTAGGAGCAGAGAAGTTATGGCCAATTCCATTTTCATCACAAAATTTTTTAAAGTCTTGATTTTCAAATTCAGTTCCATGATCACTTCTAATATTTTGAATTGAAAATCCTTTTTCATTAGTGACTTTTCGATGAAATTTAGTGAAAATATGAAAAGTTTCATCTTTGTGTGCCAAAAAGAAAACCCAAGTAAAACGAGAGTAATCATCTATAATTACAAAACCATATCGTTTTCTCCTAGACTAGTGGTTCTAGTTGGTCCAAATAAGTCCATATGCAAAAGCTCTAAAGGTCTAGAAGTTGAAACAATATTTTTGGATTTAAATGAAACTCTAGTTTGCTTACCTAGTTGACATGCATCACAAATTCTATCTTTTTCAAAATTCAGTTTAGGCAAGCCATGAACTAATTCTTTCTTAATTAATTTTGAAAGAGAATGCATGCTAATGTGAGCAAGTCTACGATGCCAAAGCCAACTAGTCTCATTAATTTTAGCATTTAAGGATACTAGGCATTGCATGTCTAATTTGGCTAAATCATTTAGATCTACCATATAAACATTGCCATGTCTATGACCTATAAATTTGATGCCATCATTAATAGGACTAGTCACAATACAAACAGATGATTCAAAAACAACTTTATACCCTTTATCACAAAATTGACTAATGCTAAGTAAGTTATGCTTTAAACCTTTAACTAACAAAATATTTTCAATATATTTGGAGGGAGTGATACCAATGTTACCTATCCCGATGATCTTTCCTTTGCCATTATCTCCAAAGGTGACCATCCCTCCATCCTTAGCATCAAGCGTGATGAATTGTGATTCATCACCAGTCATGTGTCTCGAGCATCCACTGTCCAGATACCATTTCCTATTTTCTCCATGGGATGCTAGACACACCTGCAAACAAATGTCAAGTTTTTGTTTTAGGTACCCAAGCTTTCTTGGGTCCTTTTTGGTTAGTCAAAATGGTTCCTTTTGGAACCCATATTTTCTTTATAGTTGTGTTTGCACAAGTGTAAGATTTATGTCCTATTCTACCACATTTAAAACAAGTAATATTGGTAGACTTGTTACTTGAATAGTTTACATAAATATTTTTCAGAAATTTTTGTTTCTTTAAGGGGTTATAACCAAGTCCAGCCTTATCATATACGGCCTTTTGATTTTCAAGAATCATATTTAGTTTGTTTGAACTTAAGGTGAACTTATCTACTATAGGTTTCAGCTTGTTAATATCATTCTTTAGGCTTTGGTTCTCTTGAAGCAAAGTGGATTTTTCAATTGAAAGGTTTTCAGCTTGTTTTACTAAGGATTGATTTTTCAATTTCAGTTCTTTGTTTTTCATTCCTAGTTTCTTCAATTCATCAATTAAATCATTGAAGGCTTCATGCAATTCTTCAAAAGTGAATTCACTAGGGATTTCAGAAATTACCTCATTTTCATGTGCCATAAGGCACAGGTTGGCTTGTTCTGTTGAAGTCTCCTCATCGGAGCTTGAGTCATCGCTCGCACTCCATGTGGCCATCATTGCCTTCTTCTTAAACTTTTTGGGACCTTTCTTCAGTTGTGGACATTCGGATTTGAAATGCCCCGGCTTTTTGCACTCATAGCATATAAGGGGTTGATCTTTCTCTTTCTCTTTGCTTTGTTCCCCTTTTGTGAAAGGTCTCTTTCTCATCCCCTGTTTCCTTTTTCTTAGGAACTTCTTGAATCTCCGGGTGATGAGTGCCATCTCTTCATCCTGTTCTTCATCTTCTGTGTCGTCAGTTTCTTCATCAGGAGAAGCTGTGGATTTGAGGGCAATGGTTCTTTGCTTTTTGACTTCATCCTCTTGATGTTGCTTCATGCTAAGCTCATGAGTCATCAAGGATCCAAGAAGCTCTTCTAGAGGTAGAGTGTTCAAGTCCTTTGCTTCTTGGATGGCAGTCACCTTGGCTTCCCAAGTTCTTGGCAATGACCTGAGAATTTTCTTACAAGCTCACTGTTAGTATAAGATTTGCCAAGACTCTTCAAACCATTAATTATATCAGTAAAACGAGTAAACATAGCAGTTATGGACTCATCATGCTCCATTTTAAATAACTCATATTTATGTACAAGCATGTTTATTTTAGACTCTTTTACTTGATTTGTTCCCTCATGGGTTACTTCTAACCTATCCCATATTTCTTTAGCAGATGCACAGATAGAAATGCGATTAAATTCATTTGCATCAAGTGCACAATAAAGAACATTCATAGCTTTAGCATTTAATTGTGCCAATTTCTTATCAACCTCATCCCATTCTCTTTCGGGTTTGGTTGACTCCTCACCATCTATAATCTTGGTGGGTGTGTGAGGACCGTTCACTATGATACTCCACATATCATAGTCTAGTGCTTGTATGAATATCTTCATCCGAGCTTTCCAATAGGTGTAATTAGACCCATTGAAAAGTGGAGGTCGGTTGGTGGATTGCCTCTCGGCTAGAGAAGTGCCGACGTGGGTTGCCATAGATCTTTGGCTCTTTGATTGTTAGATCAAAGAAGGGCTAGAGCACCGGGCTCTGATACCACTTGTTGCCCAGCTATGCAACCCAAGAGGGGGGGTGAATTGGGTTTTAAAGAATTTAGGCTTAACTAATTACTTATGAAAAATATATATCAAAAGCTTGATGAATGAGGAGAGAGACTTTAGTTTGAGATTAATTGCTTAAAGCAAGAATGCAGGATATAATGGAGAATTAAAGAGAAACAATAAAGCATGCCACAAACACAAGGATTTATAGTGGTTCGGTGCCAACCTTGCACCTACATCTACTCCCCAAGCTCCTACTTGGGAATTCCAATCCACTATACTTTGTATTCAACCCGAATACAAACGTCGGAACCTCTGACACTAGCTATCCCAAGCTAGTCCACTTATTTCTCGGGTACAAGCCGATCCAATACACTCCGATTTCAGGTTCGGATCAACCTTCCCTTGTTTTGGAAACCCTCCAAAATAAAACAATTACTCACAAGATAAAATCAGTTTAGAGCACAAATAAGTACAAGAATAGCTCCTTAAATGAGCGAGTATAACAATAAATACGCTTTACTCAAAAGAAGAAGCCCTTCTTTGATTTCCTCAAAATGGATGAGAAAAGGAATAAAAGCTTGAGGAGTTGGTGAGCTTTGATTGAAGGCTTCTTGAAGGCTTTAAATGAGCTCTTGAATGAGGTTGAGAAGTTGGCTTGAGAAACCCTCTCTTGAATGCACTTAAATGCCCTCTTGAATGCTCTTTCTTTTCTCTTTTCAAATCTCTTGAATGCCTCTTGGATATTTGGATATCTCTACTTCTTGTTTTTCACCTTTAGAAACCTTTTATAGCCTTAAGAAACAAAGGAAAACAAACTAGGCAGAAAAAGAGCCGTTAGAGCACAAAAGGTGAGCATTAAAAGCAACTAAATCTGGCCAAAAACTAGCCGTTACAGGCAAATCCTGTCGCAGGGGTCGACTCATGAGTCGACTCATGCTTCAGGGGTCGACTCATGAGTCGACCTCTGATGCAACATCCAGAAAATCAAGTTTCTGAAAATTTTGGCCCACACTAACAGAGGTCGACTCATGAGTCGACTCATGCCTTGTGGGTCGACTCATGAGTCGACTCACAAGCCGTGCCAAGCCAAAAAAGGTCGCGTGCCAACAGGATTTTTGCGTGCCAATCAGCTCATTGTGCCATGAGTTGACTCATGAGTCGACTCATGCACTTCAAACCTTCATAACTTCAAAAATATAAGTCCAAAAATAATGAAATCTTCACCAATAGATCACAAATCATTTGTTCTACAAGATGATACTATCAAATCAGAGTTTTGATAAAATTACGATTTTGCCCCTGTAGAGCATAGGACTTTTTCAAAATAAAAAAAATTTGTATCCCTTCAAACTGTTTTGTAATCATCAAAATCAATCTAGGAGCAACATCATCTCGGCTCCCAGCGCGGGTTGATGATGAGCAGAAATGGTCGCAGAAGGTCTCCGACCTCTAGAAGCAGCTTCAAGATGCTGAGATGAGCCACGATGTGCAGCGGGCCAGCTGGCGCCGGCAAGTGGAAGAGTACAAAGGGAGATTCCGTCAGACGGCAGACGAGGTTGTTCGTCTCCAGAGGCAGTTGGTTACTAGGACGCAGCTTACTAACGCCCAAGATACCGAAGAGCTCCTAGCCTTGAGAGGCACTGTCGAAGGGATTTCCGTCTCCCTTGGGGAGAAGACAGTCGAACTTCAATAAGTGAAAATCCAACTGGCGCTCGAGCGGAAGGCCGTCGCGGATGCAGAGGCGGAGTCTGAAGTTCTGCGGAAGCGACGTCGAGAAGTGGAGGCAGAGAGCCGACAACTTCGTCAGGCGCTCCAGGATACGCTGCGGAAGAAGGAAGAACTAGAAGAAGCAGTGGAGAACCTGAGGCAGTCCTGGTTGAGGGATGGAGGTGATAACCCAAGGTCGGAGGGAGCAGGACCTCCTTAGAGCTCCTTTGTCTTCATGTAATTACTTTTTTTTTTCTTTTTTGTCGTTTTGTCCTTCTTTCCCTAGCCGTCCTGGCCCTGTAGTACGCATATTGGAAATGAAAAAAAGAGCGCTTTGTGTTACCTTGTCCACGCATAACACGATATTGTCGTCTGTTGATCCTTTCTTGTCGTTTGGCTTGTTCGATGTAGATGTCGTCGTGGGGGGGGCTCTTCCCTTTCATCCGTCCTTGTTATGTGGCCGAGTTTCGCCACCATTATTAACCCTTGCTGCAGAAGTGGCAAATGGAGCTCGGCTTCCGTAGGAGTCCGGGCGAAGTCTTCCTTGGCGGCAGAACCCGGCTCCCGTAGGAGTCCGGGTGAAGTCTTCTTTAGCGGCGGAACCCGGCTCCCGTAGGAGTCCGGGTGAAGTCTTCCTTGGCGGCAGAACCCGGCTCCCGTAGGAGTTCGGGTGAAGTCTTCTTTAGCGGCGGAACCCGGCTCCCGTAGGAGTCCGGGTGAAGTCTTCTTTAGCGACGGAACCCAGCTCCCGTAGGAGTCCGGGTGAAGTCTTCCTTGGCGTAGGAGCCCGGCTCCCGTAGGAGTCCGGGTGAAGTCTTCTTTAGCGGTGGAACCCGGCTCCCGTAGGAGTCCGGGTAAAGTCTTCCTTGGCGGCAGAACCCGGCTCCCGTAGGAGTCCGGGTAAAGTCTTCTTTAGCGGCGGAATCCGGCTCCCGTAGGAGTCCGGGTGAAGTCTTCTTTAGCGGCGGAACCCGGCTCCCGTAGGAGTCCGGGTGAAGTCTTCCTTGGCGTAGGAGCCCGGCTCCCGTAGGAGTCTGGGTGAAGTCTTCTTGACGGCGGAACTCGGCTCCCGTAGGAGTCCGGGTGAAGTCTTCTTGGCGGCTGGACCCGGCTCCCGTAGGAGTCCGGGTGAAGTCTTCTTTAGCGGCGGAACCCGGCTCCCGTAGGAGTCCGGGTGAAGTCTTCCTTGGCGTAGGAGCCCGGCTCCCGTAGGAGTCCGGGTGAAGTCTTCTTGGCGGTGGAACCCGGCTCCCGTAAGAGTCTGGGTGAAGTCTTCTTGGCGGCGGGACCCGGCTCCCGTAGGAGTCCGGATGAAGTCTTCTTTAGTGGCGGAACCCGACTCCCGTAGGAGTCCGGGTGAAGTCTTCCTTGGCGTAGGAGCCCGGCTCCCGTAGGAGTCCGGGTGAAGTCTTCTTGGCGGCGGGACCCGGCTCCCGTAGGAGTCCGGGTGAAGTCTTCTTGGCGGCGGGACCCGGCTCCCGTAGGAGTCTGGGTGAAGTCTTCTTTAGCGGCGGAACCCGGCTCCCGTAGGAGTCCAGGTGAAGTCTTCCTTGGAGTAGGAACCCGGCTCCCGTAGGAGTCCGGGTGAAGTCTTCTTGGCGGCGGAACCCAGCTCCCGTAGGAGTCCGGGTGAAGTCTTCTTGGCGGCGGAACCCAGCTCCCGTAGGAGTCCGGGTGAAGTCTTCTTGGCGGCGGGATCCGGCTCCCGTAGGAGTCCGGATGAAGTCTTCTTGGCGGCAGAACCCGACTCCCGTAGGAGTCCGGACCTTCCACTTTGCTCGAGCCGGCGTGAGGTTCTCTTCTCGTTACCAGCCTGGCTTGTGGGGGCGCGTTAGGACGCTGTAAGGCCTCTCCCCCCTCCGGTCTAAAAGAACCGGGCCTTCAACTTTGCTCATGTCAGGATGAGGTTCTCCTCCTGTTCCTGACAGGGCTGTGGGGGCACATTAGGGCATTGCAAGGCCTCTCCCCCCATCCGGTCTAAAAGAACTGGGCCTTTGACTTTGCTCAAATTAGGGCGAGGTTCTCCTCCTGTCCCTAACAGGGCTGTGGGGGCACATTAGGGCGTTGTAAGGCCTCTCCCCCCATCCGGTCTAAAAGAACCGGGCCTTTGACTTTGCTCAAGTTAGGGCGAGGTTTTCCTCCTGTCCCTAACAGAGCTGTGGGGGCACATTAGGGCATTGTAAGGCCTCTCCCCCTATCCGGTCTAAAAGAACCGGGCCTTTAACTTTGCTCATGTCAGGACGAGGTTCTCCTCCTGTTCCTGACATGGCCGTTGTTTTTGGAGGGGTCATATCCAGTCATAATACATCCACGTTAGGTAGAAGGGGCGCGTTAGCTAGAAAGAAAAGTAGATTCAAAACGAAATAGTAAGTGATATATTTACAGTTCTCCCGCTCCTCCTTGAGGCCCTCCGACGATGGAGTCGATGGTCCCGATAGGAGGCCGGTCCCCGGGCTGCTCCTCCCTTTTCTGCAGTTCGGGTGGTGGGAGGGCTCTTGGCCAGTTTCCTCTACCCTCAGGCCAACGGCGGATGAATTTGTCGAGTCGACCTCGCCGGATGAGCTCCTCGATCTCGTCCTGGAGCTGGATGCATTCTTCGGTGTCGTGGCCGTGGTCGTGGTGGTAGAGGTAGAACTTGTTGGGGTTGCACTTCCCGGGGTGCGTGCGCATCCTCTCCGGCCTAGGGAGCTGCTCCCTGACCTCCATCAGCACCTGGGCCTTCGAGGCGTTGAGGGGGGCGTAGTTGCGGAATTTCCCTGGCGGGGAACCCCGCCGAAACCTGTTGTCCGGGCTTCTCTGCCTGCGTGCCCGGGGGGGAGTATGGGCGCGTTTATGTCCAGGAGGGGATCGGGAGCGAGGCCGGGCTTCCTTTGGCCTCTTCTCAACTGCGGGCATACTAGAATCTCCCGCCTGACGCTCCCTCGCAGTCTCTTCGTCCTTCATTTTGAAGGCCTCTTCCGCTCGGGCGTACCCTTCAGCCCGAGCCAGTAGATCAGCAAAATCCTTGGGGTACTTCTTCTCCAGAGAGTACAAGAGATCATTCTTCTGAAGGCCACCTTTCAGGGCGGCCATGGCGACTGACTGGTCCAAGTTCCGGACCTCCAACGCCGCGATGTTGAAGCGGTTGACGTAGGCCCGTATGGACTCTCCTTCCCTCTGCTTGATGTTGATGAGGGACTCCGAACCTTTTCGGGGATGTCGGCTGCTGACAAAATGGGCCACGAATTGGTGGCTCATTTGATTGAAGGAGAATATGGTACCCGGCTTCAGAGCCGAGTACCAGTTCCTTGCTGCTCCCTTCAAAGTAGACGGGAAAGCCCGGCACAAGATGGCGTCGGGAGCACCGTGAAGCAGCATCATCGTTCGGAAGGCCTCCAGATGATCAACCGGGTCCGACGTCCCGTCGTAGCTTTCAAACTGGGGAAGCTTGAAATTCGGCGGGATCGGTTCCTGCATAATCATTTGGGAGAAGGGAGGGTCAGTGCAAATATCCTCACCATAAGCGGGAGGCGCGTGGCGGAGTTCTTCGATCCGCCGGTTCATCTCCTGGAGCCTCCGGTCCAGGAAGTCCTCTCGACTTCGAGTCTCGAGGGTCCTTTGGCAGAACGGGGGCAGGGATCTTCCAGGGGTGGAGTCGTGGTCCGATTGAGGGCTCTCTACCCTCGGATTCGCCTTCCCAGGAAGGACGGGGCGGCTGGCCCAGGTGGCCCGCCCCACCGCCGGGTTCAGGCATTCCGGAGATGCCCCCTCCGGATGCGCCGACGCCTGTGGTTGCTGCTGCTGCATTGCTTGTACGGCTTCGATGAGGCCTTTGACCTGCTGCGCCAGCAAGTCAAACTGCTCTGTGCCGACCGCCACCGTCGGAGGGGGAGGAGGAGGAGGCTAAGAAACGGGAGGGGAGGTCGGAGCCTGAGATCTGGCCGCGGAGGCCGTGGACCACCGGGTGGACGCCTTGCGCGGAGGCATCGAGTGTCGATCTCGCGGGGGAGGATTAGGAGTGGATGACGGAGAAACGGTCGGAGGCAGCTCCGTTGAACACTCCTTTAAGAACAAGGGTGCTGCGAAGACACAGCGCCCTTCTTCTAGCGCCAATCCTGTTGGTGCAAAAATCTGCTTGCGCAGGATAAGTTGGAGTCGGGGAAGCCGCGGTCGCCGTCGGGACCTGCAAGGGAAGTCTAAACCGGAGGTGGGGTTGCTCCGGCAAGACCCTCCGACGCTCAAGTCAGTTCTCTGCCTCAACGAGAATGGAGTGCTCGAACGGAGAATTTAGCAGAGTTTTGAGATAAGGAAATGAGCTTAAAGAATAACGTATCTGGGTCCCCCTTTTATAGGTGGAGGAGGCAACGGATTGATGGCGACGTTTGTAACCGCCTGGTAGTGGGCCGCCCATGGTCAGGGGAATTGATTGCGAAAGATAGTGGAGCATACACGTGGCCATCACCGCGGCTCGCCACGCGGAATCTGTTATGAGGGGTGGAGCAGCGTCCGTTGTCGTGACTTGCCAGCGGATAGAAGAATCGTATGGTATCCGTCGCAGGAGGTGGAGCAGGTTCGTGGCCGTTATTGTGGCCTGCCAGGGGATAGTGGAGCTGTGCGGAATCCGCCACAGGAAGTGGAGCAGGGTGGCGATGGTTACTGCGGCTTGTCAGGGAATGATGAAACTGCGCGGAGTCCGCCACAGGAAGTGGAGCAGGGTCGTGGCCGTTTTGATGGCCTGTCAGGGGGCGCGGATCTGTCGATTGAAGCTCGGCAGCGGTCGAAGCCTGGTTTCTGTAGAGGTCCGGGAGAGGTCCTCCTGGCGGTTGGGGTCATGGGTGGAGCCCGACTTCCGGGGGAGTCCGGGCGGAACCCTCTCGGAGCCGAAGTTGCGGGCGGAACCCGGCTCTCGTAGGAGTCCGGGCGGAGTCTGCTTGCGGCTGTAGTCGTTGGCGTCGAAGATGAAGCTCAGCTCCCTTAAGAGCACGGGCGAAGTCCTCCTGCAATTTAAAATTAAAGGCGAAGTCCGGCTCTCGTAGGAGTCCGGATGGAGCTTACCAGCAGTTGATACTGAGAGCGGAGCCCGGCTCCCGTAGGAGTCCGGGCGGAGCTGTGCTGCTGTCGGCGGTGGAGCCCGGCTCCCGTAGGAGTCCGGGCGGAGCTGCGCTGCTGTCGGCGGTGGAGCCCGGCTCCCGTAGGAGTCCGGGCGGAGCTGCGCTGCTGTCGGCGGTGGAGCCCGGTTCCCGTAGGAGTCCGGGCAGAGCTGCGCTGCTGTCGGCGGTGGAGCCCGATTCCCGTAGGAGTCCGGGCGGAGCTGCGCTGCTGCCGATTCCGTTGAGGGTTTCGGCTGTGGGTATTTTATACCCAACAAGTTTCATAAATGATCCTCTTATAGGTTCAATGCTCAAAAATATTTTTCTCTCATATGATGAAATTTCTTCTTGGACCATATCCTAATTAACTTTCTTTGATAAGTCCAAAATTCATAATGCTCAGACAATTATCATCGAAATTAAAAAATATCATGATCTTCAATCATATAAGTTTTACATTTCAAAATCATCTATTATACTCAACATAACTTATCAATACCTCCCACTTCATTTCAAGGTCAACTCTTTTCATACTTAGGTCAACCTTACTAATTGAAATCTAAGATATAACTCGTCAATTCTATTATAGATATCATATGCCACTTATACATAAATTTCATCTTAATATCTATTGATTCGAAATCTAAATATTGAATCTTCTCTTTTATATCTATCATGTTCCTCATGATCATAACCTAAGTTTAAATATCACTAAAGTCATAATTTTAAATAATTATAATCTTAAGCTTATATACCACTTAAATCATATTCTCTAATGATCATAACCTAAATTGTAATATCATTCTATTACATCCTTAATGATTATAACTTTAAACTCTGATATTATCTATCATACTCTATTGATTATAATCTCAAAGTTTTGATATCACTTATATGACAATCCCTAATGACCTTAGACTTGGGCTCTAGTACTGTTCTGTCATATCCTAATCACTTGTATCATTGTCTCCAAATAAACGTAACCTAAGCTCTAAGCTCAGATGCCACTCTGTCCATCCTACTGATCTTACATAAAGTTTTAATATCTCTTTATAATCTCTAGTGATCTTAAACCTAAGCTCTGATACCATTCTGTCACGCCCCGAACCCAACACCCGGGTCAGATATATGATGGCCGCACACTCCTTAGAGCAAACCCTAAAGAATAAGCAAGGCCAAAATAAATTATTACAACCTTAACATCCATAACAATTAATTTCAATAATAATTCATAAAACTTGCATAATTATAATTTACATTTCTTCAATCCTCTGATCAGGTATCAACGATACCTATCTATGCATCTGCTCACTCACAAATCCATACCATAGCCAACCATGGACATCTTGTAACTCTGAGAAGAAAAAAAAAAGATGAAGAGGTGTGAGAATAATGCAAATATCCATAAATTTTCTATCTTGTTAAAATAGATGCATCATCATATGTTAACAGGTGAAATACTTTTATTCAACAATTATTTCATGTCTTATCTTTCATTTCTCCTTTCATAATCACATGATTTTAACATTTTCTTTCTGGCTCTGGACTATCCAAGTCTATACCTCAGTCATCATCCGAATCAATTTTCACATAAAAAGCCTTTCAAGACTGTCTCAGGATGAGCTCCTGGCCGGCTGTCCCACGTACGAAAGTCCGTGAGAGGCTGTCCCAGGCATAAGCTCCTGACGGGCTGTCCCAGACATGAGCTCCTGACCGACTGATCCACCTATAAGCCAGTGGGGGCTGTCCCAGGCATAAGCTCCTGGCGGGCTGTCCCAGGCATAAGCTCCTGACCGGCTATTCCACATGATAAGGCTAGTCCATACCATATATCTTTTTCTTTTCATTTAATCATTATGTGTTGATTTTATCAAATCAATTCTGACTTACATTATGATCAATTCAGATATGTCATATCCATATAATCATGCCATCAATCTCTAATACATATATATTGACATAACATACTCATGCTTAAAATCAAATAACAGTATCTCAGATATAATAAATTCATCAATCTCAAATCCGACGATCCAAAATCAATGATGCAAGACCAACAGTAAAATAGCATATATACAATAGTGATCATGTACAGGGATTCTTACCTTTACCGATGACTGATCCAAGCACAGAAATCAATGTTCTTCTTTGATTTATAAATTTTTTTAACAAAATATTTCACTCGATATCATATGCAGACAATCATCTCTTCATGATCCTGATCAATATAAAAATCACATATAGAGAAATTTCCGATAATCGATCCTAATAACACAAATCGAGAACCTCTTTTAGGATTAATCAAAATTAAGATTTATCTAAGTATCTGGATCCTCCACTGATCCATAAAACTTTCAGAGAGAGAAAATCTATGAAGAGAGAGAAAATTTTATTGAGAGAAAGTAGAGAGAGAAAGTGGAGAGAGAAACCTTCGTATCCTTCAGATGAGGCAATCATGGTCGAGATCATCAGAGATCCTATCAGGGTGACTCAATATGAATCAAATGTTATAAATTTCGAATAAGATCGGATTGAGATCAGATCTACTGCACGAATTTTGGAGCAATCTCAGATCATCTTATTTTTATTTCAATTTTATCCTAGGATCCGTGATGAAATCAAAGAAAGAAAGACACTAGCGAGATAAAATCCATAAAGAGAGAGAAAAAGGTCTAGAGAGAGAATCTAGAGAGAGAAACTGGAGAGAGAAGGTAGAGAGAGGAGAGAGGAAAGAGAGAGAAAGGAGGAAGAGGAGAGAGAAAATTCTCTCTTTTTTTTTCTATTTTCTTTTTCTCTTTCTCTTTTTTCTTTTTTCTTTTTCTTTTCTTTTCTTTTCTTTTCCTTCTTCTCTTTTTCTTCTTTCTTTTTCCTTTTCCTCGTCCAAAACAGGGGCATCGTCCCCCTCCATCTCCTCTCACCCTCATGCAGCCAAGGAGGGCCGACCCCGGCCACCCTTCGACAGCAGCCGACGGCGACGCATCCACAGCCTCGGTGACAACCCCAACGATGGCTGTTGCCGGTGGCACACGAGGGAGAAAAATAAGAAAAAAAACAGGGATGGCCCTGTTCTTCTTCAATTCGACGGCTTGCCGTCAGTTGCCAGCAAAAAAAGAATGCCTAGGAAGGAAGAAGAGTAGGAAAGGAGCTTACCTTGCTCCGACGGTCGAGAAGAACTCCGACGACCTCCTTTTTCCCCATCTAAGAACTCACGGATTCTCTTGAAAAAAAATTCCTCAAATTTCTTAAAATCTCTTCAAAATACCTTTTGTAGATACCTAAGGAAGGGAAGGAGGATTTATAGGGGAGCTATCCTACTCTAAGCCGGACTCTATGGGTCCGATTTCACCGGGGTCGGAGGTGAAGAAGACTCCGGTTAGGAGTCTTCCTCCTCCTCCCGTCGGCTCTGTTTTGGGCTTCTCCAATTTCGCTAGGCCCAAGAGCCCTATGGGCTGGGCCGTGACAAGGACTGCACAAGGGGGTAATCTCTTCCCAGCCGCATAAAGTAGATGATGTAAATGATCTCTCAAGGTAATCCGATCACCTGCTGCAGCAACATTTAGAGATCCATCCAAGTTAACCTTCAGCACATCAAGGGGAGGGGGTGTAACATAAATAACGTCCATAGTAAAGGGATATCGGGTGCCAAGGTTACTCCAGTGCCTTGACTTTGCGTCAAAGAAAATAACTAAGGGAGCATTTTTTTTATTTTTTTATTTTTATTACAAAATAAAAATAAAAAAAGTAAAAAATATATTTGATAACTAGTTGTTATAAAGTAAAAAGCAAAAAAATAAAAAAAATATATGTTTGATAAGCATATAATATTTTACTATTATTTTATATATTAAAAAATAAGATCTAAATTACTGAATCAAATCATATGTTCAAACTAATCTATTAGCAATTTTACCTCTAATTGCACCCATCTCTCATCGAGAGTTAACAATCCTGTCAACATTTGTAGTAGTTTGGCTATGAGCATCAATTTCATCTTCAACGATAATATTTTCATCTGCATCCTCAATAAAGAAACTATCTTCTTCATGATATAATTATGAATTGTACATGCAGCTATAACAAACTGATGATTAACATACTCACTTCCATGCTTAACTAGAAAACCATACAACATGTTAGCGCAGCTCCCATCCCCCACACTGACAACTGCCGGGGGCACATTGATAAAATTGACTGGAGTCAGCCGAATTCCCACCTCAATCATGCTTTTGAACTGCGCCAGCACCTCAGCCAGCCGTCGCGACCTGACATACCATCCTATCAGCGTGTTCCACGAGACCACATTTCTCTTGGGCATTCTATCGAACAACAACCGGACAGTATCGACACGCACACATTCTCGGACGACAGAAGAGGCGTACATGTTGAGGAGGGAGTTCTTGAGAACACAGTTCTTGGGCGGTGTCGGGGAGCGGCGGAGTAGGTGGCAGTCGATGGACTTGCTGAGGGCCAGTTGGCAGGTGTCAGCGCAGGCCTTGAGGGCGGAGGAGTAGATGTAGTGGTCGGAGCGAGGGGCGCTGCCACCAACGGCGGAGGAGTTCATGAGGTAGTAGAAGCGGAGGGCGTCGGTGGGGAGGGAGTTGGAGACGTAGCCGATGAGGAGGGTGTTCCATATGAGGGTCGGAGTGGGGCGGGGGAGGGCGTCGAAAAGGCAGCGGGGGGCGGCGAGGCAGCCCTCCTTGCAGAGCTGACTCTGCCGGGACCGGAGTGTTGTGCGTTTGGATTCGGGGTTTGGGTTCGATGTGTAATCGGGGTTTTGGGGGAGGGAGAGGAAGAGAGGGGAAAGTCAGAAAGAAACAAAAGCAAATCTTAAAACATAAAGTAATTATTTTTATTTTTTAAATTTTTAATTTTTGTGATATTATCAAATATTATTTTTTGATTTTTATTTTTTATAATATTATCAAATATTATTTTTTAATTTTTATTTTTTTAAAATTAAAAAATAAAAAAATATTTATTTTGGTGGTTAACCAAATGCATCTTTAGTGGATTTGAAGGAATTCTGCAGTCAAATATATATGTATATATTTTGTTGCTACATCACTCGAAGAAGAAACGTCCTTTGAAACTGCCTCATTACTTGCTTTCCAAATGAGCCATCCAATATTAACAATCATAGACTTTGTTTTTTTTTTTTTTATCTGGGGCTAAAATAGAAAATTAAGTACCATCGATGGAGGCAAAACATTTTTGGCACCATATATTTTTAAATTTTTTCAAATTTCAAATTTTGAAGATTGTATTTTGATTGAGAAAAATTTAAAATTTCAGTTTCAAATTTGAATTTCGATGTTGTTGGTCTGTCGGGATTTTTTTTTTTATTTTATAATTTTTTTATTTATTCTTTTTTGTATTCTATTTTTTTAATAAATTTTAGAAACTATTGTGCTACTACAAATTAGCCTCATTTTATATATAAAAAAAAAAACTACAAGTACCCAAAACATGGTTACAGCCGTCCTCACAGTCCCCAAATAGGTCACCTGATTGCATACCAGCATTCAGGATCCCTCTTCATTTTTTTTTTTTTTTTTTGATTAATTCAGAGTCTTTCTTCTGTTAAGAATAGATTTATAAGGAATTCTGTACCACGCCAATTTATCCAGGTAAAGGATGAAGCATTGTGCCGATAAGACAAAGGCAACAGTATCTTGTGCATCTCCTCTACAGGAGCTTTAACATTGCCTGTACTTCTCCCAATATAGCTGACCAGACCAAACAGCTTTTGATAAAGAAATTTCACATATATTGTCCATCATTTCAGCAGGAAATAAAGAAGACAATTTGATTTTTTTTGTTCCAACATCTTTCAGCAGTGATAAGATTAGCCACCTTTCAATTTTGGGTAAATTATGTTCATAATCCCTAAACTAAGTCAAATTTTTTTTAAATGATTCCTAAACTATAAAATTCTAAACTTAAATCCTCCAACTATTTGAACCCCTTTAATATTTCTCCTGGATGGATTCCGGCTGTTTTCTTTCACCGAAAATCTAATGTGGCAAAATCCAATGCTGACGTGGACAAAATCCAATGCAGACATGATAAAAAATAATATATTATTATTATTATTTTTAATTTTTTTTTGTTCTTCTTCTTCTCTCTACCCTCATATGAATCGCAAAGCACAAAAAAAAAAAAAAAAACAAAAAAAACTCCTATCTTCTCCTTCCTCCTGACCGACCCCTCTGGCCGCACCCATGCCCGGCCCGACGCCAGTGGGTTGCATTCTGGTGCCCCCCAGCCCCGTGTGCCCCAAGGTTCCACTCTCTGGCGCACCCCGCCCCACCCCCATGTGCCCCTGCGGTTTCACTTCCACATTGATGAAGGTAGGCCAAGCATTTAAATTTGAAATCCAAGGGTCATGACTCACATTTACCTGGGTACTGGAGCCTACCATCCAAATAAATTGGTGTGGAATAGCAGCAACGTTCAAAAAAATCTTTCTCCACACAACCGAGCACCCACAGGGTATGTTATTAGCGATCCAAGATTCAGAGAAGTGGTACCTAGCACATACCATCTAAGCCCATGAAGAGTTAGTCTGAGGCACTAGAGGTGGGACATAGTTTTAGCTAACCTAAGTAGCGTGAGAAGCCTTTACTAGAGGTGGGACATAGTTTTAGCTAACCAAAGCAGCGTGAGAAGCCTTTATCATTTGTGCATCTGATCCATTGGTTGATTATTTACTCTACCTGTTTTGAAGATTTTGCTACAGGATAGGTTTATGCGCCCTCCTTTTCTGTATAATTAATTGCCTTCAATTATAAGGTTCTGAATAAATTAGTAAACATTATCTCAAAGGAAGTCTGATATTAGGTCATCTTATTATAAAACGGAAAGACATAATACATATTCTGCCGCACTAATGTTTCAAAGGACACGAGGGTACTCCATGCATTACATCCACAATATGCAGTCAGTCTTTAGGGAGTTGACTTCAAGTTGTTCAAAATACATATCTACGACCATCTTACCTATATCTATCTTGGCTCGAGCTCTGTTATTGACGCATCATTTAGTGACATTGGTATCGACCTGTTCGCAGAGTGGTCATCTGTACCTCCGTGAGAATCATTTGAATAAACATCTGAGATGGTGCCAGTTTGTCCAATGTAAAATGCAGGTCGGGAGGGATCTTGAAGAGAAACAGAGTCGCTGCTGAGCATCACAACGATTGTAGACATGGTAGGCCTGTCAGATGGATCTTCCTGAACACACAATAGTCCAATCTGAATGCATCTCAACACCTCGTTTCTTGGGCAATGGTTACCCAGAGATGGGTCCAGGATCTCCAAAATTGTTCCTTTTGTCCACTTCTCCCATGTCTGCATAAGGTGAATTTACCAAGTAAATCATCTATCATAAAGCTACGGCATGCGTGTGGGAGTGGGTGGATGCTGTTGCAGGTGTTGTAGTTTTAAAACTCACATGGTTCAGAAGGTCTTTGCCAGATTCAGAATCAGAGAAACCAATGTTTCTCCTGCCCGTCACGATCTCTAAAACTAGAACTCCAAAGCTGTACACATCTGACTTGATTGACATCTGTCCACGCATGGCGTACTCTGGTGCCATATATCCACTGCAACAAATTGGATAGCCTATTGTAATCTACCATAACAATGGGTAAATCTATCAAGATTTCCACTTACAATGTTCCAACAATTCGGCTTGTGGTGCCTCGACTTTGGTCTCCACCGAAAAGTCTAGCCATACCAAAGTCTGAAATCTTTGGGTTCATGTCTCTGTCTAATAAAATGTTGCTGGCCTTTAGATCCCGATGTATAATTTTTAGCTGAGACTCTTCATGTAGGTACAGCAAGCCTCGAGCAACTCCACCAATGATCTTGTACCTGTTCGCCCAGTTCAGCTGTTCTCTTTGTACAGGATCTATTCCATACAAAAATAGATAATTAAGGTAACACATATTAGAAAGTTAGGAGGGTTGAATATAGAGATTACTAGACCTTTTTTGCCCCTATGCTAACCAAAAGGATGAAGTTAGAAGTGAAACTTCCAGAAGATAAGGAGACACTAAACCCAAGCAAATGCATAAGGTCTAGAGGAGTAATAGTAGGCTTCAAATACTATGATAACACTGAAATTCTAAAAGGGTGAGATTGCTGTGGAAGGCAGTACCAAAAAGAATGGTGTCCAGGCTTCTGTTAGGCACGTATTCATAGACAAGCAACTTCTCTTGTTCCTCCAAGCAAACGCCCAGAAGCCTTACAAGATTCCTGTGCTGGAGCTTAGCAACTAAAAGTAACTCATTTTTCAGCTCTCCTAATCCTTGTGATGAACTTGTCGATAACCTCTTGACCGCTATTTCTCGTCCATCAGGTAATACTCCCTATACAGAATTATAAGGCTTGAAGTATGGAACCAAAAGACCACAAACATATTTATACAGAACTGATTAAAATGAAGAAAAATAAGAGACGATAAATCTTTATTTGGATGTATGACTGATATTTTCAGGTGAAAAAAGGCGTGATCTTTGCAAACTGTCATGTACCTTGTAGACTGCACCGAAGCCACCTTCTCCAAGTTTATTCTCTTCAGAAAAGTTTGCTGTTGCAACTCTTAGCATAGATATATCAAGCAATAGTGACTCAACACTTCTGATCTCTTCTGGGTTAGTCCCGTCTACTGAAAGAGCACATTTTGAAAAACCGTTATCAGAAATTTATATAAATATATAAGGATAAATTTCACCCAATCTGGCAGTTGCAAGAAACACGTCCATTAGTGACACATCATGAAATCTGGTTTGACAGGTAATTACGCCCAGTGAAATTAAGAATAAAGAAGTGCATAGTTTATTCCTTAAAAGTAAATTTATGATCATATTTTCAGGTTCGCACTCTCCATCTTACTGCTTTTTTATTCCCTTAATTGAAGGCCTTACTAAAGCTCTCTTAACAGAAACTTAAGAAGGCCACTGCATTTTTATGAAAGCAACAGCAAGCATTTGATTCATGGATTACTTACAGGGTAATTTTATTTTTGACCTCCTCCTCCAGAAGCAAATGCATATAACAGAGATCAGAACCAGAGCACATACTAGAGGTATGGCAATTGCAAGAACCATACCTGTTACGTTCTTCTTGTTTCCTGCATGGATAAATGAGCAATTTAATATATATTGCACAATCTATGATGTCGAACATGAAGCCATTAGTTGAGTCACATTACATCAGGGAAAATTTACATTGTGAGTAATGGATCTTTATGTCATAATATGAAAACTGAGAGATGTGGGATAACATATGGAAATTGAGAGAAACGGGATAACTTTTATCAGTGTTCACTTTAAACCACATCTTTGTTATTTAACTTGAGCAGGAATCAAAGTGTTTCAAGCCAATGGATTCGGTTTGAGGCAGGACTCTGAATTCTTGAAAGATTGTCATATAAGAAGAATCTGATTGCAATTTTTTATCCTCTGAGGCCCGCTTTCAGAAAATGATCTACGGAAGTCTGCAAATGTGAAACAATTACGATTGTTGGTGGGAATTGTGAACTGTCTTTGATCTGATAAACTGGTGGAAGTTTCTCTTTGAAAGAGACTGTAGAAAATTCTCAGAATAAACCGGTGGAAGGCCTAAATTTTAATAATGGTTCTTTGGCTTGTTCGTGGAAAATGGCACTTGTATATTTCAGCCCTTAGTATTAATCCCCAGCTACACAGCCTACTAAAAAATGGTTATCTTTGTTGTGTTCTGGGACATCCAACATTGTATATCTTTATTTTTGATCGACCAAGAATTCCATGTATCTCAACATGAGCCTATCGTATCAGAGAAAGATTTAATAAAGTTAAATTCCAAATTTCATAATATGGAATTTTAATGAATTCGACTGCTGATTCCATATGTTCTGTAGGGGCAACATCACAAGTAAAGTATGCTTGCTAGATTTAGATGCTATTTTTTGAATTTCGACATTAATAAAGGGCCGCTTCTTAGCTATCTTCTCTTGGTTGAAAGATGAGATTGATGTGCTAGACCATTGGCAGGTAATTTCGATATTTAGGTCTATTTACTGGGATCCATTTTTCAGTTTTCTGCATCATAAATAGACGAGTCCTTCTTCTCTCTCTCTAAAAAAAAAAAATGAAACACCTGTCCAGATGCATCCCATAGAGTCGGCAACTCTTGCAAATAGATTTTAGCCCGCTGAAGAGGAACATCCTGCATATGGTGGGTTTCCAAAAAGGCAATCTGGTTGTCAATGTGGTTTAAATTTTGGATATTTTTTATGAGCTTGAACTATGATCCAATCTAAAAAGCCCATGTTGCGATGTGAATAAAATTTTTTGGGAGGTCTATGGTGATAGCGGAGGGCATGGGCCGATAGGGATTTTGTGAGAGAGGTTTAGGAAATCAAATTGCGGCTAAAGTTTGGAGAGTTTTGAGTGATTATATTTCTCTTTTCATCATAATGAAATTTTTCTCTCGTATCTTGTCCGTGGATGTAGGCTTTTCAGTCGAACCACGTAAATTCTATATTTGTTTTTTCTTTTCTTCTCTATTTTGTGTGATTGTACGAATTTATGTATGCTCTATTTTTGTGCTTGCTGTAACACTGGTAAATATAATTGATTCACAATTACTTCACCTAATATTCATTGATATATGAGTGCATGTTTAAACTCCCTCAATAAACTTGAGTGAATGTTTGTGTTCATAAAAAAATAAAATAAAATAAAATTGTACCCAAGCAACTTGGTTTCGCTGGTTATTAAACCGATTTAAAGAAGATTAAAAAATTTTGAACCTCCATGAGTGCCTATGAACTTATGTAACAATCTTACTTCCCTTACCTCCTCCACTAGCTTCTCCAGCTGGGGGAACAAGTGGAGACACGAAAGGAGCCGGCGGTGGCGCGTTCTCCTGCGGCGAAGCAAGCCTTAGCGTTGAGGCTCCGTTATAGAAGGTGTAGAGCTCATATCTAAAAGTGCATCTGGGTCCAAGCACCCGACCCCCTTGCCTCCCAGCGAACCACTTGGGTATGTAGTTGATGAGGCCCTGCAGGCATCGCCGGCACTGGCTGCCCGGCATGTCCGGCGTGCACTGCGCTAGCCCGTATATCGTCGGAAAAGCCTTCGTGAAGTTCACCTCGCCGGTGGCGAACCGTCTTGTCGAGTTGTACGCAGCATAATCGGCTATGGCATCGATCAGCTCGGTCAGCAGCTTGTCGAACTTGTCGCGGTCCGTCACGTTCTGGGTGTTCCACATGAAGACCTGACCGGAGTTGTTGTAGGACGAGAGGAAAGACTGGTTGGAGTAGCGGAGCATGCAGGGGTCGTACCAGATGATGGCGCCTTTGTTGTAAGGGCAGAGCTGGAGGACGTCTTTGGAGGCAGTGTTGAGACAGGACTGGCACTCGGAGATGTTGACATCGCCACGGCAGAGGGCGAGGCCATAGATTTGGTTGGGCGCAAGGCCGGTGCTGGCAGTGGCGAAGCCATTGGAAGAGGAGGCGTTGGAGGTGAGGTTGGGGAAGAGGAGGTTGAGGTTGGATGCGTAAGGGCTGTTGGCAGTGTAGTTGCCGGTGCCACCACAGATTTCGTAGAGAGGGTCCGCAGCAGTGGGAGCACAATGGAGGAGGAGGAAGACAAGGGATAGGAGGAAAACTGGAAAGGGGGAGGGGAGAAAACGCAACATGATATTACCGTTTGCGCGGGTTTGGAGACTCCAGACGGGAGGATCTGAACTCGCTTGATATTTATTGAAAAACGTAGAAGCAGCAATCGTTCACTCAGGTCAATGGAAATTGTGGTCTTTCTGGTGTCTTAAAACACTGGTGTTCGAGAAATTTTTGTATAGACTTTAGTACTTTAATCTAAAATAAATGCTATAGATTAAATTAATAAATATAAAAATAAAAATAATATTTTAGTTGATGGATAATTATAAGTCGAGTTATAATTTATCAATTATTTTATTAATTTTATTAATTATTTTATTGATCACGATTTCAACTCAATTTTTAATCATCCATCAATTCTGGTCTTTATTTTTATTAGTTTAGCCTACAATATTTATTGTAGGTCAAGCCTATACAAAAAAATTACTCGGCTGACGTTTTTACGGGGAAATTTTATCCTGCAGCTGGTGTACCAGCTCAGCAGCACACCCGGTGTACCAGCTCATCGGCATGCTCGGGTGTACTGGCCCGGTGGTATCTCGGATCAATACGCTGCAAGGTTAACCTGACCATCTCAACTTTAAGAGTAGAAAAAGAAACAAGTGCTCCTTTTCCGTGATGCCCTCCCAGCACTCCACTGCTATCCCATCAGCGCTGGCATTTGTGAGGGCCATGAGCGGTCCCCCCATCATCTTCCGCTAGGCTATCTACGCCATGGCCTCAACGGCATCCATGGAGCGTAACAATTAAATATTGGATGCGCTAGCCAACACAACAGCAGTAGTAGGGCATGGTGGAACTCATCGTCACCATCAGAGAGGGAGAAGTGGCTATCAAGAGATCCATTAACCCAAAAGGAGGGTTTGGAGGAGTGGTTATTGGGAGGCAGCACAGCGACAATATGGGGAGGGGCGGGGCAAGGCGCGATGAAAAGGAGGGGTGGCGATGGACGGAGGCGGTGACGCTTGAGGATGGCGGAGCGGCACTGAGGAGAGTGGATTTGAGGATCTGAGATCCGGCTTGCCAGAAGAGAGAAGGGAGCGACAACACGATCCAATCTGAAGGAGAGGAGGGAGATAGAACAAGTAGGGTGGCAAAGCCGCGGCGGTCAAAGCAGGGGTCAGCAAAGGAGGGATCGGAGTATTGCCAGTTCATTGTTACTGATCCATCACTTGATGACCCCGATGGCCCCCCGACTTCCATGCTGTTTCTGCAGCGATCCAAAGGGCTATTTTCATTTTCTGAGAGCATTTTTTTTTAAATTTGTCAGGATAAATTTTGATGACAATATCATAAATAATAAGGGCGGAGGAGGATTTATCGTACGGCCCTGACCGATGTTAGATTGCTGGCAACTCGAGGTTCACGTCTTTTGAGCTTCCAATTCCGAAAATTGTGCTTCAGGCCATCCAGAGAAGCATCATTTTTGCCGGACAAAAATTGCAGATAGAAAAAATTTTTGTTGAGAAAAATTCTGCTACTGTTATTAATTGGATCTATTTATGAAGTAATTAAAAATATATTTATTTTTTTATAATATTTAAATTTTTCTGTATTATTTTACTATAATATTGATCCGACATGTTTATTTGAAGATGAATAGTGTTGGGTATACCCACAGTCGAAGTCCTCAGCAGAATCGGCTACAGACAGACTGCGTCCGGACTCCTACGGGAGCCGGACTCCGCCAACAACGTCAACCGCAAGCAGACTGCGTCCGGACTACTACGGGAGCTGGACTCCGCCAACAACTACAACCGCAGACAGACTGCATCCGGACTCCGTCCGGACTCCTACGGAAGCCGGACTCCGCCAACAACTACAACCGCAGACAGACTGCGTCCGGACTCCTACGGGAGCCGGACTCCGCCAACAACTTCAACCGCAAGTAGACTCCGTCCGGACTCCTACGGGAGCCGGACCCCGTCCTCAACATCAACCGCCGGTAAGCCCCGTCCTGCCTCCTACGGGAGCCGGACCTCTCCTTTGACTTTAATAACAGGAGACTCCGCCCGGACTCCTACGGGAGCCGGGCTTCGTCCTCAACTCCAACAGCTACAAGCAGACTTCGTCCGGACTCCTACGGGAGCCGGACTCCGCCAACAACTTCAACCGCAAGTAGACTCCGTCCGGACTCCTACGGGAGCCGGACCCCGTCCTCAACATCAACCGCTGGTAAGCCCCGTCCGACCTCCTACGGGAGCCGGACCTCTCTTTTGACTTTAATTGCAGGGAGACTCCGTCCGGACTCCTACGAGAGCCGGGCTTCATCCTCAACTCCAACAGCTACAAGCAGACTTCGTCCAGACTCCTACGGGAGCCGGACTCCGCCAACAACTTCAACCGCAAGTAGACTCTGTCCGGACTCCTACGGGAGCCGGACCCCGTCCTCAACATCAACCGCTGGTAAGCCCCGTCCGGCCTCCTACGGGAGCCGGACCTCTCCTTTGACTTTAATTGCAGGGAGACTCCGCCCGGACTCCTACGAGAGCCGGGCTTCGTCCTCAACTCCAACAGCTACAAGCAGACTTCGTCCGGACTCCTACGGGAGCCGGACTCCGCCGATAATTTCAACAGCGAGTAGACTCCGTCCGGACTCCTACGGGAGCCGGGCTCCGTCCCCAACATCAGCTGCCGGTAAGCCTTGTCCGGACTCCTACGGGAGCCGGACTTCGCATCTGATTTTGATTGCAGGGGATTCCACCCGGACTCCCACGGGAGCCGGGCTCCACCCACGACCCCAACCGCAAGGAGGACTCCGCCCGGACCCCTACGGGGGCCAGACTCCGATCGCTGCCGAACTTCAGCCGACAGATCTGCACTCCCAGGCCACAATCACGGTCACGATTCTGCTCCACTCCCTGCGGCGGAATTCGCGCAGCTCCATCACTCCCTAACGGGCCGCAGTAACGATCGCAACACTGCTCCACTCCCTACGACGGATCCCACGTGGCTCCATTACTACCTGACAGGCCACGATAAACGGCCACGATCCTGCTCCACCTCCTGCAACGGATACAACACGATTCTCCCATCCACTGGCAAGATGCGACAACAAGTGCCGCCCCACTTCCCGCGGCAGATTCCACGTGGCACGCCCCAGTGATAGCCACGGGTCTACTCCACTACTCTTCGCAGTAAATTCCGCCTGACCCTGGGCAGCCCACTACTCGACGGTTACGAACGTCGCTATCAGTCTGTGGCACCCTCCACCTATAAAAAGGGGAACCCCAGATACATTATTCTCTAAGCT
Source organism: Elaeis guineensis (assembly GCF_000442705.2). Lineage (NCBI taxonomy): Eukaryota > Viridiplantae > Streptophyta > Magnoliopsida > Arecales > Arecaceae > Elaeis > Elaeis guineensis. The sequence goes on along the minus strand of NC_025994.2, from coordinate 97,542,502 downwards.
CTCATTTTTCATCTCAAAACTCTGCTAAATTCTCCGTTCGAGCACTCCATTCTTGTTGAGGCAGAGAACTGACTTGAGCGTCGGAGGGTCTTGCCGGAGCAACCCCACCTCCGGTTTAGACTTCCTTTGCAGGTCCCGACGGCGACCGCGACTTCTCCGACTCCAGCTTCTCCGGCGCAAGCGGATTTTTGCACCAACAAATAGCATGGTAGATTAGGTCGCTTCTTATGTAGCAGAGCGCTCTAGAGACTGAATTTAGAGACAGAAGGATATATTTCTATCGAATTTGCGGGATCTTTTGTATCTTGATTTAATGGATTACTCTCACACTAGAATGGTGTGACTGCCTACGTGCACCAAAAAAAAAAAAAAGATTTGGTGGTTAGGTGTCACACCCTGACTCAAAGTTCGAGTCGGAGGCACAACAGACGGCCGCATGTTCTGCTCGAGCTGGGGCACTACAGACGGCCGCATGTTCTGCACTTTCTTAGGATTTAATTCTATCAGACACGCAACACCCGCTCTTTTTCTTCAAATATTTACATCATTTTAATCTCAGATAATAATAAAAAATTTTAATATATTAATTTAAGAATAATCCATAGTGATAAAAAAAATCTAATCAATTTCTTTATATTAATCACAGGCCTTCTAATCCTTAAGCTCCTCACTGCTCGAATCCAAGTCCCGTCTATTCTATAGCATCTGAAAAAAAGAAAAGATGTAATGAGCTTCACGAGTACAGTAAATTATCAAAATATCTAATTCATTTAAATATTTACATATAAAAATAAATTTTTAATTTCATAATTTTTCATAAAAATATTTCAAATGAGTATGTAAGCATGCTGTTGGTGCAAAAATTCGCTTACGCCGGAGAAGCTGGAATCGCGGTCGCCGTCGGGACCTGCAAAAGAAGTCTAAACCGGAGGTGGGGTTGCTCCGATAAGATCCTCCGACGCTCAAGTCAGTTCTCTGCCTCAACAAGAATGGAATACTCAAACGAAAATTTTAGCAGAGTTTCTAGGTAAAAACGAGAGCTTACCAGCAGTTGGAGTTGTGGACGGAGCCCGGCTCCCGTAGGAGTCCGGCGGAGTCTTCCTTGCAGTTGAAGTTGGGGAGGGAGCCCGGCTCCCGTAGGAGTCCGGGCGGCGCTTACCAGCAGTTGGAGTTGTGGACGGAGCCCGACTCCTGTAGGAGTCCGGGCGGAGTCTTTCTTGCAGCCGGAGTCGGAGGAGACTCGCAAGGGTTAATCCCGCTGAGAACTTCGGCTGAGGGTATTTTATACCCAACACCAGTCCCCCTACTTTCGAGTTTGAATTTCGAACGAAGAAAGTACAGAAAGATCATCGCAGCCGAAGTTCTCCCCTTGACGTCCGCGCGTGACCGTCCTCAGATGTGCTGGCATTTAATGCGCGCATGCTGGAGCTTTTTTTTGATTAGGACGATCCGAAGAGCCTTTTCGAAACTCCCACCGGGACGTGATCCCAAGCATAGTGCCATGAAAGTTTGCGAATGGTCAACCCCAGGTCGCGGCGAGTGGGATACGTGGTGGGCATTGGTTGGCCTAGGGGCACCTGCCACCATAATTGCGCCAGGCTTCGTTGCCTATTTAAACCCCCCACCTTTTCTCCAGGGGCTTTACTTTGCCTAAGGGACGACATCTTTCTTTCGCCTTTCGCCTGAGAGCTTAGCCACTCAACCACCCCATCGGTGCCCCTTCCGACTCTGAGCGTCCTCCGCGCCGGTCTTTGCCGTCTCCAGTCCCCCGATTCTTCTCTAAGGGATTCCCCCGCCAGGGCCTCCGCCTCGGAGGCCAACTTCAAGAGGATGCCAGGGACTTGGAAGAGTGCAAGGAGGAGAACAACAGTCTGCAAGTTCTCCGATTGTCGAGCTGCCGCTGAGGGTTCCGGTCGCTTTAAAGGGGGCTCGAGGAAGAATTTCTTCAACAACAGAGGTTTAATAACGGGGATAACCGGTGAAGGCATTCTGCCTGAGAATTTCAGAGTAGCTGGACGGGGCGACACCGGTCAAGAGGGCAAAGCTATCGTCACAAGCTGTGGCGAGATCCTTGATGTCGTCGGGGCTGAGGGACCAGAAGCGGTCATCGCCGATGGTGGGGCAGTAAAATTTGTTACGGGGACGGTGGAAGTAGCGCATGCCGACCTTGCCGGAACACTTAGGACGGTGGTTGTCATGAAGCATTCGGTGATGGCGCATATCTCCGACGCCATTGCTGCCTCCGGGGTAACTCCGATTCTTCTTGAAACAGGTCATCGTCGCCGCTGCCGTTGCCTTTGCTGCCCCTTGGAATCTATCCCATCTTTTTCCCCCTAAGGTTGGGATTTCGGAGGTGGAGCGGAACGAGGTGGGGGGCGAGAGCTGAGAGGCTTGTCACACGAACCGAAAAATGCAGCAGGGAAGGACAGAAACGGGAAGAGCAGCTTGAAGTGGCCTCCGGTGTATCCCTTTCGAGCCGTGTTTTCGAGCCTTATAACAATGTATTCTTTTCTGGCCCTCCGGGTCTTGTAACATACATCTTGTTAGTCGAAAAATGAGGAGGTGATTTTGTTATCTCATCCGTATTTGCGTCGAATCATTGTCCGCCGAGCTTTTTTCTTTACCGTTGTTATTATTGTATTCCCTTCTCCCCCCCCCTTTTTTTTTTTTTTTGACGTCGTCCGTAGGTTGCCGGTGGTTGTAACGCCGGCTCGCCTCTTTTACTCATGCATTGAATTGTTGTTCGCCGAGCTTCTTTTCAACCTTTGTGTTGTTCGGAGGTGTCCGATTGTCAACGTATCGACCCATCTTTTTCGCCCGTGGCCGCAGGTTCGTCTGGGGCCGCTCGGGTTTGGTGTCCCCATCAGGGCTCGAGCATGGAGGTCTGAGCTTTCGTCACCTTGAGGAAGTCATCTCATCTTGGGTTTGTGTTGAAAGATTCCGTGAAAGTCGGGGTTCTCTGCATCCTAGACGCTATTTGTTTTCCATTCGTCGCAGGCGTAGTTCAGCGCTTTTCCTTTTAGCTTCTCTCTCCTTTTTCTTTTTTGAGTGGGATTTTTTCCTCCGCTCTTGGTGGGACTGCAGGAGTTCGGCTCCCGTAGGTGAAGTCGGGGTGAGGTCTGGCTCCCATGGGAGTCCGAACGGGGTCTACCTGTAATTGAAGTCAGGCAGAATTTGGCTCCCGTGGGAGTCCGGGCGGAGCTTACCAGCGTTCAAAGTCGAGAACGAAGCTCAGCTCCTGTAGGAGTCCAGATGAAGTTTGCCTACAGCCGAAGTTAGAGAAGGAGTCCGGCTCCCGTAAGAGTCCGGATGGAGTCTTCTTATGATTAGAGTCGAGGGCGAAGTCCGGCTCCCGCAGGAGTTCGGACGGAGTTTTATCACGAAGGGACCGCTGGGAAAGGTATCTCTTTTTCTCATCTGGTCTTGAATGACCATACCTTAATTGATGTCGAGGCGAGGTTCTTTTCCTATTTCTGTCGTAACAAGGTTCAGCTCTGGTTAGGGCGAGGTTCGCCTCTTGTCCCTAACACGGCTGTAGGGGCACACATGGGCGTCGCTGGGCCTCTCTCCCCATCCGATCTAAAGGGAATCAGACCTTCGACTTTGCTCAAGTTAGGGCGAGGTTCTCCTCCTGTCCCTAACAGGGCTGTGGGGGCGCATATGGGCATTGTAGGGCCTCTCCTCCCTTCCGATCTAAAGGGAACCGGGCCTTCGACTTTGCTCAAGTTAGGGCGAGGTTCTCCTCCTGTCCCTAACAGGGCTGTGAGGGCGCATATGGGCATTGCAGGGCCTCTCCCCCCATCCGATCTAAAGGGAACCGGGCCTTCGACTTTGCTCAAGTTAGGGCGAGGTTCTCCTCCTGTCCCTAACAGGGCTATGGAGGCGCATATGGGCGTTGCAGGGCCTCTCCCCCCATCCGATCTCAAGATAATCGGACTTTCATTTTATTTATATTAGGATGAGGTTCTCCTCCCATTCCTAACATAACCTCATTTTAATTGTTTGAAGGGGTTATCCCCAGTCATAACAAATCCGTGCCAAATGGGGAGAACATGCAAAGTCGAAAGGAATTTAGATTCAGGGCAAAGTCGTAAGCGATACATTTACAGGTTTCTCGAGTTCCATGATCATAGAAGGTCTGCTCCTCCTTGAGGCCCTCCGGTGATGGAGTCGATGGTCCCAATTGGAGGCCGATCTCCGGGCTGCTCCTCCCTCCTTGGCGGTTCAGGTTGCGGCAGGGCCCTTGGCCGATCTTCTCTACCCTCAGGCCGGCGTCGGATGAACCTGTCGAGTCGACCTCGCCGGATGAGCTCCTCGATCTCATCTCAGAGCTGGATGCATTCCTCCGTGTCATGGCCGTGGTCGCGGTGGTAGAGACAGAACTTATTGGGGTTGCACTTCTCAAGGTGTGTGCGCATCCTCTCTGGCCTAGGGAGCTGCTCCCTGACCTCCATCAGTACCTGGATCTTCGAGGCATTGAGGGGGGCGTAGTTGCGGAATCTTCTCGGTGGAGAACCCCGTTGAACCCCGTGATCCGGACTTCTCTGCCTACGCACCCGGGGCGGAGTATGGGCACGCTTGTGCCCAGGAGGGGATCGAGAATGCGGTCGAGCTTCTCTCGACCTTTTTTCGACTGCGGGCTTACTCGAGTCTCCCGCCTGCCGCTCTCTCACAGTCTCCTCATCCTTCATTTTGAAGGCTTCTTCCGCTCGGACGTACCCTTCAGCCCGAGCCAACAAATCGGCAAAATTCCTTGGATACTTCTTCTCCAGAGAGAACAAAAGGTCATTCTTCTGAAGGCCGTCCTTCAGAGCGGCCATTACGACTGATTGATCCAAATTTCGGACCTCCAGTGCTGTGACATTGAAACAGTTGATGTAGGCCCGAATGGACTCCCCTTCCCTCTGCTTGATATTGATGAGGGACTCCGAACCCTTCCGGGGGCGCCGGCTGCTGACAAAATGGGCTACAAATTGGTGGCTCATCTGATCGAAGGAAAAGATGGTACCCAGCTTCAGCGTCGAGTACCAGTTTCTCGCCCTCCCTTCAAGGTGGATGAAAAGGCTCGGCATAGAATGGCGTCGGGAGCGCCATGAAGCAGCATCATCATCCGAAAGGCTTCCAGATGATCAATCGGGTCCGAAGTCCCGTCGTAGCTTTCAAACTGGGGGAGCTTGAAGTTTGGCGGGATCGATTCCTGCATGATCATTTGAGAAAAGGGAGGGTCAGTGCAAATATCCTCACCATAAGCGGGGGGAGCGTGGCGGAGTTCTTTGATCCGCCGGTTCATCTCTTGGAGTCTCCAATCCAGGAAATCCTCTCGACTTCGGGTCTCGAGGGTCCTCTGGCAGAATGGGGGCAGGGATCTTCCAGGGGTGGAGTCGTGATCCGATTGAGGGCTCTCCACCCTTGGGTTCATTTTCCTAGGAAAGACGGGACGGCTGGCCCAAGTGGCCCGCCCCACCGTCGGATTCTGGTGTTTCGGTGACACTCTTTCCAGACGCACTGATGCCTGCGGCTGCTGCTGCTGCATGGCCTGCACAGCTTCAGTGAGGCCTCTGACCTGCTGCGCTAGCAGATCAAACTGCTCCGCACCGACCGCCGTCGTCGGAGGAGGAGGAGGAGGTTGGGAAACAGGAGGTGAGGCTGGAGCCTGAGATCTGGCCGCGGAGATCGTGGATCGTCGTGTGGATGCCTTGCGGGGAGGCATCGAGCAAAGACCAAGTGGAGGAAGGAGGAGGGGATGCCGGAAAAGATGTCCGAGGGCGGTCCCGTTGAGCGCTCCTTTAAGAACAAGGATACTGTGAAGACACAGCCCCTTCCTCTAGCGTCAATCCTGTTGGTGCAAAAATCTGCTTACGCCGGAGAAGCTAGAGTCGTGGTCGCCGTCGGGACCTGCAAAAGAAGTCTAAACCGGAGGTGGGGTTGCTCCGGCAAGACCCTCCGACGCTCAAGTCAGTTCTTTGCCTCAACAAGAATGGAGTGCTCGAATAAAAATTTTAGCAGAGTTTCTAGGTAAAAATAAGAGCTTACCAGCAGTTGGAGTTGTGGACAGAGCCCGGCTCCCGTAGGAGTCCGGGCGGAGTCTTCCTTGCAGTTGAAGTTGGGGACGGAGCCCGGCTCCCGTAGGAGTCCGGGCGGAGTCTTCCTTGCAGTTGAAGTTGGGGATGGAGTCCGGCTCCCGTAGGAGTCCAGGCGGCGCTTACCAGCAGTTGGAGTTGTGGACGGAGCCCGACTCCCGTAGGAGTCCGGGTGGAGTCTTTCTTGCAGCCTGAGTCGGAGGAGACTCGCAAGGGTTAATCCCGCTGAGAACTTCGGCTGAGGGTATTTTATACCCAACACATGCCATATCAATTAATATAGATTCGAAATATACATTTTACTTGAAATAAATTTTTCAATCATCCAAAAATTGATCTTCCACTCTCATTCTCCTAGTCCTCTAACTATGGCAATGGTCGACCCTTGACTAGCCTCGAAAGAGACTAGATCCTGACTACAATATACTATCCACTGATCATGCACCAATAATCATCCTATTGAAGGTCCAGAAGAAAAACTAGCTTTAATATCACATAGAAGAATATGCTCTCACCAGCACATGCCAGCGATTAGTCTCACTTGGCTGGGTCCAAAAGAAAAACTAGCATCTCACTGTAACATACCATCCATCAGTGTGCATCAATGATCGTCCTATTAGAGGTCCGAAGGAAACTAGATCATGAATCCGTATAATCAAAGTTGGACTAAAGAGTAGTGAACCAGCACACAACACATTTTAATATAAAGAAATATAATTTATTTTTCACTAAAATATGCATATTCGATCGAATATTTCATGAATCATTTTCATATAGAGCATATATGATAATTGATTTAAACAAAATGCTATAACAATAGAAAAATATAAAAATTAAACTCATCCATGATAAAAATACATTAGGGATAGAAATAACTTACAAATTCTTATCTTAGATTTTTGTGATACTTTACCAACTAGGAGTATTAACCAAAACTTAAAATAATTAAACATTCTATTTAGCTTCTCATAGCATATTCTAGTCCAAACAATTGAATTGGACCTAAAATCCAAGGGTCTTGACCAACCCTTGAATCCAATAATTATCTAAACAAGTATTTCAATAGATTACATGGTTACCTATATGTAGAGGAATTGGTCGCAATCACTTTTTCTCGATATCTGGATCTGCATTTCCACCTGACCAAATTTAAATTTAATTCTCAAATTAAAGAAAAATTAACCTAATTAATGAAGATTAAGCTTGATCTAGATGAATTGATAAATATAGAAATAGAGAGAGAATAAGTCTGGACTAAATTGGTGCAAGGATATGATCGTAATATCTTATGCATAGATCAAACATGGAGAGAGAGAAATAATATTACATAAATTAATTGATTAAATAACTATCCAATGAATAACATAGGAAAAATAGATGGGAAAGAAAAGAAGGTAGAGAATGGGGGGGAGGGGGGGCGAGGGGAGAGAAGAAGAAGAAGAGTTGGGCTGGGATGGTGATGGCATGGTGAGCATGGCTGGGTCTGTTGGAAATGACGGTGCCGATGTGGCGGCCCAAAAGAAGGCCAAAAGAAGTAGAAAACATAGTTCAAAAGGGCTTAGAATAATCAAAAAGTAGAGTTTGGATCTAGGAAGAATGAAAGAGGGAAGTTTTACTCATTGGCGATCATTGGGGATGGTGGGTCTTGGTCTATGGTAGTAGTTTTCCGATGGTTCAAGGGCACAAAACTGAGCTAAAAATATAGTATTGGTGGAATATAGAGAGAGGAGGTTTTCGAGCATTTGGGCTTTGGTTAAAGTGGCTTGCCAGCTATTGGAGAGGAGGAAGAGGCTTGGTGATGGCTCAACCACAAGTGGAGGGGTTTAAATCGAAGATGGCCATGGAAAGGATAAGACTAGTCTAACGTTGACCATTCGTTGGTTGCACCAGCCCCTAATAGCCATCGGCCATTTACACCGGCCTAAAGAATCCACACCTACCATAATTGGGCGGCCTTAATACTAGGTGATGGGGATCGAGATCTCCCCTATTTCGATTTTATTTTTTTTTTCAAAATTACGAATTAAAGTTAGTAATGAGTTTGCCAACTTCAATTCAAAACTAATCTAGATGAGCCAGGTTTCACACTAGGACAGTGGTGAGATTGATAAGGATGGAGGCACCAACACTATAGTAGCAGATGGATAGAAGCAAAGGAGGAAGATGAGGGTGATGAAGACCAACTTTGCAGGAAGGAGGTAGAAGTGGGGTTTAAGTTGTATCTTTCGAACAAAAGAATCTATGATTTTTTTTCGTAACCTCAACCATTAGACACACGTTACATACCTTTCAAAGCATGACATAAGCTTCGTGATCTGTGCTATAAATAAAAGAAAGAGATTCATCATGCTTTGAAAGATGTGCAAAACACGATCCAATAGCTGAGATTGTGAAAGAAGATCAATCATTCTTTCAAGCAAAAGATACAACCTAAATCCGTGAAAGAGGGAGGGGAGGAGAGAGGAAGGGTTAGGATTTTGAGAGGAGGTAGGGGATGTTGGGGCTAGGGGAAGGTGGTGAAGGAAGGAGGGTGTTATGCTTAGATGGCCACATGGCTGAAATATATTGGCTTGATGTACCATTGAGCTGGTACATGGGGTGTAGGATATAATTTCTCATTCCAATAGGGATGAATGGTAGATCATTGAGCATCCAAATTTCTTGGCATTGACCTTTTTAATTATTCTATTTTTAAAAACAAAACCACATAAATCAATTAAAAATATGTTTGATGTAAATATTTTTAAATTTATTTTTCAAAAATTACTTTCATTACGTCTAGAAATGTAGAAAAGAGATACTTACTTTTAGTACTTTCAAAAAAAAAAAACTCATATTTTTCCATCACCGTCACTAAGTCCACCTCTCTCAATACTAATATGGTCTCAACCACCAATATAGTCGCAACATCTATCATTTCTAACAATATTTATCACCATCATAGTCATCATCGCCTCCACCATATTGTTGACAACCCTATCACCACCATTGCCATGTCACAATAGCATCACCTCCTCCACCACATGGCCAACACCAATGCCACCATCATTACCACTACTGCCCCATCACACCACCATAGTTGCCATTATTATTGTCACCTCTATTACATAGCCCGTGCTATCACCACTACCTTCATCATGCTACCACCATTATCATCATTGCTTCCACCACATTTCAGATATCTTTATTACCAACATCGCAACAACCGTTATCGCCACTTCTACTATATCATAGCCTCTATCACTCAATCCGTCATCTCCATTATCATCATCATATTTAGATTTTTAAAAATAATTGATCATATCTAAACATTTATATTTTTAAAATTTAGAAGAAGTGAAAATAATTTTTTATTTTTTACTTCTGAAAATAGAGAAAATGAAAGTGATGCTAGCCAATACCTGGTTATATATCCTAGATTTTGGAATGTGAAAGGAACGTATGTAAGTATAACTAAAAAAATACCCTGCGGGTAAAATATATCTGGATGGTTTGTTTTTTACCATTGGTGCCATCTTGCCTTTTTTGGCTGGGAGAGGAAACTTTAAACAAAAATAGTGACTTTACCCAAAAAAAACAAATATAGTGTACTTATTATATATATCAAAAACCTCGATTTCAAGAAATCAAGCTCTCAGAAAGTGTTTTCCATTATATGGAGAAGGGGGCCACACCTCATTGCTTGGCAATGAGAAATGCCAAGTCCAATTCCTAAACAATACATCCCCAGCAGTCAGGTTGTAGATAATTATAGTGAGGTTGACTCTTCTCCTCCTCAGAAAGTATTATTCACTTCACTGAATTCCTCCCTAGTAGCCAATGATATTTATTCTTCCTTATCAATGCTTAGGAAAAATTTTATATATAATTGATTATCAGAAATCTGATTGGGTGACTTTCAAAATCAAACAAATTAATCTGGCCTCTAGCACCATAAAAAAAAATGTTTAATCACCAATATCAATTCATTGTAATAGATATGATTGTAAACTAACAATTATATGAATGACCATAAGTTAATTAAATTCTAATTATTATTAGCATTTAATATAATAGGTGTAACAACCCATAATCTCATCCTAAAAAAAAAAAAAAAAACTAGTCAAAATGTATTAATTAAGTTCTTTGGTCTGTATAAATATTTAAATTTTTTTTAGTCAATAATTAATATAGAATTAAATATACGTTCATACGAACTTCCTTAATAGAAGGCTTTGAAATTGATATAATTGTTTAATCTCTGCATAAACGAACCCAATCGGATCAGCTGCGTCTCAATCATCTGGTTTTCATTATTTGTCGCACCAATCATGTTACCTTATCTTATACTGTGTCCTCGTGTTATCTCTTGTTTAGCACATCGAAGCGCTTGCTGCCAGCTTGCGGAAGAAAAGGAGACTGAAGTCTTTGGAGGAGAAATTTCCAGTCAACATAGGCGCACCACCGATATTTTCTGATAAACGACGCACTACGTCCAAACTCTGGAACAAGGACTGGGACCGCTGAAAAGACGGATCTAGAAAACCAACAGCACCGCAGCCAATGGATCCCAGTGGTCTATATCAGAGAAAACAAACGAGCCCAGTGGTCCCGCGTAGAATAATCCATGAATGCTTTTGTTGTTTTTTTTTTTTTTTTACCGGCAACGGAGGATGCAAGGCACTTACCCCAAATTTATTAATAAAATAAATGTTGTTCACTGATGGAAATGCAGAAAAAGCAGATACTGTCAGGTTGCAACATGATTCAAGAACGGATGAGCATCGGTGAAGGGAGGATGGAGATGAGTTTTTTGTGGCTATCCATCAATTTGTCGGCGCATAGACTTTCCTAAAACTTGAAGGTGTGAAGGATTTTGCAAATAATCCACGAATTCTGATATCTAGAATCTCAGACTATGTCTGAATGCAGTGGACGCTGGACGGAAGTGGTTTAGCTCACCATGGTAGCAACTACTACCATAAGCGAATGGCGATGCTGAAGCTCACATTGGTGATGCATATTTTTTTTATGTATTCTATCTATTTTCATAGCACCATGTATAACAATCTAGGATCTCATTTAAAAAAATTAGTTTGTAAATATTATTTTATTTTTTTAATATATATAAATATCTAAAATTTACTTAATATATAATTGATGTAAATTAAATATATATTGTATGGATTCTCACGTGCTCCCCATCCTCCCCCAATTTAAATTTTTGCCGTTACGTGTTCAAATTCATTCAGCTTCAATCATAAATATCATAAATTTTAATCACAAAGATTATATTCCGTGCATGATCTACCCATAGAAATCTTCATAATAAATGTGTCGGTAGTGTTGGCGTTGGTCAGGATGATGGAGTTGGTAGAGGTACTAGTGGGATTGGAGACACCGAGGGAGGTGTAGCACCAGTATTAGTGGTGATGCAAGGAGGTAGCAGCATGGAGAGATAGGGGATGTAAATCTTTCTCATGTTGCCATCAATTCATATCTTGAGCATCCGCATGTCTTAAAGGATCATATTAGATTGATCCAACGGCCAGTGCTGCATCAACCCATACAAATTGTCAGCTGAGTTGTGGACCTACCGTGCACGTCCCTTTGCTGGTCAGATCACTGCGTGGTCTAGTCCGCTTTCTAGACAACTAAGCTGATGGAATATATATTAATATAATGCTGCTCGATTTAAGTGACACAATAGCATACCAAGCATGTATTCCCCAAGATATTCTTAATTCTATTTCCTCAAAAAGTGAAGTTTTTACTACTTGTATCCTGAACAGAAGTAAACATTTATATTTTTCGAGATTAAACAGAAGCGAACATTCTTAAGACGGAAAGAAAGCAATAAGTTTAACTTACAAGAGAATGGAAAGACGTTAACATACAAATTGGTTTCCCAATGCTTAAAAATATTCGAGCAACAATACAAGTGTTACATCCATCGTGCAAAGTCTTCAGTGTTTCGAAGAAATACTAGGTTTTCAAGATATTAATCAACTACCTTCTCCTTGCATTCTTGTCTCCTTGAAAAAGGAGAAAAAAGGGAAAAGTTATCTCCCTTATCTTCTTAAATCTATCTTGGTTCAAGTTCTGTGATTGACATCTCATTTGGTGACATTGGAATCGGCCTGCTCAAATTGTGGTCATATGCGCCTCTACTCTTTCTAGTGCATAATGCAGGTTTGGAAGGAGCTTTATGGGACACAGTGTTGCTGTTGAGCATCAGAACAACCGTAGACATGTTTGGCCTATCAGATGGATTATCCTGAACACACAAGAGTCCAATCTGAATGCATTTTAAAACCTCACTTCCTTGGCAATGGTGGCCTAAAGCTGGGTCCAATATCTCCAAACTTCTTCCTTCGCTCCACTTGTCCCAGGTCTGCATTGAATGAATTTACTTAGTAAATAATCCAGAATGGAACAATGTCATGTATCTATTAATGGTTCCTTTTGTGGTGAGGGACGGAAAAAAGGGAAATTGCGCTCTATCTACTTGTAGTTAAAGAAAGAAAAAAGCTCACATAGCTCAGAAGGTCTTCAGAGGGATCACTGTTATTTCTTCCTGTTACAATCTCTAAAACTAGAACACCAAAGCTGTAAACATCTGACTTGGTCGAAAAATGCCCACGCATGGCATACTCCGGTGAAATATATCCACTGCAATGAAATGAATGGAGTTTGAAAATTTCCCATAATCTATCATTGGAATAGGTGGATTATTCAAAATTTATACTTACAGTGTTCCGACAACTTTGCTGGTGGTCCCCTCTGTTTGGTCACCACCAAAGAGCCTAGCCAAACCGAAGTCTGAAATTTTTGGGTTCATGTCTGCACCTAATAGGATGTTGCTGGCTTTTAAATCCCGATGTACGATTTTTAGCTGAGAGTCTTCATGCAGGTATTGTAGGGCCCGAGCAATTCCTTCAATGATCTTGTACCTTCTCCCCCAACGTAGACATTTGCTCTTTATAGGATCTATTTAGACACAGTGGTGACAGTTAATTACTATTGTAGTATCAATTGCAATAAGCCTAATAGAACTTGAATGTAGAGATGACCAGAAACTCGTTACTTTATGCCACACAACAAAGATTCCGTTTGAAATGCAAGTTTCCAGAGTTACCAGAAAGAGGACAGGAAGAGACTGTAATAGCAAGCTGAGCATACTGTGTTCACAGTGCAAATTCTCATAAGAGTAAAATGATATGTGTGGAAGAAGTACCAAATAAAAATGTGTCCAAGCTTCTGTTGGGCACATATTCATAGACCAGCAGCTTCTCTTGTTCTTCTAGGCAAACTCCCAAAAGTCTCACAAGATTTCTGTGCTGGAGCTTAGCAAGCAAAGCTAGCTCATTTTTCATTTCTTCTAGTCCTTGCCTCGAACTAATTGTCAATCTCTTCACTGCTATTTGTCGTCCATCAGGTAATATTCCCTTATCAAGACAAAATAAATACAACTGAAATTGATTTGGAATTTTGGATCATAAGAAAAATGAAGATCAGGTAGAACAAATGTTCGTTTTGAAGAATTTAAGAGTAAATTGGAAAAACAGCATATGCTCTTCACTTAGTAGACTACCATGATACCTGGTACACTGTACCGAAGCCACCTTGTCCAAGTTCATTCACATCAGAGAAGTTTGCTGTTGCAACTCGTAGTATTGATAGGTCAATCAACAGTGACTTCACACTTGTGATCTCCTCCGGGATAGACTCATCTATTGAAAGAGAACAAAATTTAATTAATGGATTCCCTGCGGAACATTAGCAAAAGGATGACAAGATGAACTCGATTGGAAGAATAATTCTTTTAGCATTTTTATTTCATTGACTCTGCCTGTACATCAAAGAGCACAAAATTTAATTAATGGATTCCCTGCTGAACATTAGCAAAGGATGACAAGATGAACGATTGGAAGAATAATTCCTTTAGTATTTTCATTTCATTGACTCTGCCCGTACATTAAGATGGGAACATAGATTATTCCTCTTCCCAGAGGTGACTAGTGGACCAATTGATGTACCTTAACAGGCCAATTAAAATCAATAATCAAATAATGCATGATGCAGTTAAGATCTGACATATAGGGGGTGTTTGGTTGGAGGGAGTGGGGGTCTGGAATCGAAATCGGAATGAGTGACTCCCATTCCAATCGTTTAATTGGGAAGAGTCCCATTCCGATTCCGAGGTGGAATGGGAATGGATCAATCTATATAGAACTCAATCCCTACTCTCCTCTATGGATTCAATTTTTCATTTCAATTTCGGTCACGAACCAAACGCTTCGGGGGATTTGGCCATTCCAATTTCGATTCCAAGCCATTTTGATTCCGATTATGAACCAAACGCCTCCATAATGTTCATACCCAAAAACGACATGATATATGATGTCAACTCCCTCACTAATTACTAAAGCTTTGGGGTATCTAGTGGTTACTTAACAAGTGTTCACAGCTTGAGTTCATGGCTTCTTAATTTAGCTATTTTTCTTTTGTCTTTCTTGACTTGTTGCCTTCAATCATTTATGACTCGTTTATGTCTTCGTATGTATAATCTGCATAACTTAAACTTTTAGAGTCTTGGCAATAAAACTGTAATAATCTAGGACCTCAACCAAAAAGACTAGTCAGAAGATGTTATTTGATTTTTTTGGCCCTGTATAAATAATCAGAATCTTTCCAGCGAATAACTGATGTAGGACTAAATACATATCCATATTGATTCTCATAAAAATAATTGCAGTTTAAGCTTTTAGAATGTAGTAGCGATAACTTTAAATTTGTTCTCAATAAATTTATGCCTCCATTGTTGTTAACATCACCTAGGATTTTTTTTTTCTTTAGAAAAGTCTAAGATTTCATTTTATGACCTTTTTCTTGAAAACCCTAGAAGACGTGGATCTTATTATAGCTTTAGCCAAAAGTTTTTCTTTAGGAGAACCTATGTTATTTGTCCTTTTTATTTTTGACTCATTCCTAGTTATTACTTGAGTTTTCTTGACTAGCTATCTTTAGTTGTTTGTGACTTGATTATATCTTCATGTGCATGCTCCGGGCAGCTTAAGCTTTCCCAGTCCGGTGGATTAGTTAAAAATTATAGCTTAAGCTTTTGCATTCTAGTGGTAAGTTAACAACAGCTCCAAGTAAATATATAGTCATACCTCGATAGTCAATAATGTCAACTAAGATAATCTTCTTTCTTAAGAAAACCTAGAATTTCTGCTTATGACCCTTTTTTTGAAAAGCCCAACACACCTAGACCTCTGCTTTAATTTTGTTTGTGGGGGGTGTAACATAGACCTCTTTAAAGCTCTAGCCATGATATAAATGGAAGGGCTGGATTTTTTGAAGTAACAGTTGAAGCATTTAGTTCATGGGTTACTTACCTGGTAATTTTATTTTTGATTTCCTCCTCCTCCAGAAGCAAATACAGATGGTGCAGATAAGCATGAATGCAATCACTAGAGGCATGATGATTGGAAGAACAAAACCTGTCATACTCTTCTTGTTCCCTGCATCCATAAATTACCATCTTCATTTGATTTTCATGTCGACATGATGCATCTATGATATCAAAACATGACCTGATTCATTTAAGACAAATATATTGCATGAAAGCATTTTTATTGCATTATGAGTCCATTAGTACCATATGGACATGGAAATTGACATTAGTGGAGAACTTCAAATTGAAGATCTGTCGTATTCCGGGCAGAACTAGAGAGGTCCGGTCCTACAATCATGACTGTCAATTGCACAGATCCAATTCTATGATCAGAACCATTCATATATTGCATAACGATGATACCGTAGGAACAATGTTGAAGAAAAAAAGAATAATAAATTCTGTAAGGTATTTTTGAAGATACTATATTTTGTTTTCTTTTTCTTTCCTCGGGAAGGGAAAAAAAAAGAACGAAATGTTTTGTTTTAGTTCTCCAAAAAATTGCTTCTTGTGTTTCTTTAAAAAGCAAAATATTGGTTGTAAGATTTTATCTTTTTCAGTGTTATAAAAAATATATATATTCTTTTTAGTTATAATAAACAGAAACACATGGCGGTCACTAAAAGGTTAAGTGGAGGGCTCCATCCTTGATCTCCTCGAGTCCAGGCTTTCTTTGGTCTTTAACCAAGGCAGCTCCGCTTCGCGCATGCCAGATGCTCGACGAAACGCCAGCGCGAGAGGCACGAACTCAGGGGGCACTTATATGATCAAAGGGTAAACTCGAGCACAGCGTTAGGAGTAATAGTTATAGGTATTGGTAGAGGTGCCGAACGGAATCTTCATTTGTCGTACAGATGTTGTGAGAAGAAAGATGCCGAATCATGGCTGTTAGGGTACGACTAGGTTGGGCCGTGGCTCATAAAGGGAAATTGCAAACGGCTACCATGCATGCTGTTGTTCTCACAACAGTAAGAAGTGCAGAGTTACCAAACTGGTTAGATATACTAGCAATACTGATGTTGTTTCCCTTACCTTCTTCTCTATCTGGGGTATGTGGCGCAGCTGGTGCCGTTGCGTTCACCAACTGCGATGCAAGCCTTAGAATCGATGCTTCCTGGTAGAACTTGGATACATTATACCTCAAATAGCACCTCACCCCGAGCATTGTGCCCCCCCGTTCCCCCTCGAACCACGACGGGATCTGGCCGAAGAACCACTGGAGGCACTGCTGGCACTGGAACCCTTTCAAGTCCCAAGTGCACTGCGCCAGCCCATATATCTTCGGAAAGGCCGTCGTGAAGTTCACCTCTCCAGTGGCAAACTTCCTTGTCGAGTTGAATGCCGCCCAGTCGGTTACAGCTTTCACAAGCTTCTGCACCAGCTCGTCAAACAGGTCGCCGTCCGGTATGCCATCGACGCCCTTCAGGAAGAGCTGCGGATTGTTGTCGGTCATCGAGAGGAAGTCCTGGTTGGCGTAGCGAAGGCGGCAGAGATCGTACCAGATGACGGCGGCTTTGTAGTTGGGACAAAGCCGGAGGATGTCGACGGAGGCGGTGTTCAGGCAGGAGCGGCATGAGGAGGTGTTGACATCGCCACGGCATAGGGCGAGACCAAAGATTTGGTCAGGGCTCTGACCGATGGTGGCATTCGAATAGCCACCTGCAAGGAAGGTACGGGTGGTGAGGTTGGAGAGGAGGAGGCGGAGGTTGAAATCATAGGTGTTGTTGGTGGTATAGTTGCCAGTGGTGCCGCAATCTGGGTAGAGGAGATCGGCGGCGGTAGGAGGGGCAAGGAAGAGGAGAAGGGACAGGAGGAAGAGAGGAGAGGAGGAGAGGAGAGATGAAAACATGGCGGTATTTGATACTATGGCTGTGGTGAGTTTGGAGACTCGTTGTGTAAGGTCGGAGAGAGAGTTATTGCGTCCGAACTGCAGAAAGTAAATGGCATTCCACGGAAGGCACCCTGGAGTGGGGCGTTCAATTGCAAGGCTAGGAGGATGGGGGTAGCCGGAAGATGGACGGCTGTTAGGTTGTCCATTTCATAATGGGGACCACCAATACAACTGGTGCACGGGAAAGTAGACCGTAATCCGGTGTGCCAGCTCGGTGGTACATTGTTACTGTAAAATGGATGTTTTTTTCGGTTCATTTTACAGTAGTAAGAATCCATAGTTTATGATAACTTGGGACTAGTGTAATTATGATACAAAATTGGAGATAACAGAACTTAAACATGCTTGATTTCTAGAGTTTTTAAATCAAGTTGTCTGTGTTAAATCTTAACTTGTCACTTTGGCTTCTATTCTCTCCTTTTTAGTTCTCCCGCATCCGTTCTGAGAGGCTATCCATGTATGAGGCAGGAGCTTGGATTCTCTCCAATCCATCGTGGAACTTGATATGTCTAGCTTGCACTCACAGACTATTGTTTATCATAAGATAACCCTGGATTGGTTAAGGTCTATATGTTACATAAAGCTAACACACAAAGCCACATGCCAAATCACAGGCCATCGTTTGATGCACAAATGGCTTGGACTGGGCCTCTCTAATTCAATCGGCAGATAGAGAGTATCCCGACTGAGACATGCCACTTTTCGGTCTCGCTCTGGCAAGAACAGGGCAGTCCTTGGGGTCATGCATTGCTGATACGTCAAACAATATTAAAAAATTATTAAAAAAAAAAAAAAGAAAGAAAGAAAGAAAGAAAGAAGAGAGAGAGAAAGAGAGATCAGTTCCTATAGGATCTCGCACCGCTCTTCCAAAAGCACCAGCCATCCCTCACCCCAAGGGTGGGAAGGTAGCCTTGAAAATTCAAAGATCTCTAATGACTACAGGATCCCAGATATAAGCCGTCAACATAGACCCATACAACACCCTTATAAAGAAATTATTGCCTCCATTGCATACATCATGTGATTGTGTGCACAGCTAATAACGACAATCAGCTTTTATGAGCTTCATGTATGGAGCACGCATCTTGATCTATCGTCATAAGAATCAATGATAATGATTGGGTGCGTGCATAACTATATTAATGTGAAGAAAATTCAGTGCAGGGGTAAAATGATAATTTTAAAAATTTTTCAAAATCATTATTTTACAGTAAAAATTATTAATTAATCTAATTAATTAATAAAAATTTACCCTACACTAGGATCTAAATATGATATATAGCATGCATGCATTTAAATTTGAAATTCGAATTTGAACAGTAAACACTTTACTGTAATGTGTTCAGAACACAATACCTTTGTGCGGATAGTAGATCGCCGCAATCTGATCACCGTCGGAAGAGTCTGATCGTCGCGATGCAGCCACACAATGTGTCTGGCCTCTGCGGATTGTCCATACGAAGCTCCCGGACTGATCAACTCCTCACGAGTGCTAGCTCGTTGTAGAGCCCTTTCGACGATCGATGTCTGTCGATTCTTCGGACGCTCTGGATCGTCAGCAGACGTGCTTGAGAGGATGTTGAAGATCTCCCTGAAATTTGGTAGGCTCGCGACACTCGTAGCTCACCTTCTCACTTCCCGAACTCCAGGCCGAAATCCTGAAGAACTCACTGAAACCCTGCGACACTTTTTCTTTCTTTTCTTTCTTTTTCTTTCGGAAGGATATAGACCTTCACCTTACACACAAGGATTCCTCACGTCTAGATTTTCTCTCCAAAATTTTTCTTTCACACACCCCACTCTTCTCCTCCTTTTAAAACAACAACCAAGGTCTTATCCACGTGAGAGGATAAAAATGAGTAATTGCACATTTGAATTCAAATCAAATTTTGAATTCAAATGGAAACTAATTTATCCCTATCCACTAAGGGCGTGAAAAGAGGAGGGCGTGGCTTAATTTGTGCATGAGTGATTTCATGAGAAATATTTTCTCGTGCAATAAATAGGACGTTAAAAGAGGATAAGGTCAAGGCGCTAAGATTGGTTGCTCATTCAAATTCAAACTTTGTTTTGAATTTGAATGGCCAACCAATCATTCTTATCCACTCATTTGGCGCATTAAAGTAGGGCATGAGGAGGGCTTTGCGGTAGGAAAAATTCATGAGAACTTCCTTCTCGTGAATTCAAATGGGCACAGTGGAAGTGAGGTAGCGCAGGGAGAATGGGTCAAGGTGGTTTCATTATTTAAACCAACCTATTTGAACCAAATAAATTAGGCCCAATTAGACTAATTCAAACTCAACTAAATTAGGCTTAATTAAGCTCAATAAAATCCTAATCAAATCAGAAATTGATTAAGCCCAACTCCTGATCAAATCAGGGACCAAACCATCTCGACGATTAGGTCAACTCTTAACCTAATCGGGTCAAACCCAACTAAATCTAATGTAATTGGACTTGATCCAAAATTAATTACTCAATCAAATTGAGTTAATTAGTGATCAAATCACTAATCAAACCTCTCATAAATATTGAGTCCAAATCCGATGGGCAATCGGGCATCAGAATTCATCGATATGTAACCCTGATCGAAGAGTCCCAAACCAGTGGGAATCTTGACCCCGGTACCCAAAATATGTGGAACTCGTGATCAAAAAATCCTGATTCTCGATCACAGAGTTTCAGACACGTAGGACTCATAGTCCACGAGCATTAGGACTCTTCATCAGCCATCAGATCAGATAGGAACCTCTAATGTGTGTGACCCCGCAGGTTCGAACCTAAGTCGATAGCACAGGAATCAATTTCTGTACTAATCGAAGTGACCATCTAGCAATGGTACCCGACAATCGGATACGTCGAATAGTCACAATCGCAACACTCAGAACCTACGTGAATATGGTTACTGTATAATTCATCCTTTTGACCTCTGTGTTCTGGACGACTCAGGGTTAAACTGTCAACCCTGATTAGATCATCCGAATCGTGCTCAACTCAAACAGTCCTGTGACTCCTCACAAAGACTACCCTGGCCAAGGTTTTGCTAAATTGAAACACGACTGTACACAGCTCCTAAACTGGAGTGGCCAATCCCATCTTGACACACGCACCGACAAGTCAAGTACTTGACTACACCCAGCAGCCTTTTGTCATTGAATTAGAAATTCAGGTAGTCCAGTGCCTAAGTGCAGTGAGTTGCTTGCAAGTCACCGTGGCGGTCTCAAATCAGAGGGACATTTATACCCATATTCTATCAGAGCAAATCTTGACAGCAGAAATAGCTCCGAAGTCGGTCACGTTCAGTGCAGATGTACCCTTACATCTCACCTGTATGCCATACCAGTGTCTCCACACTCATTGGTTAAGAGGACAACCAACCTATATGGCACACAACGACCTATGCTTGATAAACGTTGTCGTCCTTGGTAACAACGTATCATTTGATCGCGAACAGATTTAAGGACTAAACGATAAATCCTCCTTTGTCGAGTCTAAATAGTCCTAAAGACTTCACCACAACATAGGAGTTCATTAGAAGATGAAATATTTTGTGATGAAAAATATCAAAATAATTTTTATTAATTCATAATTCATGTACATATACAAAAATAAGCACAACCATCAACAGGCTGACGATTGACTTTGAGACACTATTCCCAACAATCTCCCACTTGACCTAAAGCCAATCGGTACAGTATCTAATACCCATCTTCGACTTGTAGTCGTCGAACTTCTTCACCACAATGGCTTTAGTGAATGGGTCGACCAGGTTCTCCTTCCCGTCGATCTTCTGAAGGTCGACGTCACCTCGATCCACAATTTCTCGGATGAGATAGTAGCGGCGCAGAATATGCTTCGTCTGTTGGTGTGCCTTGGGTTCCTTCGCCTGAGCAATGGCTCCAGAGCTGTCACAGTAGAGCAGAACTGGACCAACAACGGAGGGTGCTACTCCGAGCTCGATGATGAATTTTCTCAGTCACACCGCTTCTTTGGCAGTATCTGATGCAGCGACATACTCCGCCTCGCAAACTGAATCAGCCACTGTGTGTTGCTTGAAACTCTTCCAGCAAATAGCTCCACCATTAAGGGTAAAAATAAATCCCGACATACTTTTACTGTCATCATGATCAGACTGAAAACTAGAGTCTGTAAACCCTATAAGTCTCAAATCCGATTCACCATAAACAAGCCACTGATCCTTAGTATTTCTTAAATACTTCAGGATGGTTTTAACAACCTTCCAGTGATTCTCCCCTGGATCAGATTGGTGTCTACTTACTACCTCTAGTGAGTATGCCACATCTAATCGTGTACATATCATGGCGTACATGATAGATCTCACTACCGAAGCATATGAAATCCTATCCATATGCTCTCTCTCTTGAGGTGTTGTCGAACAATCCCTCTTCGAGAGAGAAATTTCATGGCCTATCGGTAGATAGCCTTTCTTAGAATTCTCCATGCTGAACCTCTTCAGCATAGTATCCATATATGTAGACTGGGATAAATCAAGCAACCTTTTAGATCTATCCCTATAGATCCTCATCCCTAGGATGTAGGAAGCTTCTCCCAAATCCTTCATGGAGAACTATGACGACAGTCAAATCTTTATTCCCTGTAATGCAGGGACATTATTCTCGATTAAGAGAATATCATCCACATACAATACAAGAAATCCCACTACTGGACTATTAGCTCACTTATAAATGCAGGGCTCTTCTCCGTTCTTAACGAAGCCATACGTCTTGATCGTCCTATCAAAACGTATGTTCCAACTCCGAGATGCCTGCTTAAGTTCATAAATGGACCTCTGTAGTCTGCACACCTTAGACTCATCAGTGGATGTGAATCCTTCAGGTTGTATCATATACACCTCTTCATCCAGCTCTCCGTTTAGGAAAGCTGTCTTCACATCCATCTGCCAGATTTCATAGTCCAGATGGGCAGCTATCGCAAGCATAATCCAAATGGATTTGAGCATTGCCACAGGAGAAAACGTCTCGTCATAGTCTATACCATAACATTGACGATATCCCTTGGCAACCAGATGGGCTTTATAGGTTTCTACCTTTCCGTCTGCGCTCCTCTTCCTCTTGAAGACCCACTTACACCCTATGGGTTTTACTCCTTCAGATAGGTCAACCAATGTCCACACATCGTTGACCTTCATGGACTCCATTTCAGATTTCATGGCCTCTAGCCATTTCTCAGAGTCGGATCTCTGCATTGCATCCATGTAGGTGATCAGATCCTCATCATTTTCATCAAGTTCGATAGGATCGTCATCCCAGATCAAGAAACTATAGTATCTGTCTGATTGATGTGGTACTCTACCAGATCGCCTTATGGGTGCTTGAACAATGGGCTCCGGATCTGATCTAATCAAATCCGATTCAGGTTCAGCAACTTGTGTCAGTTTTTCCACCTGTCGAACTTCGTCAAGTTAGACCTTAGAGACAACAGTCCCTTCACCAATGAACTCTTTTTTCAAAAAAATTGCCTTAAGGCTAACAAACACCTTTTGCTCATCAGCCAGGTAGAAATAATACCCTTTGGTCTCTTTTGGATATCCTATAAAATTACACTTGTCAGACCTAGGTCCTAGCTTATCCGTAATTAAATGTTTAACATAAGTCGGACACCCCTAAATCCTAAGGTGCGAGAATACTGGCTTACGTCCTATCCATATCTCATATGGTATTTTGGTTACAAACTTACTCGAAACTCTATTTAGAAGGTAACAAGCCGATTCGAGCGCATATCCTCAGAGGGAGATCGGCAGACCAGCAAACCCCATCATGGATCGAACCATGTCCAACAAGGTCCGATTCCTCCTTTCAGATATACCATTATGCTGTGGTGTTCCAGGAATAGTCTATTAAGAGAGAATCCCATTCTTCCCAAGATATATCAGAAACTCATTGGAAAGGTATTCACCTCCTCGATCATATCGAAGAGTTTTAATACACTTTTCAGTTTATTTTTCTACATCATTTCAGAATAGTTTGAACATTTCAAATGACTCCGACTTATGCTTCATTAAATAGACATACCCATATCTCGATAGGTCGTCTGTGAAGGTTATGAAGTAGAAATATCCACTTCTTGCACTTGAGCTCATGGATCCACATACATCAGAATGTATCAGAGCCAAAAGTTCACTGGCTCGCTCACCTTTTTCAGTAAAAGGTGACTTGATCATTTTACCAAGAAGACAAGACTCATAGGTTGAAGGTGATTCACAATCACCTACTTCAAGAATCTTTTCTTGAGCCAACCTGTTTATCCTGTTCTTATTGATATGACCTAGCCTACAGTGCCAAAGGTAGACTTCTGACATATTATCTATTCTAGGGCATTTATCGAAAGTTTGAACCACATTAACAGGTTGTGATAGAAAGTAAATTTTATTATTAAGTTGTCCAACAAACATTGTAACACCATTCAAAATGATATTGCAAACATTTTCTTTTATTAAAAATTGATAACCGTACATGGCCAAAAGGCCTACAGAAATAATATTTAATAAAAAGCTTGGACAATAGTGATATTCACTCAGAATTACATTTTGAGAATTGATTACAAGGTTCATGATTCCTAATGCTAGAACTGGAACTTTGCTTCCATCTCCAACGTTCAGGAACCTCTCACCTTCATCAAATCTCCTACTGACCTGCAGACCCTGCATCGAATTGCAAATATGATAAGGGCTTCCGGTATCCAATATCCAGACAGTAGTATCACAAATGAAAAAGTTGCAAGGTGTTATCATATAAGTACCTTGCTTCTTCTTTGGCCTGTTCGGGTCCAGTGAGGCAATGTATAGAGGACAGTTCCTCTTCCAGTGCCCCTGCTTCTTGCAAAAGAAGCACTCCGCCTGGCTCTGATCGGGCTTGCGCTTCTTGATCTGACCCTGTGCAGACGTTCCAGCATGCAGCTGCACCTTCTTATTCTTCTTCTTCTTGTTCTTCTTCCCTTTCTTAAAGGGTCAACAATCAGAAGAAGACCCTCCCACAACATTCACCGACTCCTTATGGAGTTGGTGATCCTTCTCAAAGTTCTGCAGCAACCCCAACAAGCCGTGGTAGTTCACTGCAGGCTTTGTCATTCAAAAATGAGTAAGGAAGGGAAGGAAGGACTTGGGCAGAGAATTAAGGATCGCATCCTTACCGAGCTGCTCGTGCAGGAGAAAACCCAGTTTACTTAGGCGCTCAATCATTTCGATCATGTACAGTACATGATCAGTAACTGAGGCTCCATCCCTCATCCGAGCATTGAAAATGGCACAACTAGTTTTGTATCTTTCAACGTCATCAGGTGTGCCAAAAGAGTCGTTCAACATTTGAAGCATCTCCTGTGGCTGAACGTTCTCGAACCTGCGGCTGAACTCATCATTCATTACCGCCAGCATTATGCATCGGACGGTGGTGCGGTCGTTGAGCCACTTCTGGTAAGTGTCTCGGACCGTCCCTCCAGCGTTCAGGGTTGGCTCCTCAAGTGCCGGATCCGTTACTACATAAAGGATCTGCTGATGCTCAAGGATGATTTTTAATTTTTGATACTAGCTATCGAAATTAGGTCCCATGAGCTTGTCATTATCTAATAATGACCGGAGCGACAGGGTAGTGGCCATAACTGCATAAAGAAAAATCAGACCTATATTAGTACATAAATTATTAATACTAAAGACTTGGACTTTAGTCTAAAATTTCTCTCAGTATTTTTACGAATTGGTAGCCTCAACCTCCAATTCGAGAAATTACTTTAATTCCTTAGTGGGTACTAAAATCCACACAGACTACACACGAGCCCAACTTTGGTTGGTCAACCCATGTGCATCTATGGGTAGGTTCATAACCAGTTATTTCTCTAAACAACTTCTAGTAATTAATTTTGCCCCAGAACCTAATCAGTAGGCTTTGGCCTCCACTGAAAAAATCTGGTTAGGTCTAACCATTAACATGATTTGATTTGGTGAATCAGACTAATAAATGATCAAGTCCGACTTTGATCGGCCAACCTAACCACTATCAGAAAGACTCAAATCAAATTATCATACTATGAATGATAATTTCATTAGTCAATAAGCACCAAGCCTTTGGACCTCCAATGATTATTAAACTAATGGACTCATTATCACTCACTTAATGGGAGCCTATGACTTAGTTATCAATATAACTTAATCATTTTAAGAATTTAATAATTTTTTTTTTGAGAATTTTATTAAAGAATAGATGAGAAGAAAATATCCAGTCAATTTCAATCCTTCCACTGACTTCACCAAGTCAGATTAAAAAGAATTTACTTAAAGCTGACATTAGGAGCACCTAAATCAGTCAAACTGATTTACCTAATGACATGGGTGAGCCCTAATCACCAAGTGATCTAATCAAAACCTAATTCACCAGGTTGGCAAGGTAAGTGAGACCAGTGGTGGGGATAAGTCATTAACTCGTCAGAGATCGAATCACTGCGAGTAGCTCCCGCTTAAAAACCACTGGTCAAACTGCCAAACTTACCTTAGACACCAACCGGTTCATTAGTTTTAATTTGATCAACTTAGTAAATAGGGTTCCACCGTGTAGCCATTAATTAAGTCCATCTTGGCCTAGGACATGGACCCATTCAACTACAACTATTGGAGTTGAGTCTAGAGTATCCTTGACCTAATCTAATTCAACTTTTGATTAGATTTGACCAATTACTCTAATTTAGTCCATTTCTTTAAGCTAACCTTAGGTCTAACCCAATTATGGACCTAATCCATCTAACCCATTGACCCACAAGTTTATGCAATTGTCTTAGGTCTTAATTCATAATTCTAGACCTACTAGACAACACTTAATTCTTTTAATTAAGTATTTGGGCTAATGGGTCAGGGTTTGGTATTTCGAAAATAATTTTCAAATTTGAAAGATTTTATTTTCTGTTCACCAAATATGTTGACTTATTACACAAATATATCAGCACATTTCATAAATAGCAATCCTATTGCTAATTACATAATAGAAAATAACTCAATCAAAATAAATCATGAATATTCCTTTCGCTACTTCATCTGCAAGGGATATAATTGCATCGGCACCCCTACAGCCATAGGAGATCCCATCGAATGGGAAGAGAGGGCCTTTAAACCCTACTTTTCTCCTATGATCGGACGGTCATGGCAACCAACCCAATTCAATTACTTACTACTTGGATCAAGTATATCTAAATATACCAATTTCAAAATTTAAATTTCAAATTTCAAATTTCAAATTTTAAATTTTAAATTTTGAATTTCAAATTTCAAATAAATTTCAAATTTTTTGAATTTCAAATTTTTTTGAATTTTGAATTTTGAATTTTAAATTTTAAAATTCAAATTTTAAATTTTGAATTTCATATTTCAAATTTAAACTTTTAGATTACAACTTAATCTACACATGCAAATATATATATCATATCTAAGAACCCGCTCTGATACCATTTATGGAGAAAATTCAGTGCAGGGGTAAAATAATAATTTTAAAATTTTTTCAAAATCACTATTTTACAGTAAAAATTATTAATTAATCTAATTAATTAATAAAAATTTATCCTTTACTAGGATCTAAATATGATATATAGCATGCATGCATTTAAATTTGAAATTCGAATTTGAACAGTAAATACTTTACTGTAATATGTTCAGAACACAATACCTTGTGCGGGTAGTAGATCGCCGCAATCTGATCATCATCGAGAGAGTCTAATCATCGTGATGTAGTCACACAGTATGTCTGACCTCTGCGGATCGTCCACACGAAGCTTCCGGATTGATCGACTCCTCACGAGTGCTAGCTCATTGTAGAGCCCTTTCGACGGTCAATGCTGATCGAACTCCTTCGATCGATGTCTGCTGATTCTTTGGATGCTCCAGATCGTCAGCAGACATGCTTGAGAGGATGTTGAAGATCTCTCTAAAATTTGGTGGGCTCACGACACTCATAGCTCACCTTCTCACTTCCCGAACTCCAGGCTGAAACCCTGAAGAACTCACTGAAACCCTGCGCACACTTTTTCTTTCTTTTCTTTCTTTTTCTCTCGGAAGGATATAGACCTTCACCTTGCACACAAAGATTTCTCATGCCCAGATTTTCTCTCCAAAATTTTTATTTCACACACCCCACTCTTCTCCTCCTTTTAAAACAACAACCAAAGTCTTATCCACGTGAGAGGATAAAGATGAGTAATTGCACATTTGAATTCAAATCAAATTTTGAATTCAAATGGAAACTAATTTATCCCTATCCACTAAGGGCGTGAGAAGAGGAGGGCGTGGCTTAATTTGTGCATGAGTGATTTCATGAAAAACATTTTTTCGTGTAATAAATAGGACATTAAAAGAGGATAAGGTCAAGATGCTAAGATTGGTTGCTCATTCAAATTCAAACTTTGTTTTGAATTTGAATGGCCAACCAATCATCCTTATCCACTCATTTGATGCATTAAAGTAGGACGTGAGAAGGGCTTTACATGAGAAAAAATTCATGAGAACTTCCTTCTCGTGAATTCAAATGGGCGCAGTGGAAGTGAGGTAGCGCAGGGAAAATGGGTCAAGGTAGTTTCATTATTTAAACCAACCTAATTGAACCAAATAAGTTATGCCCAATTAGACTAATTTAAATCCAACTAAATTAGGCTTAATTAGGCTCAATAAAATTCTAATCAAATCAGGAATTGATTAAGTCCAACCCCTGATCAAATCAGGGATCAAACCATCTCGATGATTAGGTCAACTCTTAACCTAATCGGGTCAAACCCAACTGAATCCAATTCAATTGGACTTGATCCAAAATTAATTACTCAATTAAATTGAGTTAATTAGCGATCAAATTACTAATTAAACCTCTCATAAATATTGAGTCCAAATCTGATGGGTAATCGGACATCAGAATTCATCGATATGTAACCCTGATCGAAGAGTCCCAAACCAGTGGGACTCTTGACCCCGGTACCCAAAATGTGTGAGACTCGTGATCAGAGAATCCTGATTCTCGATCACAGAGTCCCAGATACGCAGGACTCATAGTCCACGAGCATTAGGACTCTTCATCAGCCATCAGATCAGATAGGAACCTCTAATGTGTGTGACCCCGCAGGTTCGAACCTAAGCCGGTAACACAGGAACCAATTCCTATACTAATCGAAGTGACCATCTAGCAATGGTACCCGACGATCGGAAAGGTCGAATGGTCATAATCGCAACACTCAGATCCTATGTGAATATGGTTACTGTATAATTCATCCTTTTGACCTCTGTGTTCTGGACGACTCAGGGTTAAACTGTCAACCCTGATTAGATCATCCGAATCGTGCTCAACTCAAACAGTCCTGTGACTCCTCACAAAGACTACCCTGGCCAAGGTTTTGCTAAATTGAAACACGACTGTACACAGCTCCTAAACTGGAGTGGTCAATCCTATCTTGACACACGCACCGACAAGTCAAGTACTTGACTAAACCCAGCAGCCTTCCGTCACTGAATTAGAAATTCAGGTAGTCCAGTGCCTAAGTGCAGTGAGTTGCTTGCAAGTCACCGTAGCGGTCTCAGGTCGGAGGGACATTTATACCCATATTCCATCGGAGCAAATCTTGACAGCAGAAATAGCTCTGGAGTCGGTCACGTTCAGTGCAGATGTGTCCTTACATCTCACCTGTATGCCATACCAGTGTCTCCACACTCATTGGTTAAGAGGACAACCAACCTATATGGCACACAACGACCTATGCTTGATAAACATTGTCGTCCTTGGTAACAACGTATCATTTGGTCGTAAACAGATTTAAAAACTAAACGACAAATTCTCCTTTGTCGAGTCTAAATAGTCCTAAGGACTTTACCACAACATAGGAGTTCATTAGAAGATGAAACATTTTTGTGATGAAAAATATTAAAATAAATTTTATTAATTCATAATTCATGTATATATACAAAAATGAGCACAATCATCAACAGGCTGACGATTGGCTTTGGAACACTATTCCCAACAATTAATGCATGTAACGTAGATAATAATTTTTTTTATTATACTCATCATAATAAAATAAAAAAAATTATTAATTGAATAAAAGATAAATAAAAAATAAAAAAATTATTAATTGGACGAGATTTTCCACTTCAGGGAAGGGGTCTTTAGCCTTT
Source organism: Elaeis guineensis (assembly GCF_000442705.2). NCBI lineage: Eukaryota > Viridiplantae > Streptophyta > Magnoliopsida > Arecales > Arecaceae > Elaeis > Elaeis guineensis. The sequence continues at coordinate 97,512,926 of NC_025994.2, read as the reverse complement.
TGAGAGTGGAAGGGTTCTCTAGCCTTTGGGACGTCACGTCAAACACGTTGGTCAATGTTGATGGGCGGACCAACTAACAATTTCCAAAGGTCAGGGGATTTTGAATTTTTGAGATGCCACATAAGGGCTGTTAATCAATGTTGACGGGCGGTCCATAATTAATGATAGGTGCCGTATGTCCAACCTCGCGCTAGCCATTGAGAAAGAAAGGCGAACCATGATAGCCAATCGAATATCGCTTGGTCATAGGATACTAACCCTCTATTTGGTTTGACGTATAGATTGGAGAAAGAACAGAGAGGAAAGAAAGAATAGATGACAAGCCTTCTATCCAATTTTTTTTATATATTTTTTTTGATGATAATTTTTTTATATATTTAATAAAATATAGAAGGATAAAAAAAAATAATTTTTTTTCTTATTTGGCACAAAGAAATGAAGTAGAAGATGGATGACATTTGTATGATATTTTACTAAATTATTATTTAATAAAAAATATTATTATTATTATTTTATAATATTTATAATTTAAAATTATATAAATATTTATATAAATATTTATTTTTAATTAAATTTTATTGAGTAAATAATTTTATAAAGTAAAATTAATTATATATGAATTAATTTAGTTCTATATATTGATTATATATAATATAATTAACTTATAAGTTAATTTAAATGATCATTTATTTTTTTAATAAATAATTAACTTAAAAAATAAGTGAGTATAAATTGAAAAAAAAGATTATTCTAATTATTTACTTATGATTATGAAAATTATGTATTGAAATAAAAATAATTAATAATAAAATTTAGTAGTATAGATAAAATAATATATGTATATAAAATGAATGAAAAAATGAAAAAGTATTAGAATTGTATCAAAAAATTAATAAGAGATAATTTTATCAAGATAGAAACAAATATCCCGCATATGCTTTATCCATCCTTTCTTGCATTTTCTCAATTTAAGAGGATATAAATTGATGATCTAGGATGGATAGGTGGTCCTTTATTTTCATCTATTCTTTCTAAGATATTTTAGATTAAATGGTGGATGAGGATTATTCATTTTTTTTATTTTTTATTTTTTTTTTTTTACGACTCCAATCAAATATATAGTACAGCAACTTGCCTACTAATAAACATTAAATGCATCAGCACATTGGAGAGAGGAAAGCCAAGCTGCTAGATTCTCCAAAGGATAATGGAGTGGCACACACTTGTGATGGTGCTCAAAATATCTGTTGCTCACTTTCCAGCTCAAAATATCGGTGTTCCATAATTAATGATAGGTGCAATTTGTCCAATCGCGTGGTAACTGTTGAGAAAGAAAGGAGGGCCACGAGAACCAATCATAAATTGCTTGTTAATAAATCACTAACTCTTCATTTGGTTGGAAGGATGAATTGGAAATAGAATGAATAGGAAAGTAACGATGGACGAGAAAAAGGATGGATGAGCATTCCATCTATCCTTTGGTGTGTTTAATAAAATATAAAAAAATAGATGAAAATAATTTTTTTATTTAATATAAAAATAATGAAAAAGAGAATAGATGATATTTACATGATATCTTTTTATTAAATTATTCTTTGATAAAAATATTAATATTATCAATTCATTATATTTATTTATACTAAAAGTATAATAATATCTAAACTTATAGTATTTATAATATATAAATATATAAAAAATTATACAAATATTTAATTTTTGAAGTAATTTCATTAGCTAAATAATTTTATAAATTAATTATATATGAACTAATTTATTTATATATATTATTTACATAAATAATTAATTAACTGTCACGCCCCGAATCCAATATCCGGATCGGATACGTGATGGCCGCAAACTCCTTAGAGCAAGCCCTAAAGAATATGCAAAACCAAATTAAATCATTACAACCTTATCAATCATAATATTTAATTTTAATAATAATTCATAAAACTTGTATAATTACAATTAACATTCCTTCAATCCTCTAATCAGGTATCAACGATACTCTATCTATACATCCGCTCACTCACAAATCCATACCATAGCCAACCATGGACATCTTGTAACTCTGAGAAGAAAAGAAAGATGAAAGGGTGTGAGCTTTACAGCCCAGTAAGAATTCCTATATCACACCAATATAATAATATAATTTAAAAATAAAGATAAGCAATAATACATAAAAGTCAATGTTCACTGTCCAGAATACTGCAAACATTTATAGATTATCTGTTTTATCAAAAGAGATGCATTATCATATGTTAATAAGTGAAATAATTTTATTCAACGATTGTTTCATGTCTTATCTTTCTATTTTCTTCTATTATCACATCGTCTTTAATCCTTTTCTTTTTGGCTTTGGCTTTGGACTACCAGGATCATGCGACGATCTTTTATTCGGATCGATTTCTGTGATCTTCCTCGGATCGAAATATTCATGATCTTTCTCAGATCAAAGTGGCCATGATCTTTTTCGGATCAAATCATTCATGATCTTTCTCGGATCAGATTCTTTCACACATAAGCCTGTGGGGGCTGTTCCAGGCATAAGCTCCTGGCAGGCTATTCCACATGATAAGGCCAGTCCAAATCATATTTTTTTTTCTTTTTATTTTTATAAAATTATAATATTTGACTTCATTAATCAATTCAAATTTTGCAGTGTAATAAATATGTCATACACATATAATCATGCCATCAATCACTGATACATATGTATTGATATAACATACTCATGCTCAAAATCACATAAATAAATAACAGTATCTCAGATATAATAAATTCATCGATCTCAAATCCAACGATGCAAAATCAATAAGATAAAACCAACGGTAAAATAATATATATAATGATGATCATGTACAGGGATTCTTGCCTTTATCAGTGACTGATCCAAGCACAGAAATCAATGTTCTTCTTTGATTTATGAATTTCTTTAACAAAATATTCCATTCGATATTATATGCAGACAATCATCTCTTCATAACCCTAATTAAATATAAAAATCATATATGGAGAAAATTATCTGATAATCAATCTTAATAACACAAATCTAGGACCTCTCTCAGGATTAACCAAAATTAGGATTTGTCTAAGTATCTAGATCCTCCACTAATCCATAAGATTTTTAGAGAGAGAAAGTCCATGAAGAGAGAAAAAATTTTAGAGAGAGAAAGTACAGAGAAAAAATTTTTGTATCCTTCAGACGAGGCAATCATGATCGAGATCATCAAAGATCATATCAGGATAACTCAATATGGATTAATCATGATTGATGTTATCAACTTCGAATAAAGATCAGATCGAAATCTAATCTACTGTATGAATTTCGAAGCAATCTCAGGTCATCATATTTTCATATCAATTTTATCCTAGGATTCGTGATGAAATCAGAGAGAGAAAGACACTAGAGAGATAAAATCCATAAAGAGAGAGAAAGGTCTAGAGAGAGAATCTAGAGAGAGAAAATATAGAGAGAGAATCTAGAGAGAGAAAATATAGAGAGAGAATCTAGAGAGAGGAGAGAGGAAAGAGAGAGAAAGGAGGGAGATGAGAGAGAGAAAATTTCTCTCTCTTTTTTTTTTTCTATTTTTATTTTTCTCTTTCTCTTTTTCTTTTTCTTTTTCTCTTTTTCTTTTCTTTTTTTTTCCTTCTTTCTTCTTCTTTCTTCTTCTTTCTTTTTTTTCTTTTCTTCCCACGGCCTCCCTTGGGCCGAAACAGGGGACGGACGAGGGCTCCAGCTTGGCTCCGACGAGGGCGATGGCTTCGTCGGAGGTCCGACAGCAGGTGGAGGCGGTGGTGGAGCAAAGGATGGCCGGCGATGAGGTTCGGCCAGCAGGAGATTTAAAAGATTTGAAAAACAGGGGATCCACCCCTTTTCTTTAATTTTTCGATCATTGGTCGGTCACCGACGGTCAAGACCTTCAAAGAAGAGGGATAAAGGGATGAGGGTCCTATCCTAGGGGTGAGACACCGCAAACGATGATGTCGGTGGCCGAAAAAGAGAGGAAGATGGGTCGTTCAAACAGAGCAAAATAGGGTTTCACCTTGTTCATGGATTTTCCGACGATCCCGACGGTCGATGAGGGTCTAAAACCATGGGGAGAAAGAAAAGAGGAAGAGGAAGAAAATTTGGAGCCTTACCTGAGCTCCGGTGGCCTCTTCGACCTTCGATTTTCGATGAACACGAGAAGAGACTACCGTGGCTTCCACAGAGAAAAGGAGAGGAATCGGGCTCAACGGTCGCCGGTGGAGGCTCGTGAAGGAGAGGGGAGTCTTATTTATAGAGGGTCCTAGAGTTTTAAGGATCCCAGAACTCTTCTCCGTCCGAGATTCATCAGAGAAGAAGACTCCCATCAGGAGTCCTCTTCCCATTCTATTTTTTTTGTATGGACTTTGAGTTTTTGGGCTTGATCCAAGGTCCAAATGGACCAAGGTGTTACATTCTCCCTCCTTCAAATAATTTCGTCCTCGAAATTAAGTTACGTTATTTGAGATGTATTCTAAAAATATATATATACATGCATTATATCTTTTATTTCTCATGATCTTGTTATAACAAAAATTATTTAAAATCTCAAACTCATCCCTTCTTATTGATTTCTCAACTTTTTGAAGAACTGTAACATTTTGGACTTGTATTAATATACCACCATTATTTGTCTAACATATTTCACTCGTAATTCATAATTATCTCAGACTGCCTATGATAGAAAAATAAATAAAGGTCAAACATCGGGCACTCTTCATAATCATCGATTTTTTTCTTCTCTTGACCTTCCAATAAATTTTATATGTAGACTCTCATCTTAAGAAAACCTCAATCTTCTATATCAGTCCAAGTAATAATATTAAATTTTTAAAAAAATATAAGATCTATGTCAGGACATTCTAAGTTTGAACTAATATCAGAACTATCAAGCTGTTAATTAAATTTGAGATATCTAGAATTTCTTGGTATTTTCTACAATGAAGCAACCTACTAACAAAAATTATCCGGCTATGATCAGATTAGATCAAAATTTATAGCATCCTTTCATTATCAATAAAATCCTTCCTTATTTGCAACTAATATATTTCATCATAATATCTTTTGATTTAAAAGATTAATATTTCTAATCAATTTAATCCATCACATTTTTGCTGCGCACTCTGATCTTAATTTATCAAATTATATAAGTCTATCAAAGATAAAAATATCCTTATATGTTAGATCAATCTAGGATAGATCCAACCTTTAAATTTTATAAAAGGCCTAGAGTAAAATTTTAAGTTTCTTTATCTTTACTACCTTTGGGTATAGCATATAAAAATTAAATCTTGATCCACTTCCTATGTTTGAAATCATTGCATAAGTTTCATCACTCTTCAAGAATCCAACATGTCTAGAATTAATTGGAGTTAACCTTAGATTTACCTTACAATCATTTAGATAATTTTTAAATCAATCTTCCTTTTTAAAAGAATTAATTCTAACTTGACAAACTAGAAGAACTCAAGCCAACATCCTTAAGTAGAATCAACTTGATTATTTCTTATAGAGCTCCCTTCATCACAACCCTTAATATTAATCAATAAATTCATACAAAATCTTGTCCCTTGTATAAGTCATTCAAAATTTAACACTAGCAAGATATCTTAGTTCAATTTAAAAAAAAATTAAACTTTGACTTGAATAATTAATACACTTCATCATCTTCAACAATCACAAGAAAAATAAAAAAAAACTAATCCACAGATAGTAATATGAATTATTAAAGATTTCATCATAACCTGTATATCATACTCTGACAAAATAAATTTTTTTCTTTAATTTAATAACAATATCAAAATACTTTTGATCCATTTAGAAAAATAAACTTTTGACTTGAAATTCAATGCACTTGAAAGATCAAGGAATCATATTCAAAATATGATATTTTGAGTCACTAAAGATTTCACCAAAATATATATCTCATATTCTCATAATAAAATTCAAGTATATATTTTTTTTCTATCTAAGATTGAGTTTCATATATGATCCTCTCATAGGTTCAATGCTCAAAAATATTTCTCTCTCATATGATGAAATTTCTTCTTAGACCATATCCTAACTTCCTTCTGATAAATTTAAAATTTATAATGCTCAGATAATTAACATCAAAATCAAAAAAAATATCATGATTTTCATCCATATAAGTTTAGCATTCTAAAATTATCGAGTATACTCAACATAACATATCAATACCTCCCGCTTTCTTCCAGGATCAACTCTTCTTATATTCAGACCACCCTACTAATTAAAATCTAAGATATAACTTGTCAATTCTATTATAGATATCATATGCCACTTATGCATAAATTTCATCTTAATATCTATTGATTCAAAATCTAAATATTGAATCTTCTCTTTTATATCTATCATATTCCTCATGATTATAACCTAGTTCAGATATTACTAAAATTACAATTCTTAATAATTATAATCTTAAACTCAAATACCACTTAAATCATATTTTCTAGTGATCATAACTTAAACTCTAATATCATTCTATCATACCTTTAATGATCATAATCTTAAACTCTGATATTATCAATCATACTCTATTGATTTAAATCTCAAAATTTTGATATCACTTATATGACAATCTCTAGTGACCTTAAACCTGAGCTCTAGTACTGTTCTATCATATTCTCTGATATCACTCTGTCACATCCTATTGATCATGCATAAAGCTTTGATATCACTTCATAATCCTTAGTGACTTAAACTTAAGCTCTAATATCATTTTATCAAATCCTAATCACTTATATCATAATCCCCAATGATCATAACCTAAATTATGTTATTACTCTATAATATTTAAATCACTTATATTATAATCCTTAATGATCATAATCTGAGCTCTGATACTACTTTGTCACATCCTATTGATCTTACATAAAGTTTTAATATCTCTTCATAATCTCTGGTGATCTTAAACCTAAGCTCTGAAACCACTTCATCATGCCCCGAACCTAACATCCGGATCAGATACGTGATGGCCGCACACTCTTTAGAGCAAGCCCTAAAAAATATGCAAGGCCAAATTAAATCATTATAACCTTATCAACCATAATATTTAATTTCAATAAAAATTCATAAAACTTGCATAATGATAATTAACATTCCTTCAATCCTCTAATCAGGTATCAACGGTACTCTATCTATGTATCCGCTCACTCACAAATCCATACCATAGCCAACCATGGACATCTTGTAACTCTGAGAAGAAAAGAAAGATGAAGGGGTGTGAGCTTTATAGTCCAGTAAGAATTTTCATATCACACCAATATAATAATATAATTTGAAAATAAAGATAAGCAATAATACATAAAAGTCGATGTTCACTGTCCAGAATACTGCAAATATTTATAGATTATCTGTTTTATCAAAAGAGATGCATTATCATATGTTAATAAGTGAAATAATTTTATTCAACGATTGTTTCATGTCTTATCTTTCTATTTTCTTCTATTATCACATCATCTTTAATCTTTTTCTTTTTGGCTTTGGCTTTAGACTACCCGGATCATGCGACGATCTTTTATTCAGATCGATTTCTGTGATCTTCTTCGGATCGAAATATTCATGATCTTCCTCGGATCAAAGTGGCCATGATCTTTCTCAGATCAAATCATTCATGATCTTTCTCGGATCAGATTCTTCCATACATAAGCATGTGGGGGCTGTCCCAAGCATAAGCTCCTGGCAGGCTATTCTACATGACAAGGTCAGTCCAAACCATATTTCTCTTTCTTTTCATTTTCATGAAATTATAATATTTGACTTTATTAATCAATTCAAATTTTGCAGTATAATAAATATATCATACCCATATAATCATGCCATCAATCACTGATACATATGTATTGATATAACATACTCATGCTCAAAATCGCATAAATAAATAGCAGTGTCTCAGATATAACAAATTCATCGATCTCAAATCCAACGATATAAAATCAATAAGATAAAACCAACGGTAAAATAACATATATAATGATGATCATGTACAGAAATTCTTACCTTTATCGGTGACTGATTCAAGCACAGAAATCAATGTTCTTCTTTGATTTATAAATTTTTTTAACAAAATATTTCATTCGATATCATATGCAAACAATCATCTCTTCATAATCTTAATCAAATATAAAAATCATATATGGAGAAAATTATCCGATAATCAATCCTAATAACACAAATCTAGGACCTCTCTCAGGATTAACCAAAATTAGGATTTGTCTAAGTATCTAGATCTTCCACTGATTCATAAAACTTTTAGAGAGAGAAAGTCCATGAAGAGAGAGAAAATTTTAGAGAGAGAAAATAAAGAGAGAAAATTTTTGTATCCTTCAAACGAGGCAATCATGATCGAGATCATCAAAGATCATATCAGGATGACTCAATATGGATTAACCATGATTGATGTTATCAACTTTGAATAAAGATCAGATCGAAATCTAATCTACTGCATGAATTTTGGAGCAATCTCAGATCATCATATTTTCATATCAATTTTATCCTAGGATTCGTGATGAAATCAGAGAGAGAAAGATACTAGAGAGATAAAATCCATAAAGAAAGAGAAAGGTCTAGAGAAAGAAAATGTAGAGAGAGAATGTAGAGAGAAGAGAGAGAAAAGAGAGAGAAAAGAGGGAGACGAGAGAGAAAATTTCTCTCTCTTTTTTCTATTTTTATTTTTCTCTTTCTCTTTTTTTTTCTCTCTTTTTTTTTCTTTTTCTTTTCCTTCTTTCTTCTTCTTTCTTCTTCTTTCTTTTTTTCCTTTTCTTCCCACGGCCTCCCTTGGGCCGAAACAGGGGACAGACGAGGGCTCCAGCTTGGCTCCGACAAGGGCGACGGCTTCGTCAGAGGTCCGACAGCAGGTGGAGGCGGCGGTGGAGCAAAGGATGGCCGGCGATGAGGTTCGACCAGTAGGAGATTTAAAAGACTTGAAAAATAGGGGATCCGCCCCTTTTCTTTTATTTTTCGATCATTGATCGGTCACCAGCGGCCAAGACCTTCAAGGAAGAGGGATAAAGGGATGAGGGTCCTATCCTACGGATGAGACGCCACAAATGACGATGTCGGTGGCCGAAAAAGAGAGGAAGATGGATTGTTCGAACAGAGCAAAACATGGGTTCACCTTGTTCATGGATTTTTCGACGATCCCAACGACCGGTGAGGGTCTAAAGCCATGGAGAGAAAGGAAAGAGGAAGAGGAAGAAAATTTAGAGCCTTACCTGAGCTCCGGTGGCCTCTTCGACCTTCAATTTTCGATGAACATGAGAAGAGACTGCCGCGGCTTCCACGGAGAAAAAGAGAGGAATCGGGCTCAACGGTCGCTGATGGAGGCTCGTGAGGGAGAGGGGAGTTTTATTTATAGAGGGTCCTAGAGTTTTAAGGATCCCAGAACTCTTCTCCGTTCGAGATTCATCGGAGAAGAAGACTCCCATCGGGAGTCCTCTTTCCGTTCTGTTTTTTTTTTTGTATGGGCTTTGGGTTTTTGGGCTTGATCCAGGGTCCAAATGGGCCGGAGTGTTACATTAACTTATAATTTAATTTAAATAGTTAATTAATTTATATAAATATTTAGTTAAAATAGTGAATATAAATAAAAAGTTGAAGACAAATCTAATTATTTACTTGTGATTATGGAAATCATGTACTAAAATAAAATTAATTAGTGACAAAATTTATTATAAATTACAAAAATCTTTCAAGATTAGGTCAAAATTATAATTACATCTAATAGTTTTCAAAACCTAAATTTACATCCTTCACGTTTTATTCAACTCTACAGTATAACACATGTCGTTAGATAGTCCGTTAATATTAATTTGGATCTAATTGTCATATCATAATAAATTTTTTAAATAACCAAAATAACCTTGAACAAAGGATAAGAAAAGATTGTCGCCAACCTGTTGGACATAGATAACCCTAACTGGCATGTCGATGTCCCATTGGATAAAGCCCCATATTGGGACCCACACAAACCATGACCTCAGCCCTAGCATAGCAGTTCGTCGGGTCGAGGGGGAGTATGGTGGTGGAGCCGATGGAGGGAAGTTGTGGGGCCCATTGTCGAGGAAGAGATACTCGAGAAGGATGTCATTGGAGTCCGAATCATAGAGGATGAAGCCGGCATTAGCAAAGATGAAAAAGTGGCCGTTGAGGAGGAGGTGGACAAAGGGGTAGAGGTTGTCCATATGGGGGTCTTAAGCTGCGGTGAGAAAAGGAAAGGAGCGGAGGAGATGGTCCGACAGATAGAACTCGATGGAGGAGGTGGCACAGCCACCAACGATGACGACAGAACCATGGGGAGGATCTGATGGGTCGCATACCAACGGCCAATAGTGAGGAGGGATGAGGGGAGCTCAAGGGCTGCAGTCGTTGGGAGAGCAAAGAGAGATGGTGTGGAGCTTGCAGAAGCCATCAAGGTCGTCACCACTCTGAAGGAGGGTGCCATTGGGGAGAAACTTGCTCGAGGAGTACCAGGTGTCAATGAGGATGGAGAGGGGTTGGTGTCGATGAGTGGCAAGGGTAAGAGTGGAGTGGGCAGCACAATCACCACTGGGGAGGGCGCAGTCGGTGGGGTCACGATGGCATTAAGGTGGGCTCTCGAAGACCTAGAGATAGTGGGTGTGTCCCATAGGCGGTGGGCATCCTAGAGGCAAGCATAGGCCCTCTTCACTGCTAAACAACGCCGAACACCTTGCCCACCAGGTTCTCCATCTTGGTCACCCTCTCCAAGACTCCACTAGGACCAACTCCCTTCTCTTCCTCCCACATCTTGAGCTCATTCTCCTCTTCCTCCACCTCTTCTTCTTCCTTCTTTCCCATCCCATTGTAGGGCGCAGTTGGTGGGGTTGCCATCGAGGAGAGAATGGTAGGATATTGTATAGGAGGTAGAATGGTAATTTTGACTTTTTATATATTATAAACATCGCTAATGCAACTAGGCATAAGTGTAGATTTTTCAAACTATTAGGTATAAGTGTAATAAGCATAGGCCTTAATGGGATTTTTATAATTTATTCTAAAATTTAATAAATATAAGGTTAACAGAATAAATAAAATAACATATATAAATAAAATGAATGAAAAAGAAAAGTAGTATTAGGATTATATCAAAAAATTAATGGTTGGATAATTTTGTCATCATAAAAACTCACTCCTCATATACTCCATCCATCATTCTTTGCATCCTTCCAATTTTGGAGGATACAAATTGATGGACTAGAATAGATAGACGATCCCTTATTTTTAATATCGATCTTTCATGAGATACTTTGAACAACTGATAGATGAGGACTATCCATTCTTCCAATCTCGCCCATCCTCTCTTATGAACACAACCAAACATTTAGTAAAACTGACAAATGCTTGAACACCAGATGAAGCAACCCCATGTATGCCTGTCTCCATCGGCTTGACCTAGCATGGCAATTTGTTTGCCGGTAAACGCTAAACGCATCAGCATATTGCAGAGAGGAAAGCCAAGCTAGTGTCGATCGGAAGGATGATGGAGCAGCACGCACTTGTGGTTATTCTCAAAATATACTGTTCCTTCGAGTTTCCTATCGTGAAAGTCATGAACCTTACTTTCTAGCATCAAGGAGTCAAGTGAAATGGCATGTTATGTTTGTATCCAGAAGAGAAACGGAGAGCCAAAGTAACAACATCCACAAATGTGCATGATGGTCCATAGGGGCTCGGTGAGTCCAAATGCCCTTGGACCACTTATTATGAGAGACATGTTAGATAGAATGCCTTCCAAAAGGCGGAATATTCGTAGATTAGGTCTGCAAAAAATCGCTGCCAAGTGGATCCCACCTGATGGCTGATGCCTAGGATGCTTCCATGTACGCTACCGGGATGTCATATCCGTTATTAGAGAGACCGTAGACAAACTCTCTCTCCCTTATTCTTCTTCTTTTAAACGGATGTTCACGCTACTTTCGTGTGAGTACAGCGTAAGAGGTTAAAGTACAAAATATCAGATAGAATTTTAAGACACTCCTAATTTTAATATCAGGATCATTCACTAGAATGATCGATAATAAAAGATACAACATAATTTGTGACGCTACTCATCTTTCGATAGACATGCCAAACAGTCATCACAGAGAAGTATCGAAGAGATTTCGGGATGTCATGAATCAATGAGTGAATTGTGAATGACTCCACAACATCTCAGATCCAGACAATAGCAGTAGCAGAGTCACCCTCCACAACGATCCTCTCAACACGCATCTTCAGTTATGCGTAGGTGATACCCATCCAAACGGCGCGACGCTCCGTGCCAAAAACTAATGGCTTAAATAGAGGGGACCCTCCAGCTGCTAGCAGCCTACCCTCAGAGCTCTGGATCACATAGCCCGCACCACCTCTATCCCTCCTGACACTACCATCAAAGGGATCTTGACGAAGTTCGAAAGTGGGGGCTCTCAGGAGATTAAAAGCACCTTACGAATCATTGCAAGAGCAGCACTCTTTTATCTCTTTCTCTCACAGAGTAGGACTATTAATAGGGTGGGCCGGACTTGAGATTGGCGGGCCACCCAATGGGATGATGGGTTTGAGGCTGGACCTTGAATATTAGGTCCTCGTTACTTCTGGGCCTTAAATGGGTTGGCCCAAGCTTAGACCACCATAGCAATTTGAAGCTTCCCCTCTCCATTTTATCCCCACGAGTAGGGTTGAAATCAGATCGGATACAGATCAGAAACTAGTGTATCTATATCCATATTTGTTTTGTCTATCAAGTGTAAATATAGATACGGATATTATTTGGATGCTTAAATTTATATTCATATTTCTTTTAAATAGATATGGATATAATTCAGATATTAGAAGTATGAATATAATTACGAATATAACTTAAATAATAAAATTTTATGGCTACAAAATCAAAGATATTACTAAATAGATTATAAATCAAGTTAACAATATGTTTATATGGTTATATATATTTTTTAAAAATAATTAGTATTATATAAAATTATGTAGGATTACATATAAATTTGAATATTTGGATACAGATCGGATAGTTGTCTATCTATATCAATATCTATTTTTCTTTGATAAATATGGATGCAGATACGGATATTAGTTGGATCATCAAATTTTTATCTATTAGATACGAAAATGGATCTAACAGATAATATTCATATCACTTTGACCCCTGCTCGAGCATTCACCAGCCATCCCCCTCGGGCCTGTCACTACCAAGTCACCAACAACTTCTACCATTGCCATTGGGTACTGTTGCTGCTTTCATCCCATTGGAGAGATGAATGGCGACAAGTGACTGAGGGTAAGAGCGGTGAGCGATGAGTGGGTGAGAAGAGGAGCAGAGGAGAGGAGGTGCGTGAAGGCAGTAGAGGAGAAGATTGGTGGCCGTAGGTAGCAGAGAACGAGATCGGTGGGCGGTCGAAGAGAGGACCTGCCGCCGTTTACAGCCGATCGGTTGTTGTTTTTTATTTCACGTGAAAAATCAAGATTTGACACCAGTAGGAGGTCGAAGAAGGGATGGGCCTGGTTCTTGCTGTTTTGGGGCGGACCAAAGTTACCTGTCAAATTGAAACGTGAAACGCTGTCTGAACTTGCGGGTCCTTCTTTTATTTATTTATTTATTTTGTTGGGCTGTTGATGGGCTGGCCCAAGCTGGATCGCCAGTAGCCTTAGCATCACCTCCACTTTTCAGTTACCACTTTTCATGAAAACTATTGTTTTCCTTTTTTTAGTGAAATCCGAAATTGAAAACCGTTAGCCTTCCTCTGTTTCTATTCCGCCCCCCCACCACCAATCATGGCATACCCATCATATGACTTTATCCAAAAAAACTCTCTTTTTATCCTGGTTCATCATTGAAAATGCAATTGCGGGTTAGTTTGAGTGGTAATGATTTTTCTTGGAGAAAAGTATATAGTCACTGATGTTTAATGCATGACTCTTCCTTGAATAAGTAATCATATAATTTTTCAATAATTAAAGTACGATGGAATACTATGGAGGATTATTCAACCATGGAATATTCTGAGTTTTTAAAGGAATTTTCTGTAATTTTAGGTGAGAGTTTCCCATAAATTCTTTCAAAGAAGAAAAAAATAAAGAAATTGAGTACTTCTTTTGAACAGAAATACTTCAAGGATTTTTTTTATTTAAAAAAAAAAAAAATCAGACGCCAACCAACTAAGCTAAGACCGGTTGGCTGATACTTTAATTGAATATTGGTACCATGGTCTTAGTGGATACCATATGAACAATCGGGTTTAGCCAGTTTATAAATAAAAAAACGGTGAGCTTATGAGTATCTGGCGGAAAATTTTTGTTAAGTAAACTTTACCTTTTTCTACTTTCTCTTTTTGTATTATAAATTATTTTCAAATTTCAGGTTCACAGAATCACATCAACATGACCCATGACATTAGGCTATTGTCTAAGTGCAGCATATTTGGGCTGGAATGACTCCACTGAGTTCACGTTGCTAGCTTCTCTTGCAAGGTTGTTAGGAGTCCAACCATACCTTCTGGGACAAGAAATGTGCCCATATCCACCCTCTCTTTTTCCAATGAATTAACTAATATATATGGACCAAGCACAGAGAATATTATAGCGTAGACCAAGACCCTGGAATTGAGCAGAAGGTTATAAAGCATAAAGACGTCTTCAAGTCCCTTACTTTTCTTCTTTTGAGCCCAATCTTCCTATGAAAGAAAGACAATCTTCCTATGAAAGAAAGAAGAACAGCATCTTCTTAAAAGGTTAATCTTTGCCCCAAAGTCATCATCCGAGTCTATATATATAGAAGCTAGCATCGCATAACAAAAGCAACCACTACTTACTGGATACAGAGAGACCATCAAGGGGAAGTGACAACATGACTAGCACCTTGCCAGATCCTATTCTTCAATCCTTCCAGTCTCTTTGGATCTCTGCCACAAACATCGACTTTGGCCCAGAATTGTCAAGCAGCAGAACTCCAGAAGAATTTGTGGCGTCCGTCAACCATGTTCTTCAAAACCATAAAGGCAAAAAGCTCAATAGGTTCCGTCTCTTCTTCTGCCCACTCGATATGTTTCTACCTGATATTGAGAACTGGATAGCATTTGCAGTGGCAAAGGGAGTTGAAGAACTAGAGCTGGACTTATCCATGGGATCTGACCCCTTGACTGGTGAATTAACCAATGGTGGTCACCCCCTTAAATTGCCAGATTGTCTTTTTAAATGCAAATCGCTTACCAATCTAAGTTTGAGCCACTGTGACTTCTGTCCACCTCCGGATTTCAGTGGTTTTAATGGCCTCCAGTCACTGTCCCTTTCATATGTAAGCATTGCTGATGATATGCTCCATTTCATGGTAGCCAATTGCCCTCTCCTGGACAGCTTGAGTCTCAAAAGCTGCCAGAATCTCAACTCGATCAAGGTCTCAGGTGAAGACATCCAAATTCAGAGGTTAACTGTGATACAATGCTGGGATGCATGGGAAATGGAGGTCCGCGCTCCCAGGCTTCGATCTTTCATTTACTATGGGGAACATATCTTTGGAGATTCATCCCTTAACATCCCATCTCTGGAGGACGCCTTCATCAGTTCAATCGATATGGAAAGAACAGAACCTGAACATGACTACATAAAGTTGTTATTTGATCTCTCACACGTCAAGATTCTTACTGTTTGCACAGCAACACTAATGGTAATTTTCTTATGAACCTAATTTTTTATTTTTGTTTGGTGATGAACCTAATTTTATTTTGATAAGGTTCTAGTGTTATTTGATGTTGAATCTTCATTAGTTGTGTGTTCCAACAGCATTTCACCACAAACAAAGAAATATTAGTTGCTTTCATTCTCTGATTTGATGTTGATTCTATATTGGTTCTCTCTTCCAACAGCGTTTCACCATATATGAAGAATTTCTACCCGAAGACCTCCCTGTCCTTTTACCAAACCTACGAGAGTTGCAGCTGCTGATAGATTTGTTCAGGAGCGAAGAGCTTGCGTACATCTATGGATTTTTCCGGCTATGCCAAACTCCGTTCATTGAGAAACTCTTCATTCAAGTAAGTTCCCTCTTAGCATTGTACAGTTACCATCTTACAGTCCTCACCATCTTATTCATCTTTGCAGCTCCCCAAAGGACCTGAAGATCCACAAGAGATAAGATCTGTGCCGGAGCCATCAGATATTACTTTTAACCATCTCAAGGCAATCAAACTAAGCAACTTTAAAGGGGGTATGAGTGAAATGAGATTGGTGAGATTTCTACTGGAGAGGGCTGTTGTTCTAGAGACCATGGTATTAGTCGCCCCTCCAAAGGCTGATCTGAAGGAAAGCATCAATCATGAGCAATATAATTCAGCATCAGAAGCCATATCTCAAGACAACGTAGACTTGATGGTTCTACGTGGGCAGCTGTCATTGCTGCCAAAGACATCTAGAGCCAATATAGTGTTATGTGAGTATTTGGAGGATGATAAGGCTTTAGCTCCAAAGCATACAGAATACTTTACAGACTTTTAGCAATTGAGAGGAGTTCTGAATATATGTTAGTTGTTACTGAATGCATCATAAGCTATCAAATAGCATGTCTGAAGTATGTTCTACTCATTATATCTAAGTGGATAACTATGTGTAAAAGCAGTATGCTAAATGTTTTCATCGTGATAGCAAATAAAATGATCTTATATATTCAAGTGAAGAATCAAATTTTATGAACTGATAATTGTAATCTAAGTTCATAATTTCATTAATTTGAGTCTAAAAAACTCAAGGGTACTTGAGAAAGCTCCTCATCTGTAAGTATCCAGATCTCGGCACTGTGTGATAGAAATCCTATGTTACTAGGATGTGCAACATAGACGGCCTTCCAGCATTATTCTGCATTTCGGCATTCCAAGTATAAATGTCTGAAAAGGAAAGGACTTTGGTGCTAATTTTCTCAAGTAACGTTTGAACTAGTCCCGGCACGCGCCGTGACGAGACCAATTCAAGTACTGCTCAATAAATAATTATATGTAAGTCCTTATGTTAAATGATATTTCAGTCCATCTCACTGACTTTTCCTTTCACTTCTGGTCATCTTGGACGAATATTTGAACTGATCTCAGCAAGCAGCTTGCCGGGAGTAGTTCAAACCTCAAATAGAACCCAAAATAGAAATTAATACAAATCCTCTTTTTTAGTTACGATTATAGTTAGGTCCCTCGCCCCTCACCGCAGCTCGTCCTTGTACTCCCGCGACGGCGACGGCGACCGCGACGGCGATGGCGATGGCGACGGCGACGGTGGCGACATTGTTGTTTTCCCTGCTCTACCCAAACCCAGAGAGCCCGAACCCGACGCCGGATGCCTCCGCGCCACGGTGCGGCATCCCCTCCGTCTCATCCAACGACGGGACGTCCGATGTTTGTCTTCTCCCACATATCTTATCCTCTCTTTTTTTATGGCTAAAATGGTGGTGAACTTGTGGGAGTAATGTGTTGGGGTTGGAATTGGTTATAAATCTTCCCTCTTTGATATCTGAGATAAGTGCTAGGGTTTAGGGTTCGAGCTGGGTGCTATCTTGTGACCTCTGCTTCCTTCTAGCTGTTGTCATAGGTCATATTAGTTCGTAGATCAATAGTGGTTTATGTTGTGAGTTTTGGTTCCTTCTTCTCCTCTTCCCAGCTAATCTTTTTTTTTGAGGGAACGGCTAATCTTAATTTTAGTTCATCGCTGTTACCATTAATTTTTATCTAAAGTCATGATCTTTGCTTAAGAACCATTGTAATCCAGTTGAGACAGGAGAAACCCTTGCTAAAATCTGGATCTTGGAGACATGCATCAAAATTTTACAATTTTGCACATTATGGTGAAAGAGGGCATAATCGAAGGAACAAAAATTCCAGCTGTTTAATTATAGATGGTTTCGCAAGAGAATAGATGAGAGTGTGATTAGTACAAGAACAATTCAGAAGATGGAATTATTGCTTTTCTGAAGAAATGGTTGTGGAAATTCAGATGAGGCTTTAAAGACTCTGGAGAATGATTATCCCCATGTAATGCTACAAAAACGGAAGACATTAAACCGTTTCTGTTGAGTTCCTTAGAGATCTAATCATTTGACCACTTACTGGCTTTCTAATCTGACCTCTAATACACAATTGTTTGCACTGAATTCCAAACTGGTAGGTTGTGCTATCAGCACCAATATATCTTATGCCCAAGGCCTTTTCCTGATGCTTATTTCAAAACGTAACTTGGAGATCAAAAGTAGTTCACGTAGAAGTATCTGTCTGAGAGCATTTGATTTTTTGATATGCTTCAATGTTTTAACAAACAATTCTGTATTAGTTGAGAACTTGTGGTTGCTAATTTTGAATTCTATATGAAGAGGCTGGTGCGAAATATCTACAAGTTTCAATGCCAAACCTTAAGGAATTGCAGCTCCTTATGAACTCTGAGCAGTTGAAGATCTTGCATGCATGCATGGCTTCTTTCATCTCTGTCCTTCCCCATTTCTTGAGAAGCTCTTTATTCAAGTCCGTCTCCTTGCACTATGTGATCTTGTGTCATTGGTCATTGTCATCTGATTCCTGTTTTCTTTTAAAGTCTTCCTTCAACCATATCATTTGTTTTGCAGCTTCCATTAGTACTGAGATCCCAATTAGATATGATAGAGGATGTGCAAGAGCCATTAGATTTGGCTTTTTACCAACTCAAGGTGATCAACATGAGCCATTTTAAAGAGTCAAAAGGGAGATGATATTGTTTAGATTTTTCTAGAAAAGGATGGTGCCATAGAGTCCATGATATTAGTCACACCTCCAAAACTTGGTCAGAAGGAAATCATCAATGAGGAACTGAGTGTATTAGTTTCAGATTTCATAACTCTGCATGTCCAACTGTCATCGATACCAAAAGCATCTCTTTTAGCCAACACAGTCGTATGAGTAGCTGGATAACAGATAAGATTTTTGGTCCAGCACATACATTATATTACTCTGAGGTTTAGCAAATTGTATATAGAATAATGCCATATATCCCAATTTCTATTTAGGGGCTGTCTAATAGGTTCTCTATGCTTGGGCATCTGTTTTCTTGTGTTCTGTATTTGTCTGATTTCATAAATGAATGAAACAATGATTTACAAAGCAATGTTTTAAGTTTTACAGTCTGTTGTGAAAATAATGTTAGAAATTTGTGGCTCTCACTTGATGCACTTGATAAGAAACTTATCTTATATATCTGAAATTGTATTAGTTCGACAAGTTTTACAAGGATTACTGCCTGGTGACATAATTGGACTTCCTGAAAAAAGGACCAAGCTTTTGTACTTGACAGCGAGTCTTAAACTCAGCAATTTACTTTGGGGGTTGTTAAGGCAAAATTTTCAGACTTCAGAATACTAGTCAGCAAATGCTAGGTAAACTGCATCCTACCAAATACTTGAGCAACTGAAAATAAACAAGCACAACCTATTGGAGCTTATCCCAAAGTTAAGTAAATATTTTTGTTTGATATTTAATAAATAAGATTTAGGAAATAAGAAATGCCACTGCCATATGATATTGTTTTTGTTTAAAAGATTTACATTCTAAGTAGAAATTCTGAGCTTCTTTTATAATACATTGGGTTCATCAATGAAATGATAATAACATAATTTTATTGATTTTTTGAACGTTCTTGTTTGGAAAATATGATTGCATCCATTGATGTACAGGTTCGTCCAAGAAAAACTAAATCTGTCCTTGAGCAAAAACAGAAGGATGTAAGAAGTTGCTTCAGTGCTGAATCATCACAAAGCTAGGACCTCCTACTCCTCTATATAAATCTTCCATAATCTCACTCCATGACCTCAAGCCTTCTTGATATCTTTTGTCTTTCTTGTATCCATATTTCAGCTTTTCACCATGGTCGTTTCCTTCCTGTCATTGTATTGATTGGCGCTCCCTTTCTCTCACATATCCATCTTATTATGCTCTGATATTGCAACCTCTAATGAACTTGTCTGAAAAATTCAAATACTTCGTCCAGAGAGGCCGGAGTTGAGGAAATGCTATATCCAACCAAGGTTTAGCTCTGCCATTGAAGTGGATGACCGCTGCCTTTTCTACATCTGCTATGGTGGTGTTTTCTTGGTATCCAAGCCCCAACATGTGCCAATAGGGATCAATGATATGAACATGGCCATGAAATGCTATTAAACCAGGCGGTAGAGTTCCTAACTGCCATAGACTTAAGTCTGACTTTAAGTTCTAAAAGAGAGAAAGAGAGATTAATTAGAGATAAAGATGCAGCTAGGAAAAGAAAATTTTGAAGAAGAAGCTGCTTATAAGCTGTAATTACCTTTTGAAGCCAGTGGTGGTAAGTTAGACTAATGTTTGTCTTCCTCCATGCGTCAAGGTCGAAGATATTCATGCCATATGCCCAAGCACACTCATTAGGATCAAAACTTTTGGAAATTAAAGGGTGGGAGAAGTTTAAGTAGTTCTTGAATTTCTTTGACATCACAAACTTATCGGCTCCTCTGCATGTTTCAACTGCACCATTTACTTTGCCTTGCAGATCTATGTCCCAAAGAGGGGAAAGATCAGCTTGGATGACAACATCATCATCGAGAAAGACAACCTTATTGAGGCTCGGAAACAACTGCAATGTTCAAGAAAACATCTAATATTTACACATCATAAATCAAAGAAGTGGAACCATCAAATTGCAAATCATATTTTTATAAAAACTTCTATGTGATTAGTCATCCTCATTTTAATTATAAGGATGTGATAACTGACTTTTGGTATAAATTTTATCCAAAACCAGTTTGGAAGAGGATAGGCTGTGTATGGGAACAAACATTAATCAACTCTTAACCATCAAACTATGATCTAATAACCCATGTTCTTTAACAGATGCTTGGGGTCCCCTTGGCAAAAGGGAGCACGTTCCATGTAAAACATAAAATTTTTTTTCCAACAGGTTTATCGTGTGATTTTTGTTTAAGGTTGACTGTGTCATAGGTGTCACATCCAAAGCTTTACATCCAATTGGGAAAGTGATTTACTTTGCTTAACTTCCCTTACCAATTTTAATTTTGTTTTTAAGTAAAATGATGGTAAGACCACCAGCCCTTCCACCAAACGATGAAATATTACCAATAGAAGGAATAAGAAAGTTGACCTACTACAACTTTCGGACCAACAATTCGAACACCACCAAAGATATTCTTAGGCCCTGAACACTTGTATATGCCTAATCAGTAGGCAAGATCTCATTATCTGGATATTACTATGCAAAGCGAAACTACTTTGTATTCAGAAGCCTCATTTCTAACCATTTTTTGATGCGGAATTCTCAAGCATGCTTTGATGTTGAAAGAATAATCTCTGAGATTTGACATTGTTTAGGTCCTGAAGCCCATGACTTCTGTACATTGTTGTCATAATTAGGACCCATGGGCTAAATTGGCCCTCTTCCATCTAAGACGGGCTACGGTTTTTGTTTGGCCCTATCCAGTCCTAAATCACTTTTAACTCATGAGGTTTGCAACCAAGTGCTGGAAGTATGTAAGTAAAACTTGCTGCTTCTTACTGACCTCGGGCAAATGGATGCGAATATGGTTCATGACCGACTGATACTTTGGACTCAAAGCCTGCAGCTTGGCCGCCACCACGACAGGTTTCTCGCTCGCATCGGCGATGATCGCCGATGAGCCTCCTCGGAACTGCGACCGTGCCGCCCTGTCCTTCTCCATGGCCTCCATCACGGGGACCCTCCCCCTCGTGAACCACTCAAAATGGTGCAGCCCCTTCACCTCGATGACCGCCGGTTCCAATGGGTGCAGCGAAAACCAAGCCTGCATGGGCGCGTACGTCTTGCGGTCGGTGATGACGTGGAGCACGATCGAGCTCGGTTGGAGAGAATTGGCGACGAGGGACGCGGCCACGACGGCAGCGGCGAGAACGTTGTCGGAGGCGAGGACGAAGTGGTGGAGGGATGGGTCGACAAGTGCCGGGACCCGCGCCGGGGCCGGGAGCTGGAGGCGGGCGCCGGAATTGGTGGAGTGCTCCTGGGCCAGCCTCAGGGCCAGGCAGTGGAGCTGCTTGGGAATGCTGGCGGATGCCACGTGGCGGTAGAGATACTCCTGGATCTTGGCCGTCCTCGTCCTCCGTTCTAGTAGCGATATCTGCAGTGCCCAACGGTCAACATTATTATTTTTTTCCTATATTTTTGAATTAAGCGTTAGGTTTGGGTTGGGTTGGAACCATGGCTTTGAGCCTTAAGGCAAAGGTTTTGGCATCCGATATGTTGTTCTTCATCTCTGCAACGAAGTCTTCTAGTGTTTGTGGAATATCAGATCCTGGCTCAGGTTCCTCAATCTCTCCTTCTTCGAGTACACGATATATTTCTTCGGGAACCTTCTGCGACAATTAATAGCTTTTTTTGAGTTTTCATGTTAAAAGAAGCTAGTCTGCTCAGCGAAAAAAGAAAAAAAATAAAAAAAAAAGCTTATCTTAAGAGAGTAAATTTTGATGCCTAAGTTTTGATGATTGGTTACCGTTGATTCGAGCCTTCTTCCCCAAATTCTTGGCCCTAGCTTTTTCCCTACACATCCTGACATCCAAAGCAAACAAATAAAACACGTTAGATGGCCACTTGACATGAGACAAAGATAGGATAGAATATTGTCTTTTAAAAAAGAAAATAAAGAGATTAAATCTTATTCTTGGTAAAGAATGGAGAATTTTTTTTCTAAAATATGTGATTATCTAGTTTAGCAAGGAAAATGTAGCCTCAAACTTTTAAAAAGTGTCAATTTAATTGGTTGCAAGGGGAAAAGAACCTGTCTATTAACCAAACTTACATTATGAGTTATACCTAACTAGCAGTGCAGCACATGAGGTCTCTTCTGGTCCAAGATACAAAAAAAAAAACAGAAAAAGAGAAATGCTGATAAGCTACCCCATTTGTGGATTTTTTTTTTTTTTTTTTTTTTTGAGAATTCGCTTGCGGAATTATTTTGAACGCCAATGTTTTTAGGTACTCACCAAACTGAGATAAAGACCTTAAACCTGAAATAACTTTATGCACATTTAAGCATTAGCTTTGCTAACGACTGTTGGATCTGTGTTGATTCAAAAAGATTTTCAAATCTTATGCCATTCGATTCATCTCGTGACAGGCCCGCAGACTTCAATAGTCAATTTTTTGGTGATCACCAAATAATTTATATCACAGGTTAAATGTTTGCTTAAACTTTGGACATGACGATCCGCTATCGCTGTCTTAGGCAAGGCTGTTGCACCAGTTAAAAGTGCAAGGTAACGGGATACAAAATCATGATATTATCATCCCTAACCCCTTCAAGTAGGCATTTTATTTCACATCAATTTTGTTCACTTTCTTTTCCTTTTGGGATTAGACCAACCATGTAGGAAGTCAGTCAGCAAGCTATTAAAGGGATTTCATCAAATAGTCTTGAGTCTAGATAAAATCTCCATTTTTTCTTTTAAGATTTCTAATTAACTGATTTTGGGAACATGTACTGCATATTCATTGATCAGGTCAAGACTATGGAAGGAAAATTTGATTATTACAATCATTGTTACTGTTGGTAGAAAGAGGCATGACGTACGCCAAAAAATAAAGATAAAAAAAGGGCCATAATTGAAGCGCAAAGGGGTACGGAATGGAAGTTAGCCTCCTTCAAATCCAATAAATCTTCCATAGACCATGGACATATCAGGATTCACCACCACATATTTTTTGATACAACTACTCGAGTGCACCTTCTTAAAAGCATATCTAATTGACGGTTTTAGTTTCTAGCCACTGGCTCAATTCTTATCAGTCATGTAAAGAGATCAAAACTTATTCTAAATCTTGGGAATTATATATTTATTTCAGTATTTATTAAGTGGGATTATGTATGTAATCTTGAACTAGTTCAAAGTTTATACGCAAAAATGTCACTTTTGGTTAAATAACATAGAGGGTTTCAATGTATTCAAAGTTTATATTTCTCAAAAAAAAAAAAAGATGCATCCCAAAGTTTATCAAGAGTTCATGTGCAAGAAGCCTACTGCAGGTTCAATCGCATGGACTTGTTCCATGTAACACAAATAGTTTTTTACTACAAGTATAAATACAGTAACTCAGAATTTCACTCAAAAAATTAAATTGGGGAATGTAGGTTGGCAAACTCGTCATGGAAACCTTGATCTCTCTTTGAAAACTTGATGCATGCACATATAATTCATAGAAAAAAGAATTCACGAGGAGCCCATACCTAAAGAAGAGCACTCGGTCTCTCCCTCGATTGTATCTATCGCCGTCAACACGAACACAAATCGGAGCAAGAATGTGACAAAGAGCAGCGAGTAGAACACCACCTTATAAGAAAGCTTCCTCGACGTGACCTTAACTTTGATGAAATCCCTCACCCCTTTCCCTGGGAACACTGTGACATGTCTCATACTTGGCGATATCTGAAGCTGCATTGCAACTCCAAAGTAGGGAGCACGAGGAGGCCAAAACCAATCACCCTGACTCAGAGTCTCCACAGAGGACCTGGATTCCCTTGCAGAGACCCATAAGGTAGAAGAAGAGGGGATGGCTCCGGAGATTGTAAAAGGAGCCCTGCTCTGGTGCCGAGGTTGCTGTCCACCACCTAACTTACCTTTGCACTTGGGCTAATGCTTGTGTTGTTGGAGGGAACAGAGGTAAGGGGGATTCGGAGGGGGGTTGTTTGAGAAAGAGACTCAAGATTCAGGTACTCTGGAGAGTGGTTTGGTGAGAAATTTTTCTTAGAAAACTTCGGATCTTCTGATGAGCAATCTGTTAGTTCTTCTCAGTCTTTTGCCATAATTTTCAGATATAGGAGAGAGGCATATGTTAATAAAATTAGAATAGATGGGAAGCTGCTGTCTGCGTTTTGAAATGTAAGTTTGAGTTGGTTCCTTTGCCTTCAAATAAAGTAGAGGAAAAGTGACCAAAGAGCACCCCTCAACAAAGACAGGGACACCCCAACGAGAAGGTACTAGTTTTTTTGTCCAACCCGGTCCGTTCACCTCTAGACTCTAGACTGGACCTAATGGGGGCAGGAAAATGGATATAAAGTAGACATAAGTTGTCAGCTTAAAATTAGATCGACATGTAAAACATGACAGAAACATCAGTAAGCCAACCAAAAAACTACATTTTCGTAAGTGAGGAACATATCAAACATGAAGCAGCGTTGGCCAAGCGATTTGTTAACAGTGGCGAATCCAAACTTTGCAACATAACAAGAACTGATCAAGATCATACCTTGATTCATAAAGACCAATTTCCGATCTGCCAACTTGGTATGAACGATGAACAATGAAGGAGGTCATGTGCAGGAAACACCACTTGCACCCAAGTGAATCACATTGCAAGCAACTAGTCAATCCAAACTACGCGCATGGGAGATTGACCCCATGCCAACTCTGATGAAGGAGGGGCTTGAATTCGGGTCTCTAATGCAAACCACCACGAGATTTTTCCAGCTTGCTAAGCTGGCACCTTCCATCCGTGGTCCAACAAGGTCAGGAAATTATTTCCAACTTGTACCGGTACAAAATTAAATATGCATTTTTTTTGCCATGCGAATGTGATCAAGAGCAATAATCATGGTTGAAAACAATTATATAACAGTGAATAGAAGTCGTCCCCTGGCATTAGGAGCCAAATGATTGTTTTGTCAAAGAGGAAACCTCGTGTCTCAGAAGGCAAGACCAAAATCATAGACAGCTTCGGTATTGAAAGAGTACTAATGATTTGTGCACAAATGATGTGCTTTTCGAAGTCATACAAGAGTTTAAAGACCCTTTGAGTTCGTCAAGGAACTACACCTGTATCATTTTGCAAATGAAGAAATTCTTCCAAATTTTCTATTCATTGACGAGATTCCTTTAGTTGCAATTAATTAGAAGTTTATATGTAGCCAAAATCTCAAGATACCTTAATTCCAGCTTGCCAAGATATTCTGCTTATTTTTTATTAGGAGCAGGAAATATCTCAACCCCCTCATGTTTCACTACCGAATGCCAACTGAGTCAAAGCAGCGCTAAGGACGCAACAGAAGTATACTCGGTTCTTCTTCATATTATTCATATCAAAATGAAATATCAAATGAACTATAAGAAATGTATTTGGTAAGATTGGTGGAGTTGCCCGAATCATCTCTTTTAGCTGTTACGAAGAAGTTGTTCATAACTTAAGTGGTCAATGGTTTTGCTTATTTTGGACTTTCTTCCTCAAGTATTATCTTGACCAAATAATATACCTAATAAATAAATAGCCAAGATCGATGTCACCGAACAACAATGCACCAATGATTACAGAAATCAAACCCCTTTGTGAAAGTTCGAAGTTAAGGTCTAAATTTGGATGAGTAGTCAAGAGTTGATGGACAGGAAGCATGATGGTCCGGCTTTCACTAAAACAGTTTCAAGTGGGCGGCTCTTTCAAAAAAAAAAAAAACAGTTTCAAAAGGGCAACATGCATGACATGATATTCTTTATATTTTTTAAGTCCTGCAGTTTGTCGACCACTTCTGAATTAGCTAATAACTATTGCATGGTTGGTGATGGACAGAGGGAGGTTCTCTCAAGATCTTACTGGAAGGTCCACATATGGATAAGCAAACATTTGGTTCCATAAAAACTCGAAGCTTTGAAGGTAGTTTTTCACATTTCTTTCTTCCTCTCTCTTCTTTTAAACCCAATGTCCACTTTATTTTGGTATCAGAGCATGATATTTTCGCATCAATTTGTGGTTCATTTACATTAACTATTAGAACTAAATGTAAAGAGAGTTTTCAATGCAAGAAGAAAAAAGCATAATGCAGCAAACATAGCTACGTAGAACATGGCACTGAAAAATAAAATTTCAAATGCAGTCCACCCGAAATTACTCTGAGAAACATGGTAAGTAGTAGTCAAGCTGATGTCTGGAAATCCTAGCTTGAATACTGCTGCTAATAGGGTCTTAGCAAAACCTGGTTTGAGCCTGAATCGAACTTCTTCAGGAAAGCAAGCCTGAGCCCAAAGCCAACTTGTTAATAACGGCTTTGACCTCCTTAGTACAACCTCAGGGCTTTTTCTCAATCCTCAAAGGCAAGCTTTCATGCAACAGTAAAATCACTCCATCGTGATCTGCATGTCACAAGTTCGAAAAATAAAAACAGTCTCTCCACACACACGATAAGGCTGTGTATATCTAAACACACCCCCCCCCCCCCCCCCCCCCAAAAAAACTACCCACCCACACCCAAAAGACTCATCCACCCTTTTTATTATCAAAATATATGGCAATAGATTTAATATGACCCACACCACCATCCAAAGTGTCTGAAAACAAAATTTTAGAAGGTCTAAAAAGCAATGAACAAGTAGACTAACTTAGATGATCCACCATGCATTCTGCACAAAGCATAACCAATTCATATATGTAGAATGTTGAAGTGGTCCCAAATTAATTGAAGCAAAAAACTGTTTTCACCATATTGCATGAAACACGACTATCAGTAAATTAATGTTCAATGAAATATTAACTAGATAAAGTAAACGAGAAAGGGAAATAATTCTGTGTCATTTGAATTTCTTTGGACAAAAAATCTCTTACAAAAAGTTCCGGTTCCTGCTATGGTGAGGCATCAGTAATCACCACCTACTGGTGTCTCACCATGGCTGGAATTTTTTGTAAGAGATTTTTTGTCCAAAGAAATTCAACCAAATCTGACAAAATCAAACAAACCAAATGATTTATCAAAGATGAAGCAAAAGCAAAAACCTGAATAGATCGCACTGGATCTTACAACAAAGTAATACACACCACGGCATATGATACAGCACAGGTCGGCTCAATGCCTTCATCACATGTAAATTAATGCCCTCAAGGAAAGTCACGTATCGTAGGCCTTGTGCCCTTCTAGTAATTTTGTTGCATATGTTTC
Organism: Elaeis guineensis; assembly: GCF_000442705.2. Classification (NCBI taxonomy): domain Eukaryota; kingdom Viridiplantae; phylum Streptophyta; class Magnoliopsida; order Arecales; family Arecaceae; genus Elaeis; species Elaeis guineensis. The sequence continues at coordinate 97,484,943 of NC_025994.2, read as the reverse complement.
TACAATAGAAAAATGAGCTCTTTGAACAAGTTTTAAGCTACAAATTGTAGCTCTCTGCAAACATTCCTCGAAAGGACTGGAGATCAATGGGTTTTAAATCTGCACAAGGAAACCATCAGCCGGATGCAACGTGCTTGAGTCATCTAAAATAATCCTGACAAGAAAAGTCAGGGAAATCAGAACCTCTAAAGCAAGGTGTCATATTAGCTGTTTGGGGTGCAAAAACCAACACAGGATTTAGACGATAGAGCCGTAAGTTAAAAGATTTTGAGCACTTGACATACAAATTTGATAAATAGGAGGGCACCTGCAAGCTTCATCCAGTTGAATGGTGATAAATGGTATATTTTTATATTTATTGAATATATTTTTGATAATTTATGATGTTAACATCTTCTTAAAAATCTTAATTTCATAAATTTATTAATTTTTTTTAAAAATAAATGATTTTGAAAAAAATATAAAATTAGATATATTTATAAAAAAATAGATGTTAATTTAATTGAGCAATTTAAGCATCAAAATGAAGAAAAATTTTTGATAAATTTAATGCATATTTTTTTTTCAATTTTTCAGATGAAAATCGGAGCAAAAATAGAGCTAAAATACCCTAAAAAACAAAGAAAATAGCCTTCGATATACGGTGGACCTGCCGCTCGGTCCACAGAGCCAGGGGGTGGTCCATCGAAAGTGTTATGCAGTCCACAGGCGCGGTCTACGAGCAGTGGAAGCTATTTTGCCCGATCCAACAGCTGAAATTCATCCCGACCCAGATCCGACAGTCAGCATCCATTGCTGGTTTATAAAGAGAGGTTTTTGCGCGATCGGACAGCCAAAAATGAATCCATCATGAGATCCGATGGCTGAGGACGCTCTCGACTGAGAATAAGAGATTCTCAACGCGATCCGACGGTCCAAAACCAATCTCAGGCGCGATCGGACGGCTGTGGTTCGATCCGACTTTGATAAGGATTAAAACAATAGATTTTGGGCAGATCTGGACGGTTCAAGCTCCATCCGACGGCCAGGAATATTCCTAAGAAAATTAATATGATTTCTAAGGATTTTAGAACTCCTTTTCCTATCAAAAAATTATGAAAAATTCATCTATAAATAGGGGGTCTGGGAATAAGCTTTGGGAGTAGAAAAATTGAGTAGAAAGTGTAAAAAAAATAGAGAAAAAATTAAAAAACTTTAGGGATCCAAAAAAAAGGAGAAAAGCCGGTTCGCTCTACGGAGTACGATGAAAGACGGAGAGGTCATCAACCATCTTCCCAACAAGGTTTGGCTGATCAACTTCAGATTCTTGTTACAATTTTATTTTATTTTATTGTTCTTTTTAAATTTTTTGTACTTAAATTTCAATTTCAATTAATACAAAATTTATTTTCTTGCACTTTAAATTTCTGTCTTTTATTTTTCGTAAGTAAATGCTAGAATCTAGTTAGTAGATCTTAGTACCCGATTTATTTTATATTTTTTAAATTTTTATTATTTATTTTTATTGCAAGTAGATGCTAGGATCTAGTTAGTAGATCTTAGTATCTGATTTATTTTTCGCACTTTTAATTTTTGTTTTCCGACTTAAATTACTTTCTCCAAAATTTTATTTTTTTTTGTAAAATCAAAGATTTCAAGTCAAAATCCTGCCTTCTCTGTGGATTCGACCCAACTCACTACTTTCTACATATTTTTAATTTTTATTGAAGTTGAAATTTGATTGATAATTACGGTGTCCTAACGACAGCATCGCGATCGTATCAATTTTTGGCGCCGTTGCCGGGGAAGGCACCAATTTTAATATTTGATTTCTTTGATTTTCTTGTGACTATTGCTTACTAACTTTTTTTTATCTTTTTGCAGAAAAAAATTCAAAAATTCAAAAAAAAAAGATAAAAAGCTTCCAAGTTGGTGAGATCAATCCTAACCCTAGTCTTAACTATTTTTTTTAGTATTAATTACTATTTTTTTTAATTAACCTAAAATTCATCCACATAAACCTAATAAAAATTGCATGACAAGAGTAGAAACTTAATTTTTAGGAGCATTCATCATTGTAGATTTATTTTTGGTGATCGCTGGAGACAAGATAAGCTTTCAAGTTTTATTAGTTTCATGCATCTAATTTAGTTGCATAGACCCCTTGTTTGAAATTGGTTGTGCATATTCATCTCAAATCAATTTAAGGACAACAACCATAACAAGATAAGGTGGGAATTTCATCACCCTCTTTTGGCCCAAAAACAACCAATCAGCATCCCACATTAACCCTAGCCTAACTAAAATCAAGTAGACATTGGCCCCTAGTATTAATCGAGTTTAGTTCTGAGTATTGTGGTCAAGTGTAAAGTAAGTCCGGACTCACTCTTGAAACTGGTGTCTAAGGCTAGAGGTTATAAAGGCTCAGCCTAAGTGGATTTGTAGTTATTTAATTGATTTCATTAGCTTATCTGGCCAATTCAATTAGTGTCTAAGACAAGCAACAGAGGGAATCCCACGATCCCATCTCTTACCTGGCTAGTTGAAGGAAGTGAGAACAAACCCAATTTGTATCTAGACTAGGCCACTCTACATCGAACTGTTAAGTCTAAGAAACCCATAGGTGTCTAAGTTTAATTGTTTGCTAACTTGATTGTAATTAACACTAAACCACAACTAATTCTTCCCACCTTACGTATCTAGGTCTAGGGCTCTTTCTTTTTTCTCTCTCCTTTTTCTCTTAAAAAATAAAATAAAACAAAAATAAAACTTGAATCATACATTAGGGTTTGCACTGGTATATGCAAGGTAGAAGATCTCTCTATCCTGACCTAGTTGAACCCAATCCTGAGATTGAACGGTTGATTCATATTAAACCTGAAAATCAGATGGCTGGAGATCCTAGAGAACCACCTAAGCAGATGAAGAAATATTTTATTTCTTCCATCTATAACCCATTGACTTGTATCCACTTACCTGATATCTCTGCAAGCCACTATGAGATCAAGTCAACCACAATCCAGATGCTTCCGTCTTTCTATGGGAAATGAAGATCCTTACAAGCATCTGGATGAGTTCTTAGAAATTTGTTTCACGGTGAAAATTCAAAATTTTACTGATGATGCACTTAGATTGATCTTATTCCCCTTCTCACTTAAAGACAAAGCCAAGTACTGGCTTGGCACAATAGGAAGACCAATCCAAACTTGGGCTAAAATGCAGCACGAGTTTCTTAAAAAATTCTATCCTATAGGTCGAACCAACATCATGAGGCGAGCCATCATTGGATTTGCTCAGCCTCCAGGAGAACAAATTCATGAATCATGGGAGAGACTTAAGGAACTTCTTAGAAAATGCCCACACCATGGTCTATCTAAATGGCAAATTGTTCAAGATTTTTATGAGAATTTAGATGACTAATACAGGCAAATGATAGATGCATCTTGTGGGGGTGCATTCATGAGTAAAAGTGAGGATGAAGCCTATATTTTATTTGAAACTTTGAGTGAAAATTCAATCAATCATGCTTCATTATCCTCCTACGAAAGATCAATCCCTCACCAAAAGCGGACAAAAATTTTTAAGATCAAGCAAACAGACTCTAGTCCTAAGGCCAATCTGAACCTAATAGTCCAAAGATTAGATAAAGTCGACCTTCTTGCCCAGAAATTTGATCAGTTCCTAGCATTAGGTCAACAATCTCCTGCACAATACACACCACCACCTAATTATCAGAAAATTTGTTCTATCTGTGCTAGCCCGGCCCATCATGTGAACGAATATCCCACGACTGCACAGTTTTCACCTTACATTCAAGAACAAGTTCAAGCTGTCCAAGGTTACTCCAAACCTGTCGATGATCCATTCTCTAACACATATAATTCAGGCTGGAGGAACCATCCTAATTTTTTTTGGAGACCCCAACAGACTCAAGCTCAGACCCAAATTCTTCCTTTGCAAAACTTTCAAAGTAGGCCTTCATACCAGAATTATGCTTACAATAGAGGTCTGCCCAGTCAATCTATCCAGCCATCATATCAAAATCAGCCACCATACCCACCTCCTCAACAGACTAATCTAACTGATGATAGATTAAACCAACTACAACAATTGATCATGACCCAACAACAATCTATCGCTAGGTTAGAAGCACAAATAGGACAATTAGCTGAGTCTACCATGAGGAGAGAACCAGGTCAACTCCCAAGCCAACCAGTACCAAATCCTAGGAACAACCTATCCACTCAACCATCTGGACCTAGTCATCAATCCAATGTCCCATCTAAGAATCCTCAATTTGAAAATGCCAAAGCAATTACTGAACTTAAAAATGATAGGATTTTAAGGACCCATACCAAGATCAGGTGAGAGAAGCTAGTATTGATGCTAGCCCAAATAAAAATTTAGAAAAAGAGATTAGTACTGAGGCTAACCCAATAGAAGAATCTGAGCCCAAAACTGATACTGAGAAGAGAGCGGATGAGTTACCCAAGATATATCCATCAAGAGTCCCATTTTCTTCAGCCTTAAAAAACAATTCTTTCACTTTAGAATTATCATTTTCTTCAGAATTAAAATTATCTTTGATCACACTTGAGAACACATGTTTAAAATCAAAAGACATCCTTTCAGCGCCCATTACTTCAAACTCAACTCCTAACCTAAAAACTCAATTCATGAGCATTTTAGAAAAACAAATATAAGAAATTCTCGATAAACAAGGGTCTGTGAATGGATTTGTGAACTATCTTTCTAAAATTAAGAACAGAGATGTGAACTACTTTCTAAAGATTGGTAATAAAATATTAAAATTTATTTTAGATCATTCTTCTGAGATTGGCAATTCAAAACCGTTGGAGTTTGTCAATCCAATATTTAACACGGGATAGGTGAGAGAATCAACATGGTCTGACTGAAGATGGTAAACTTAGCGCTTATTGGGAGGCAACCTAATTTTTAATTTTTAATTTTTTGTCTTTGCTTTCTTTTGCATTTTATTTAGGATAATCGAGTCTGGCTTTGTGTCTTTTGTAGGGATCTGAAAATAATCTTGGCTAAGTTAGGGGAGAGAATCAGTTTTGAAAAGACTTATGGATCAGGTGATATCTCTCTTTTTTTTTCTCTTTACATGCACCCTTCATTTTTTCTACTCCATTGAGGACAATGTTGATTAAGTTGGGAGGAGAATATAAATTTTTTTTAAGTCCTCAAATAAGTTAGTATTTAGTATTTAAGCATCTGATTACACTTAAGAATCGAATTAAACCAAGTATTTTTAAAAGAAAATTGATGTACAGATCAGAGAGTTTATGAGATATTGAGGGATCAAGTATTAAGAAAACTTAATAAAGAGTTAAGTTTAGAACTTAAATAGTTTTCTTTGAGCATTTCTAAATTTTTCTACCAGCATCAAAGAAGAGTTTATGTCTTATGAGCTTGTGTAAAGTAATTATACATTTCTTCATATATTTAAAAAAAAAAATTCAAGTATTTCATGCTGAGTAACCGGACCTCTTTGCCTAAGCAAGTATTGAGTTTCGCGTCAAAAAGTATAAAGGATAAAGAAGCTTTGTTGTAAAGCTAATTTTAACTCGTAGTCTGTTTGATTCGAGCAAGTAGGTTCGAGGGGTATTTTATACCTAGTGCCCTAAAATCATCTGATTTGAGAGTCATTGATTGAAAACTTGCTACATGGGTCAAACAGAAAGCTTAAGGGGTTAAGATATTCAATAGCAGTACAATATTTTAAATAAAAAATTTATCAATAAATGAAGGATGGAAGTAACAATATACTTGTCCATGTGAAGGTAAATGATTTGAAAATAAAGGTAGCGATAATTTGAAAAAGTTCAGAAAAGATTTAGTGTTCTTAGTTTAACTCTCATATTGACTAGTATTAATATCCCAATGACATACCTTACGCTCTACTGAATATCAATGGTCCTTTAGAAAATTATTTGATGAAATTTGAGATTTTAAGTTAAACAGTACTTGATTCTAAATTCTTTCTTTACTCGAAGACGAGCAAATTTCAAGTTGGGAAGTGTGATAAGTGGTATATTTTTACATTTATTGAAGATATTTTTGATAATTTATGGTGCTAACATCTGCTTAAAAATCATAATTTAATAAATTTATTGAATTTTCTTAAAAAATAAATGATTTTGAAAAAAATATAAAATTAGATATATTTATAAAAAAAATAAATGTTAATTTAATTGAGCAATTTAAGTACCAAAATGAAGAAAAATTTTTAAAAAATTTAATGCATATTTTTTTTAATTTTTTAGATGAAAATCGGAGCCAAAATGGAGCCAAAATACCCTAAAAAATAAAAAAATAGCCTTCAGTGTACGGTGGACCGACCGCTCGGTCCACAGAGCCCGGGCATGGTCCACCGAAAGTGCTATGCGGTCCACAAGCACGGTCTACGGGCAGCGGAAGCTATTTTGCACGGTCCAACGGCTGAAATTCATCCTGACCCAGATCCGACGGTCAGCATCCATTACCGGTTTATAAAGAGAGGTTTTTGTGCGATCGAACGGCCGAAAATGAATCCATCATGAGATCCGACGAATGAGGACCCTCCCGACTAAGAATGAGAGATTATCAACGTGATCTGACGGTCCAGAACCAATCCTAGGTGCGATCGGACGGCTGTAGTTCGATCCGACTTTGATAAGGATTAAAACTATGGATTTTGGGCATATCTAGGCGGTTCAAGCTCCATCCGACGGCCAGGAATATTCCTAAGAGGATTAATATGATTTCTAAGGATTTTAGGACTCCTTTTCCTATCAAAAAATTATGAAAAATTCATCTATAAATAGAAAATCCGGGAATAAGCTTTAGGAGTAGAAAAATTGAGTAGAAAGTGTAAAAAAAATAGAAAAAAAATTAAATAGCTTTAGGGATCCAAAAAAAAAAGAGAAAAGCCGGTTCGCTCTACGGAGTACGATGGAAGACGGAGAGATCATTAACCATCTTCCCGACGAGACTTGGCTGATCAACTTCAAATTCTTGTTACAGTTTTATTTTATTTTATTGTTCTTTTTAAATTTTTTGTACTTGAATTTTAATTTTAATTAATACAAAATTTATTTTCTTGCACTTTAAATTCCTATCTTTTATTTTTCGCAAGTAGATGCTAGGATCTAGTTAGTAGATCTTAGTATCCGATTTATTTTATATTTTTTAAATTTCTGTTATTTATTTTTATTGCAAGTAGATGCTAGGATCTAATTAGTAGATCTTAGTACTCGATTTATTTTTCACACTTTTAATTTTTATTTTCCAACTTAAATTATTTTTTTCAAAATTTTATTTTTTTTTGTAAAATCAAAGATTTCAAGTCAAAATCCTACCTTCTCTGTGGATTCGACCCGACTCACTACTTTCTACATGTTTTTAATTTTTATTGAAATCGAAATTTGATTGATAATCACGGTGTCCTAACGACAGCATCGCGATCGTATCAGTTGGTCAGGATGCAAGGATATATTTTGTAGGCAGTGATGCTTTAAAAGGGCATGAGAAGACGACAGAGATCTATAAGTGGATGGCACAAAATTAATCAAAACTTACACATTATCCTCAAGATGAAACACCAAAGAACTGCTCCAAGCTTGTCGAGGTGAAACCATTTGAAGTTGTACATTCAGGCCGGTTTGGCGAAATATACAGTTCATAGTTGATGAACCTCTAAAATCACAAAAGCAAAGAAAACTTAATATTACCAGCCAATGCAAAAAATACTCAAGTTGCACAAGCACATATTTAAAGGAGCACAAAACAACATAGCCCAATGGTTTGTAGGTGCATCGTGATGGCAGGGATTCTAGTTCCATTCTTCCAGATTTAGTGTCTCATTGACAGTCAAAATTCCAAGTAACTTTTTCTAAACAAGCAGCATAAGTAAATTTATGTAATTGTTTTCATAATTTATACTTGATTTTTCAGAAAGAAGCAAAACTTGTGCCATATTGCACATGTATCCACATAACTAATGAAATTCAATATTTTCATTCAATACTGAACAAGCCTGTGCAGGTATTTGAGAAAGGAACACATCCACACTCTGGAGGCTTAAATTGTTACACGAGTCACTTACAGCCAAGTGCAATATGACCTCAGGATTTGAATCAATATGCCAATCAGATTCTAGTTGTCGCACAAAAGATGAGCGCCCATTCTCAGTGCTGCAAAAGAGAACCTGTGGATCTGACATCTAATTAGCAGCAGCAGATACAACCAAGATTTCAAATAGCAGGTCCATATGAAACCCACATAGTATGAGAGAGCCTTATTAGATATTATGGGAGCATCAAATAATAGCAAATATTTACTTAATAGCAGAAACACACTAAACAGCAATCTGCCAGTATTAGAAACATAAGGGCCACACAGTTCAGGGGTTATAAAACTGATAATGGCTGTTTTGGCCATGATCTGTACGTGGTATCGAAATAAAACTGATCAATACCATCAAGCAGCAACTCTATTAACTGACTTTCAATACATTAGCAATTAACAATCAATAAGAAATAATAAAATGCCAAAGAGACTAAGAAAACAAGAAGTGTCAGAAAATATATAAGAAAAACAGTAGGAAATATATGAATTTTTTTTTAAAAAAATATATCTAGCAATCAACAATACTGTCCTCATGAATATGGCAAGTCCAGTGAGTTGGTTTCATTATGGTTATGCATGTAAAGGTGTTAGACATGAAAATCTTTTTCTTTTTTTTTTTAAATTGCACTAGTGTAGAAAAAGCATATATTGACTTAAATAAAATCCTTTTTTTCTAAATTCTTCACCCATCCCTCCTCTCTCCTGTTTTTTCTTCAATGCTAAAACAAAAGATTGAAAAAAAAAAATACATGTTGCTTAAAAGAACTATTTTAATATACAAAGAATAAGATCTAAGACTTAACAAGTTTTAAAGCAGCAAACAGCTTGAATTGATGGAATACAGACCAGGGTACATCCACAATCAGCAGACTGGGTTACCAGTTATGGGCATCTACAGTCCAGTCTTTCCCATGAACCAGCAAGGAAAGTACAGGGAAACAACACAAATATTGCCCAATTTTTTGGTCCATGCTATTACCCTTTTATCATTTTCAAACTAACTTAACTTAAAGAGAAAATTAGTAAGACTAAAGAATAAAACATGAGGAAATTAATATAAATGTAACAAGAACTTATATAGAATAAGATTATGCACTGTTGGGCTAGAAGCCTGGAGTGACTCAATGGAATAAATAAAAATTTTAGGCTGCTTGTATTCGAAAGTGGCACAAGGAATTAAAACAAGGGAATGCGCATGTATTCACTTCAACAACATGCTTGACGCTATAATTTAGCTGCAATAACATCAGCAGCAGCCTTGATGGAGAAAAAAGGATTCATGAAGCCAAGCTACTAAATGGATGAGAAAACACTACGTGATTATGGTTATGATATGACTCAAACAACTTTTAAGTACAGACTCTGCCTTCAATGGTCATATGGCAACGATCCAGTACTAGTATAGATAATAAATCTTCAACAATGACCACCTAACTCTAACATCTTGATAGGCTGAGAGCCCGCAACAAGGTGAGTGGTCTTCTATGGCAAACAAATGGTGACTGGTTTTCAGTCACAACAACAACAGGTGCTCTTCAGCAACAGATGTTAGGCAGCAGGAACCCACAAACATGAGAGGCAACTACAAACTCCAGGTTTTTACCCCTCCTTTCCTCTCCCCTGCGGACTCTCTTTCCCCTCTTCCACTTCTTCCCACTGCCATCATATGCCTTTCCCACCTTCCTCTGCAGCTCCCTGGCTGCTCACATACCATGATCATTATTTTGTACCTCAGAAAAGCACAGACATATTCCCTGGTACAATTTCTAGCAGTTGCAAGGTTGAAGCATATTATAGGTGCCTTATTTAAAGTCAGATCACTCCATGTTATTCTTCCTATTCCCTCGACTTATGGTTTCATATGATGTGAAGCATTTATATAGTTAAAGCAAAGAAGTAAATGCTCAGCGTCTATACATGTGGATTCAAGATATATATCCGAATCTCTTTAAATTGGTAACAAGTTCTGGAATTACAAGATGCTAAGTTGGTCAGGTAATTTTAAATTAAGGGATCAAATCCAAGATTTTCCTTGGCTCAAATCAAGATCTTTGTAGAATCAGGTTAAAACTGTATTTGATGCAAATATTGATGGCATTGACATGTTAAAATCTTCAGCAATGCAAAGAAAGATTTAATAAAGGATCTAAGCATTGCTCTGGTCCCTAACAGCCATATCAATTGCACCAATCGGAACCTATACCACAATGCCCCCCATGCTGTACCATTGCAACACATGGTATTTCGCGTCCATCTTGCTATGCTGGCACCAAGAAGTGTACCATATACCAATAAGATGTTTACCATATCGGTCCATACCATACACGTAAGGTACATGTACACTTGTTACCGATACTGGAAACCTTGGAAACAATGTTAGTTTTCTAAAAGTGTAATTTCATCCATCTAAATGCATATGTTAACTTTTAGAACAACGAATTCTGTGATCTGCATCAACTACGAGCATGCAAACTTACATTTACGTGCATGATATATACAAGGCAACAACTATGGTGTTGCTCAAGTATACTAAATATTTATGCTATAGCAACAGAAGACTACTCAGCAACCTCACTCTTGATATGTTTTTTAAATCAAACTTAAGAAGAATATGTATGACTCTAGAAATAACTGCATGCTAAAAGAGAAGATATGCCAGCTTTGGATATAAATGCACAAGATAGATCAACACCTAAAAGAAGGTAACAAGACATATTCCATAAGACAATCCAATCATAACATTTAGCCATTTATAAAGATGATACAAAGAGCTATAACTAAAAAGATAAAATAGTGCATTAAAAGAATCATAATATAGAAGAAACTAATACGCCCATAATTCCACTTCAATAAAAAAAATTAAAAAAAAAAAGAGTTTCTATTAGCAACACCATTAACTAGAAAAGATATCGTACCTTATCACTCATCAGACCACCAGACATGAATACTCCAGCATCCTTCAAAGCTGACAGTACCCTTTCCTGCACCATTGTATCATGTGAAGAACAAAACCAACATTTTTACTGGTAGGCATTTATGGTTATTTTACAAAGTCTAATGTGCATGACCAAAAGGGTAGCATATAATTTTCAATGACAACTATAACTTCTTAAATTATTCCATTCATACTTAGGGCACACATCTAGAAGCACTAAAATTTGCAAAAAGAATATTGTTCTGCACAAAATGAAGAATTTTTATAAACATATTTTGAATCTTTAAATATAGAAGAATGTAAATAAAATGCACACACCTCACTTTCATCATCAAGAATCCTTTCCATGAGATAAAGATCACAGTATTTTGTGATCTCTAACAGTACTTCTAGCACAGAAGACCTAACAGTTGCATGCTTCTGTCCACAAGGAAACATCATTAATTTTTTTTCAATCTATGATGAAATAGAAACAAACAGTTGTTCCTTAACCACCTGGAGTTCCTCTGGACTAGTCTCCTCAAGAATTACACCCAGCAAGCGGCATGTGACCTAACATCAACAAATTCTGAGAGCTGAGAAGATGATGATATCCCATATATACTAATTTTACCAATGATACAAACTCCATTCATCAAACTTAAGCTAATTGAAAATTCAGTGATCCTTATGTTAGTTTTTGGTCAGACTACTACTAAAAATAGTGAGCTCCAAAAATGACAAATAAAGAAATCAAATGCACATTATATTTCTAACTATTTGGAGAAGGTATAGGGCTGCAGACAACTCTAGAAGTGATCAAGCAAACAAGGTTATTGAGGAAATATTAGGTTGCCTTATAGTAAAAAGAGAAACTGAATCTCTGACACATAATACTGTAAGAACTTTCCAAGTTGCACCATAAAGCTAAAAAGAGAGATTTTCCAATAGCTAAAATAATTCAGATGCCATTGTTGGTGTCATCAAGAAATCTGTGACATGGCCAAGACTGATACATGAACCATCTATTTGTTGCTAATAAAAAGATAGGTACCATAGTGGAATTATGAGGATCAATAAAGAAAAATTACCTTTTAACACGACCAGCTTTGTCTATGAGTTGGAAATTAATAAAGCTTAAAGAACTATCAGATATTTATGCATCAAATGCATTCCATAGCATCAAATTGTAGTGGACATGGTTCAATATAGTGCAATCAGAATCATTCTCTACATAAAAGGTAAAAGAATGGATTCTCATTCTTAGATGACAATCCAATTTTCAGAACCTTTACCTTCTCTCCAATTAGAGGAAAAAAATGCATGTCATATTACATTTCAAACTTCATGATCATATTAACCCTACTTGCAAAGCAACTGAACTGTGTCCAAGGATTATAACTTCGATTTGAACAATGAATGACGCAAATGTGAAATGTCTTTAACACAATGCAAAAGAAAAAACAAGAAACATAAAATGACAATATAACTGTAAGAGATCCATGTGTTACTGTTGAATCTTGGGAATTTGTCTCATTGGGAAAAAGGCAATCTAATTGCCTACATGATTAAAAAATTCTAACTCCTGGTCCATTTTGACTTTTATAAATCATTTTTGTCACATAGCTAAATTGTCTCACTTATTCTTGTGACACCTATATTACCATAAGCATAACTATAGTCATCAAGCCTTATTCCCAGCATTTGCTTTATGAATCTTTATTTGCCAAAGATTCCTGTTAAGGGCAAATTCCGGCATTAAACCAAGGTTTTCTTTAATGCATCTAATATTTGGATTTGTTGGATAGTCTAATCTTCCTTTCAGAACTAGCCCTCAAACTAACATCAATTTTCCACCTTTTCCATCTGAGCTTTGGGCTTAGACTGGCAATGTTCTGTTCATAGCTAGAAGAACAAATAATTGCAACCCAGGTTAGCAACCCTGCTTCCCAATATTTGATGATCTGTGGTGATTAAAGCCTCATTGGTAATGCCCAAAAAGCTCCAATTGGCCTAATAATAATGTTAATCATCCTTCCAGTGCATGGGAATCAAAATTTTGTACCGTAAGATGGAAATGAAAAGCACGAGGGTTAATATTGCATAATCAGAAGCCTGATCAATGTTTAAAAGTAGAATCAGAGTGGTATTATCTGTCCTCACATTTTTAATACCAACAGGGAGCCATAATTGGTGTAGATCGAGTTGATACTAAGAAGTTTGTTTCCTTTTAGCATAGAATTTCTACAACTAGTTTTTCTTTTTACTACCATAAGGATTTATTTTTCCAAAGTAGCTTTAAACCATTGAATTGTGTATCTGCATATTTAATTTGGTATGATCAACTATCGATTGTCAAAGGGAATTTAGAATTAGCAGATAGATAATTATTACAAGTTGAACAAGTAGTTTGGAATGTATGTATCAAATTGTAAGGGCACTGAGTTCCTTCTTATACCTCTCACCAATTGCATGGAATATTATGTAATTTCAATGCTGATACTTTAACAAGGCCATGATTCTTGTTTCTTCAAATTGTTTATATATAGTTGTTCCAGTGAAAGGAATAAAGTGGCCTTAGGAAAATGACTAGATAAGGAAGCTAGAGGTGAAAGTGAACTGGATAATATTCATTCAAATCCGTTTTTGTATCCGAATCTATCCGGATATAGATACAAATTTAAGCATCTGACTAATATCCATATCCGTATCTATATCTATAAAAAAAAATGGATATAGATATAGACAGACAACTATCCGATCTGTATCCAAATATTCGATTTTATTTATAATCCTATTTAAATTTATATATCACTCGAGAACTTTTACATAAAATATATAACCACATTAACATACTACTAATTTTATTTAATATCCACTTAGTAATATCTTTGATTATGTGCTCATAAGATTTAATTATCCTACTTATATCTGCATTTGTATCCATACTTCAAGTATTCAATTTGTATCCGTATCCACTTAAAACAATTATGAATATAATTTTTTGCATCCAACTAATATCCGTATCCATATTCGTCAAATAAAACAAATATAGATATGGACATACTGATATCTGATCCATTTTCAGCCATAAAGGAAGCAAGTACATGGCATGTCAACATGTTTGGCATCCAAATGTAATCCCTTAAGGCTTGGATAGCAAATTAGCTGAGATGAGTTCAGCATGAGCAACCTCAGATGTATTTCTAACAAGCCTAACTTTAGGATTGTGCAGCAAAATTGTGTACTTAAAATTCTGTTGTTGCATTCAAGAAAAGAAAATCCATTTTAACTGTCATGCAGATAACAAATTGACGGACCACAATTACCATTTGAACCATTGGAACCAAATTGAGTTCAATTTTGCAAGACCCAGACCCAAAATATTAGAACAACAAAGTTTGGTCTGAAATTGCCAATAGGTAAAGGGTTTAATCAGAGCCAAGTTGGGTGGATTTCTGTTTGAATACAAATTGCCCTAATAGCTTCACAAGATGATTTTTCATTTAAGGTACAAGACTAGAGAAAAACAATCTTGAAGTTCCATTGCACCTAGGGATTAACTCAAATGTACTGTTATGCCTGACGCTGCAAATAATACATCTAGACAAAATTAGGATACTTGATTTAGAATCAAAGAAGCAAACATGGGTATCCAATATAAGAATTAGAGAGGTTATTAGTAATGGTCAAGCTAAAATAACCCTGGTCAGATTCATTACAAATAGGAATTTCCGTGGTCATCATTCAAGTCTTTATGCATTAGCAGATTGGATGCAGTTATTATTGGAGAACAAATGCTCCTGCATAAGGAAATTAAATCCTATATGCTAGCAAAATGACTAATGGATATCAATGGATGACAATGTTGGTCTAATTGTAGATCATCATCCTTCAGAAACAAATGTTATTGTATAATAGAACAATTCTTTCTTTAAATGTAGCTTAAAAACCTTTGTTTAGCTCTTTGAATTTCTTTTGAGCAAAATACTGGTAACATGCCACCAATAGGGTTGAACTGTAGACCTCCTCCAAGGGCAAGGCCTTAGGAGAGGGGTGCCAACAAGCTGCGCTGATAGTTATTGGATTAGCTCTTATAATTAAGAAATAGACATTATGATTTCTTAATTTCTTTGTGTTGAACCTACTACTTACACCACCAACAACTAGCTTGATTTCTTTCTCTCATGCATGTGAGACCTTACCTTCATTTTAAAATCTTAAAAGAAACACAGCCCCGTAAATACAGAATGTTTACATGTAAAGGGAGAGCATGGTCAAACTGTGCCGGTAAACTAGTTGTTTGCTTAATAGTCAATTTTTTTTCTCAAAAACCTTCAAAAATCAACAGAAAGTCGAAACCCTGTATTTGCATAAAGTAAATCTTGGATCAATGGTCGTTTTCATATACAGTGTGCTTAGACTCAATCTGTCAAGATCAAACTCAAAGTCATCTGTATAGATTTAGCCAATTTACGAACATCGATTAGAAAATGGCAAAGAAAGATACATAATGAAAACCTTATGTCTTCTGCATATGACAAAAGAATGCTGCCAATGATTATAATAGATAGATAATAATCCTTAAATCTCATTGCAAACACAATTTTATGTAGACCTTCTAACATGACACTAAAGCAAGCTTCATTTGACAAAATAAAAGGACCCCGATCAAGATCTTAGTAATTCTGAGAAATGTCATTAATTAAATGGTACATATGTAGGTCTTAATTTTGAATTTTTGGGTCAGCACGTGGATGTGTTTTCACATGCATGTGATTTTATTAGGTGAGAGAGAGAGAAGAGAGAGAGAGAGAGAGAGAGAGAGATGGGGCTGAGAGAAAAAAAATTAAATTACCTTCCTTCCCTCACCTAGTTTTTGCCTTACTGATTGACTGAGGGTCGGCTGCAAAATGGAGGAGGAAGAACCCATTTCTAAGTCGATCAATTTAAGTGTTATAGTTTTAAGGAGAAAAAGTGAACAATAGTACCTTCGTTGGCTGGAAAAATTCACCAACTACATCTTTCACTTTTAAGTCCCCAGAAGATGTACAAACTTCAGAAGATTGCACCATCATGTTCGTACGTGAGCTTGCATTAGCATGAGCAGGCAATGGTCCTGGCCATTTGCGTCGCCTTCTTTGATGGTTGGAAGGAGATCTCAAAAGCTTCCAAGCAAAGACAATTGCAATGACAAGAGCAGCAAGAGTCCTGGTAGAACAAAACTTCTGAGACAAGTAATGAACAACAAATAATTACACTCTTCCAACTAATTAACCTTCCCCGGACAATAACATTAGTTCAATGAGAGACATGTTTATGTGCAACACAATGAGCAAATCGGTCTTTTTCTGTGGTAAAACTAATTCAGCACACATTTGAAAAATATCAATATATCTGAAATTCACAAAAAAAAAAAAAGGCATTTTGCATTTCTTCAATCCCAAACAGAGATCAAACAGAGCATTATACCTACCAAATGCTCGTACAATCATTAAAGAAAAATTTAGAACAAATCCATCAAAATTAACCACTCTCCTCATTACTTCATCCGAGTCATGAAGACATAAACATAATAATTTAACTAACATGTTACACAATCTTTCTAATAAATACAAAGCGTAGAAGTCGCGTAGAAGTCCATGGAAAAAAGTCAACCGCCGCCTATCAAGAACACATATTCCATGTATCATTTGATATAATATGCTAAACCAAGGCATCTCCATCTTTACCAATCATCTCCAGTCTGGACGCCTAACATTATCCGCAGCTATCATCAACAAGAAAGTCAGGTCAAGAGCATCTAGTTTCAAGAAACAGTCATAATTCAAGCACAAATCATAAATAATCAATGAGTCCAATCCACAATCCCCAAGCAAAGGAATAACAAGCTTCCCAAGCAATCAAACAAGAACACACCCGACTACGGAGATCATACCGACCCAAGAACGCAAATTGGAAAAAAAAAAAAGAGGGACACATCAGGGACCAAGAACCTGGCGATCAATATGGAAGGGGAGGCGTTCGGACACCTCGGCGAGCGATTCCACGAACCTCTGAATCAGATCGACGAGCTCGTCCCTTCTCGAGTCCACCACGGGGGCAGTCGACGCCGCCATGGTGGAAGGCGGAGGCACCGCCGCTGTCGCCACCGTGTCAAATGGACCCAGGGAACGACGAATCGGGCATGTCAGGCTGGGGATTTCGCCAAGCGGCAAACCCCAGAAACGGGAAGCGAGAGAGAGAGAGAGAGGGTAGCACGGGAGGACGGGAGGCAGGGTCTGGGAACGAGTCAAAGAAGCGGACAGGGATGGTAAAATTAATCCCACCCGATGGATATATATTTTATTTGAATCCGATCAAACTAAAAAAATAAAATTTAACTGAATTTAAATATAAATTTAAATAAAATTTAAAAATTATAATACAGATATGGATAGAATATAGATAGTACTATTTTCTATCCGAATTCGAACCGAACCTATGAACATGGATAATATCCAAACCCATATTCAAATATATATATATATATACACATATATATATATATACATATCCAAATATATACATATATATATATATATATATATATATATATATATATATATATATATATATATATATATACATATATATACATATATATATATATATATATACATATATATATATACATACATATATATATATATACCTATATATACATATATACACACACATATACACATATATATATATATATATATATATGATCTCTCTCTCTTTATATATATATATATATAATTATATATATGTATGTATGTATATGTATGCATGCATATATGTATACATGTATGTGTGTTAGAAGTGTGTATGTGCGTATGTATGTATGTATATATATATAATTGGTAATTCTATTTTTGATTGATAATATGCATAAAATTATTTTACTTTTTTTTTGGATATAAAATGGATGGGTATGGATTGGGTATGGGGTGAGTATGGATTGGGTATGGGAAAATGGGTTATCCACGGATATCCCTGAACCCGTTGAGTATGGGGATGGGTATCTCTTTTTTTATCCGATTGGGTATCGGATAGGGTTTGGATATAGGATATTAAGTTCGGATTTGAAGATGGATAGTATACTATCCGATCCAAATTCTACCCATTATCATCCTTAGAAGCGAACACGTGAGAAAGCCCACCGCAAGATTCTTGGTGCATGTAAAGAGGAACAGGACAAAACAACCATTTTAAAAACAAAACAACCTAAGCCGTGTATATCCTAAGCTGTGGAGATCTTGCTTTCCGAGTTGTACGAAATAATAAAACAACCTTTTTAAAAATAAAAGCTTTTCTCTAATCAAAGGTCACCGTCAGATGGATTTATGACGGGAACATTGTTGCAGTAAATGCTTCACCACAATAGTAAGCTTCTTCCTCTCTTTTGAGTTGCCTCATATTCAGGAAAAAAAAAAATCAACAATGTAGCTGGTTAGATATCTAGATGACGTCCATACATAGGCTGCATTACCCCCCTCCCCCGCGCCCCCCCCTACCCCACCCCCAAAAAAAAAGGACGAAAAACTTTACAGCATCTCCCCATTCCTCATTTTGGTCTCCACCATGCGTTAATTGGTTGGTAGTTCATGGAACCCGAACCTCATCTGGTGAAGAAATTGAGCGGTGCTGGGAAGCAGCACTCTAGTAGTAAATTCTCTCTTGGGCTTGGATAGTTGGACAGGAGTCCTAGGTTAGGTGGCTGAGTAGATGCATGTTTGTGAAACCCAATTTGTATGATAGTTTGGTAATAATCAGTGGGTCAGAAGGCTTCCCGATTAGTCCAACTTCTGATACATCACAAGCTTTCCCGAATATCCTACGATGCCGCGGAACGTCCCTGTAGAATTTGATGTCACTGTCTTCGCCCACGAGCCACCGCCGCATCAACAAAATGCCAACTCGGCAAGGGTAGGACGACCTTCCTGATGCTTCCACATTGCATTGCTTCCGAGCTCATCGCTTTCGCCGAGCATGCTGTACTCTTTGCCGGGTTTGGAGGGCGGAAGGGCGACGACGTCGGGTAGACTGGTGAGACGAAGAAGAGACAGATTTGGGCACGGGTGACAAGGTCGAGGAGGGAAACCTTATCGGCATTCAGCATTTCTCCTCTTCAGCATCTATTTATTCGATTCTTTTTTCTTCTAGAAAAAAAACCTCACTCGGTGACCGGAAGATAATTCACTCTGCAAGGATCTGAATTCATTCTCCACAACTAAAGTTACCACCCATCTTGCTGGAAAAAGGATTCCACCACCAATTCACCTTTGAGATGTTGCAACCGCATACATATTATTCTCCAATTTTTATCAATGACAACCACCTCCTATTCCTTTCCAATCCGAACCATTGGTTGAGCCAGCTTTGGTACTCCAGGGGCTTGTCTAGAACGTTCAGACTCAAATGGTACGAAACACGATCGACCTTCTTGTATTTAGGGCAAGCTGATGCCGTCATACACAGATCTTTTTAACGGTTTACGCTGTAATACAATAAAGCAATCTTTCAATTTCTCAATTAAAATGTGCCATGAACTGAGGGTTGTCATTGTGATTATATCACTCCATTTAAAACCAGAGAAAATTGGAGGCTCCAACTTCAAGTCTTCTCCCAAGCAATTATAATTCAAGCGCCAACCATTTCCAATGCTCGGGAGAATTAAAATAAAATAAAATAAAATCCCCCTCTACAGCCCAAGGCCACTGGCCCCCATGCTGCTGCCAAAATCTGTTTTTGTTACCGGTTACGCGTGATGGCGCTGCAACCCAATCAAATTATCATGGATATGACATAACAAGGTGACCAAAATCTTGGATAAAAA
Organism: Elaeis guineensis; assembly: GCF_000442705.2. Lineage (NCBI taxonomy): Eukaryota > Viridiplantae > Streptophyta > Magnoliopsida > Arecales > Arecaceae > Elaeis > Elaeis guineensis. The sequence continues at coordinate 97,465,054 of NC_025994.2, read as the reverse complement.
TCACGGACAAACTGCATAATGATGACAAGCACCGGAAGACCCTTAACAATCAACTCCTTTACCTCAGAAATCTAAGACCAAAGAAAAAGGGGGAAAAAACTTAGGTAAAGGCACTTAGATCACGATATGCATTAGTCTATATTCCTATAGGTACTAAAACGATAGTTCCATCCATTGTCAATATTTACACATTACAGATGCTTATTGGAAATGTAATCAAGAAATTTTGTTATTTACAAATGCGCGGAGAAATGGAATTCCAACTTCACAACATCAAATGCTTCCACTTCACAGGAACCCCTCTCACTTTGCTTTACATTGCCACAGGTATATATGTATATAAACACAAGTTAATATCCCGGGGTAGAATAAAAGAATAGCTGCTACACACCTGAGAAAGATCTAAGCGTTCCATAAGCCTCTGAAACCAGTGACCTGTTGAACACAACACAGAATAAAGATGCTATGCGAATTAGAACATTTACAATATAGAGAGGCACTACAATTTGAGACAACTGATGTTCCCCCAAAAGAATCATGCAATCACCAAAATGCACATCGATATTCCACATGGGCTGGTATAGTTGTATTAAAGATCATTATAAAGACAGCAATGTGCACGTTGATAATGCACATGAGCTGGTATAATTGTATTAAAGATCATTATATAGAGATCAATGTGAAGTAGGAATATTATTTTGGTAACCCAGAGCAAGTTAAGAGCAGCAATCTCTTGCAGAAACAGACAAAAGTTTCGAGTTTGAACATAGGCATCCATCTCAGGAAAAGAGGAAAAACAGAACTGATACCATTTCTTGAGTGCAGAGAGGAGCATCTAATTACTGTAAAACATGTGTTTCAACACTTGGAACAGGAAGCAAGCTTATGCTTAGTTTATACTTTTTCTGGGTCCAATGAAAATGAAAGCATTATCCCTCAAGTCAGACACAAAGGACCAACAAAAAGAATATACAGTGTGTTTGATGTTGCTTCTCCTTTGAGGAGAAGCTAGAAGCCAGGCTTTCTAGCCTAAATGCATTTTGTCTGGCCTTTTCCTCATGTAAAAGCATTATTTAGATGAAGTTACCAAATGCTGGATTTTTAAAAGGTGCATCTTTTTTTAAAAAAAAAGTCACAAAAATACCATTTTTTTAAGCAATACCCCACAAACCCTAAGAGAAACAAGTCAACCAAGGGGAGAAGTGTTTCTTCAAGGTCCATCAAGGAGCCTGGTACAACCAAAATATGTATGAACTCTGACACACAGAATAAACGATCAATGGGATCACCTCAGGAAAATGGCAACTAAAATCTGAATTTCAAAGTTTGCCAGATCAAAGTTCAGGCACAAAGACTCCTATGATGTTGGAAGGAGTAAAACTTACAAATGGTGCGAGGACTCAAAATCTTGATTATAAATATACATATATATGCATACATATGTGATTATAAATATATATATGTATGCATGCATATTCATATATGTATGTATGCATGTATGTATTCATGCATGAATGCATGCATGTATGCATTTATATACGTATGTACGCATGTATAAAAGAATGAGGACATAATGGTTTGGCCAAAAACACTAAATAACAAGAGTGACTGTTCATGATGATAGTCATCTTGGCATGTCCATAAGGGTATGAAGTATGTGCAGGCCATTACTAGAACAAATCAAGAAGGTAAAATAAAAGCAAAGTGAAGGCTATAATGGCAATGCCAGGCAATGATCTCACCTACCCCTGCACAAGGGAATCAACACTGCGCTAGTTAGGCAAAACTTTGCAATGAAATATCACCTAAGAATTCATTAGACCAGCAGCTAATCTTAAGTCTAGAACAAGAATGATAGTTATCACATCACATGCAAGTTAAATATAGCCCATGAAGCTTTTGACTTGATGGTGTATATACATATAGACACATATATATGACATATATACATATACATACATATATACAAATGTGTGTGTGTGTGTGTGTGTGTGCTTGTGTGTGTGTGTGTGTGACATGGATATAGAGAGAGAGTACCAAGAAAAAAAATCTTAATAATACGTTAAAAGTTGACATCAATTTGAACATCAAATGGTAACTCCATGCTCTTCACTTCCAATGTTTAGCTAAATCAAGCTACCACAGGCAACTTAAATACTTCAAGTCAGAAAACGCTAAGACAGTCAAAATATTTACCTTAGACAAAGTCATTATCATAATCACTGAATTGAGTCTCTGTCTTCAAGTTCTCTTTGTTATTTACAGACTCGAGCTGGGCCTCCATGTTCAGGCCCTCACTGTCATTTACAAACTCGAGATGACTTTTCAAGACTGGGCTATCCATATGGTTATTTACAAAGCCCTCATTAGCTTCTGCTGAGGATCGACTCCAACCATTCTCATCAGTGCCATTTGGAAGCTCAGTCAATGCAGCATTTTCAGACATGCACTCTAGCGAACTACAGCTGCTTCTGCTTGAGAGCCTTCCTTCTGACAGTCCAGATTTTTGACGCAGAAGTGGGCCATTTCTGTTCATTTCAAAAGCATTTGCCATAAATCAAGGACAAGGGATAAAATTCTAAGTAGCAGAATAGAAGTTTGTAGCTAAGAATATAGATGCAAGAATTAGAAAGGGTTTCAAGATGTAAACATGAAGGCTTACTCAGAAAAATGAAACAAAGATCCGGACAACGCTTATGACAGAAAGCAAATTTTAGAGCAGAAGCCAAAAACAAAAAAAACTCCACATGATAATACATGCATACATCAGAAGAGAAAAGTTAACATTTGGCAGAGCTGCTAGGAAGTCAACGAGAGCCTCATAAGTCATAACTGAAAATAGTAACTTCAAAGGTGCAACCTGACAATCACACCAAATGCCATAAAAAGATGATTTAGTATTCATTCCCGTTAACTCCATGGAGGATGAAAGAAAACCGACATTTCAGTTAGACAACAAATCATGAGAATGAGATTTGAGATATTGCCATCCTGGATGGAACTACAATATCTATAAAAGTACATTCAGAGGCTAAGGCTGGGTTTCTTAAGATGTCTTTCCATATGGTTACATGTAACATAAAAAGTACAAGGACAATTTGCACAATAGAACGAAGATTAAAAACAAATTAGCCACTTACTGCAACAAGTCAGCCCACCAGATAATCGAAAGTGTTACAGGAGAAAAAGATGCACGTGCATGCGCGCACGCCACACAGAGAGAGAGAGAGAAAGAGAATGCTGGCAAGGTTTTAAGTCCTTGCAAAATGGGAGTTCCCGGCCATTCCAACATTTTTCCTTTAAGATAAAAAGACTAGGACTGGGTGGGGCTTCGAAACTCATTCATGCAGAGAAAGAAGAAGAAAGAGAAAAAGGAAAAAAAAAAGAAAATGAAAGAAAGTAAAAAAATAAAAGAAAGGAAGGAAGAAGAAAAGAAAGGAAAAAATAAGAAAAAAAAGAAAGAAAAATAAGAAAAAGAGAAGAAAGAAAGGAAGGGAGAAAATGGAAAAGAAAGAAAAAGAAGAGAAGAAAGGAAATGAAGGAAGAAGAAAAGGATGGAAAGGAAGGAAAGAAGGAAGAAAAAAAAACAAAGAAAAAAATAAAGGAAAGAAGAAGGGGTAAGGGAGACTCAGAGGGCACCTAACAAGATGCTCAATCAAGACAGGACAGTAAGGCATCTAATTCATGACATCCTGCCCCATCGAATTTAAAACATTGAATGATAGCACCATTTAGTATCTCTATTTCATCAAATAAAGAGAGAACCATCTAGAGACATGCTTACTAAACTCCAAGATTTTTCATACCGTGCCGAACCGACCGGTACACCCCGTATCGTACCGGACCAGCGAGAAAGAGAAGAGGAAAGGGAGGGAGGTGGGAGCCGCCGGAGGCCGGAGGTGGCCGGCTGCGGCCGCTGAAGGGCTTCCGAGCCCCGTATCGCCCGATAGAACTTTCAAGAGAGCGAGAAAAAGAGAGAGCGCTCAGAAAGGGGGCGAGGGACCTACCGGACGGACGGCGCCTCCGTCGCGAGGGCCCCGGTGGCCGGCGAGCCGACGCCGATGGTCTGAGGATGGTCGAGCGGGCGGAGCTGCCTTCTTCTTTTTCGAAACAGACGACCATCTGTTTCGATTTTTTTTTTTTTTTAAACTTATGAAGTTGGCAACCTAGTTGCCGACTTAAGAGATTTTTAAAAGAAAATACAAAAATCGTGAAGCCGGCAAACTATTTGCCGGCTTCACTTAAAACTAGGTTTTTTTAAAAAATTTGCGAAACAAGGGCGACGCCCCTGTTTCACGCCCGCGGCGCCGCGCGCGTGGACTGCACCCTCCGGCGACCACGGCGGCCAGTCGGAGGCCGTCCGACGGCCCCGCCGGCTCCTTCCCCTCCCTCTTTTTCTTTCTTCCTCTTTCTCTCTCTTTCTCTCTTTTTTTCTTCCAGTTCGGATCCGCTTGCCTTCGTCGGTTCGGTACGGTACGAAACTGTACCAAACCGTACCGCCGGCCGGCCAATACAGCCGACGGTACCGGTTCAACATACCTTTGCTAAACTCAAATAAGAACATGTCCATAATGTTACCCAACATCATCTACCCACCCCACCGATGTTAGTAGGTCCAAGATCCCTGAAGAAGCTACCAGCAAAACTGTAACATATGGACTCAAATGAAGTTGGGCCTTCGGGTTCATTTCCTCCAAATAACATGTGGAGATATTTCCTCCTTCAAGAAGCAAAATAGAAATTATACTACCACTTTCTCAATATCCAGGTGGTTGCAAACCTTAATTATCTCCATCAAAAAACCACGTCTATAATCACATTGTTCCTGGAGATGACCCAATGCGTTGCTGCTACATATAGTAGAAAGTAATGGCAAAGTAAAACCTGTCCACTTGAAATGGATTAGGAAGCCTTTGGTCCACTTTCATGTATAGGCAAAGTCCAAAACTTCAAAATAGCAGGAAAAAAAAAAAAGGCTTATCCAAGTTACTCTCAGACATCATCGCCCATGACTACTTTAGCAGCGATAACCACTACTCACAATTTTTAACCACTCCAGAATCATTCTATTTATTTTCACCATGCTATTTTTCTGCTTTGGTGGCCAATTCATACTGAGCATTAACTTCACGAAAAAAGAACAGCTACAGAACAATAATATCAAACAAAAACATGAACAAACAACAGATGCAAGCCACATATTCCACAGTTCAACATCTTGAGAGAATGAAGGGGTGCAAACCACATAATCAATGGTGAAGTGACTTGAGAGTTGTGCAAATAATTCTCAAATCCCTAAAATTTAAATCATATCTAAGGAAAACAATGAAATGATGATTGCACTAAATTAACTTGCCTAAACATAATAACAAAGAAAATTCAAAGAAAAAAAAGTACTTTTACAATGAAAGCAAATGAAAACCATGATATTTCTCAGGTTTCAATCTCCACTGACAGAAGCCGTCTGATATATATTTGACCTTGGGATTAGAAGTGTTGACTAATTGCCTAGTTAATAGAGGGGAAAAAGTTCCTATGAAAAACCATGGGAACTAAAAAAAGAGAAGAAAAATTAAAGAACAGTCAAAATGAGGTATTTGTGTGACAATTGAAAACAACAGATGCACATGAGCACATACTCACATGCATAAACACAAGTTCTATAACCAATTGTAATATAATATATCTGGATACTGCTACCTGTTAAAGGTTACTGCATGATTGCAGCTTAACTACTATGTGCTCCTCAAGTTAACTGTGAACAAGTCAGGACTCGTAAGAAGGAGGATAACTCCATCCAGAGAATAGTTCAAGCTTTTGCTAACGTGTCAAGTTAGTATGCAATCAAGCACATGGTCTTATGAATCTACTTGAAAACTATCACAAGCCAAATTATCCCCTTTACTCTGTGAGAGAGAGAGAGAAAGAGAGAGTCATGAGGCACTAATGTTGGCATTATGTTCAAAACTTGGCTTTCACTTACATTTCACTGCTTGCAGATAATGCACTAGCTATAGTGTTAAACTGTGTGTTTCCCTCTAAATTCCTCAAAGTCTCAGCAGACTTTGGAGGGTAGCTTCTTAACTGTGGAAGCTTGAACCACAAACTAATGTAGGTTTCCAAGTTGCCAACAGATTTTCTGATACCATGGTAAACTTCTCTCTTTAACAGTCTCCTCCACCAGAGAAACATACCAATCTTCTTCCCAATCTCCTTCGCTAGAAAAACATAGCAACTTATAGGTTCAAAAGACACAAGAATTCGTCATGTATAAATTACAAATAACATAAACATATCATAAAATTGGTTTTTGCAAATAGTTACAGAGATTCTACAATGCAGTTGAGACACATCCAAGACCAGTCTCCAAAATAGAATGTGTTATAAACATTTCTCAATACTTATATTCAAATATGGGTCTTCCAAACATACATTTTCATCTAAACACTGTGGTGCAAAAAATCATAAATGGCAATACAGATAAATATAAGAGAGCATCAAATGCAATTCATGACATGCACATATATGGGGTCATAATGCACCTTGATTGCTGGAATCTGGGTGTTCGGATATAGTCAAACACTGGTATAAGATCTTTTGACCTAGCTTCGATTGTGCGGGTTGGAATCCTTTCTATCTCAATTTCTCCAGATGATGTATTACTATTGTCTGCTTTGATATTTTCATCCGTCATTACTTGAAAGCATATCTGGAAAGTAAAATTAAACCAGTGAAACAATGGAAACATAGATTCTTATATAAAGATCAAAATCAATCAAAAGAACAAAGCATGTTACAACAAAGAATATGTGCAAGTACCTCAGACTTCGCCCATAATGGAATACGGTCAGCATGCATCTGCAACTCAACCTCAGATATATACAAGTGATAATTTTCTTCTGCACTGAGTTTTACTTTCATGTCTGTAGCACTATCAGCAGGATAGATACTGGTTCCTTTCTTTGTCCCTTTCTGGAAAAGTTTAGTGTTTTCTCCATTTCCATGATCACCATATATATCAACATAGTCACCGCGATCTCTTCTGTTTCGCTTGTGACAAACATCCCATTTCTGAAGTGCCTCGACAACTAACCTCGCATCAGTTTCTGGTGATGGTTCATAAGAAACAGTGCTTAACACTGATAGATCAATGCCAGAATCCTCTCCATTGCAGTGACGCAGCACATACTGTATGATAGAGCCAGAAGGTGAGAAAACAAGCAAGTAATATTTTGTCCTTGATGAACTGTTATCAGGATATGGACCACAACCCTTGCAATTATGAAAAACTGAAGCAATAGCCCCAGAAAGGGGACTGATCCTGCCTGTGGCAGCTGCAGCAGCACCAGTGACGGCACCTTTCCATCCATTACTCCCATTCCTTATTCTGCTTACAACTGATAACGTGATTGGAGGACCAGATGGAAAAAGACTCTGCTGATTAAGCTTCATTAAAGAAGATCCATGATGCCAGCGAACTGATGCCTTAGTTGTTAGATCAGTTCCGCAACTGATACTCATCATATTGCTCTCGGTGGACTGAAGGTTTCCAGTCCCTTCAAAAGGAGATAATGCAAATAAATGACTGGTTCCTCTTGAGGAACTGATCATTATCCATTGGCTGTCATCACTAAAACTTATGTCTTGTATAACCTGATGTATGCAACAAAAATTTCTAGTTAGAAGTCAGCAGATGCATTTCAAGGAAAATGCAAAACAAATTGTACGTATTATCTACCGCATTTGTGATGCCACGTTGCAACCTGTAAAGATGAATGTATGTCCCATTTGCATCAGATGCTGATGAACTTCCATGTAGAGAAGGCATTATGCGGAAAACATTAATGTTGTGACCATGAATGGAAGCTGTCACTAATAATGTGCCACTAGGATCAAAGCATAATGCAGAAATAGGACTTCCATGTGCTCTAAACTGAACCACAACTGACTTAGAAACAATATCTCTAACAATGACCTGCAAATGTTAAGTAAATCCAACCATCAAAATTCAGAACAGTGACTATATAAAAAGACATAATACATGTTTTTCTTAAACTGTCAGAAGAGAGTTCATGATTGTATATGTTAGATGGTAAATCTTCTGTTCAAGGACACGAGGAATATAGCAAGTCCAACATAGTTAATTTTTAATCCCTTAACTGAACTTGGGGGAAACAAGAAATAGAAAAGAATCTCAGGTATCAAGACTCAGAAACATCGGTGGAGAATTGCATACCATTCCAGCACTTTTTATGTCCAGCAAATGCCCGTTAATGGCACCATTAATTTTTGGGCCAGAGCTCCCATGTTTAACAGAACCATTGCTATCAGGCAGAAGTTCCGAGCAGTACTTGGATAGCTTCTTATATCCCATATCTCCAAGTGTCACTATGCTAGCAGCAAGTTGCTTACTTGATTCTTTTGCATAGTGTGCCACCAGACTCCCATTTGCAGGAGATGTTGACATAGCCGTACCAGGACTCAAATGTTGTGGACTGACACGGCCGGTATTTGAAACTGCAACTGGACTTCCACTATAGGCCAGCCACCTAGAACCCACAGCAAGTGGTCCATACCCTATGCCTCCAGAGCCAGGAATCCCAGAAACTATAGGATAAGTAAGAATTGTATATTCTCTCTCCAGAGTTGCAGCATCAAAACAATGTATCTGTAACACAGTTTCTTTTCTTAATGCAATTTTTGCATACGTAACTATGTAGAAAAAGGAAGTTCATGTAAAGTGTCATGCATACCTGGGAGGCTTGCAAAACAGCAACAACTCGAGGACTGCACCTTACTGAGTAAACAGCTGTCCTGAACTTCAAGACATGCACATAATCATGTGTCCTTAATGAATAAAAGTGGACAAATGTTGGTAATGGATACTCATTTCCCAGCTCCTGACAACCACCAGGACTTCCATTCAAAGAGGAGCCAAACCCATCAAGATTATTTCCACTTCCAGAAAATGATCCATCTCCAGCAACAACCAGCAATGGACGCACATCTGCAAATTTATCTTCAGAGCCCTTTGTTGAAATTGACTTCTTTAGCATTTGCAGAAATGAAACAGGCCCATCATGTCTGGAAACTAGCTGCCTTACATCATCTGCCTGCTCAACATCCCAAACCTGAAAACCAGACTTATAAGCCAGCAACAGAACCTGCCGCAGGACATCACTCTCGCATTCTAATTTGTCGAATCCAGCCCAGTGCACCTTTTCACCAATGACAAAAATTGTGAATGAAAATATGGATGAACTAGTGTTGTACCTCTCAAATATAGGGTATTAGTTCAAGACATACATTGAAGAAACTACAAGAAAAAGCTTCAGATGGTTTACTAAACCTGAACTACAAAGCTAAGCAAGTATGCAGAAATAAGTTATCACATCAAAACGAAAAGAAAACCATCACAAAATGGTATTTTTAAAAGCTAAAAGAATATTCTATCAAAAGATAAATAAAAGAGCTTCATGAGTTATTTAGATTTTTGCAGCTCATGATCCTGAAAAAGTTAAATTTCTTATCCACTGCATTGTATTTATTCTTCGAAAAATTTTCATAAAGAAGTCTTGTTGCTGCATGTGCTTCTGTAACAGCAAGAAATCAACTATCGTTACGAAATTCCATGTCACGACAACTAGATGCGACGACAAGCATGAGAATCGACATAACCACGTAGAGCAAGGACATCAGAAAAAATTCTAAATTCGAAGTTGCCAAATAGACATGAGAAAGAACCTGTGCTATCCGCAAAACGCTCAGAAGATACAATGTCTGGCCAAAAGTTTATCATTTTCCAAGAAAAAGATGTAGATATTTATCCAATCATCAAAATTTAATCTAGCTACTATACAATAAAAACCTGGCTCATGCATGCAGTCATCAATTCCTCATATTTGAACAACTGAGCCCCTTAAAAAAGGCATACTTAAATCATTCCAGTAATAATTTCTACTTCAATAATCACATACACAATAAAGTATGCGATCAAGATGACTCTTTTCTGGAAACTCATTCAATATGCAATAAAGCTACAGGTAGAGAAAAGGGGAAACTTTAAATTTCAGTTAAATTTCAGCGGTGTCCATCAAAGAAGCAAAAGATCAAATTCTTTAAAGAGGAGAAGGGACCGCCATGAGTACCTGATCACGTCCTGCATCATCATCGCGGTCCGCAATCGAGGACGCAACGGACGCGCCGGCCGATCGGACGGTGGATGCAACCGTCGAGGCGCCCGAGGACACGATCCTTATATAGTTCGACAAGGAGCGGAGCGAGAAGAAGCCGTTGTTGCTCCGCCCGTTCCTCGGCACGGCACCTCCCTGAGGCCTCTGCACATCGTTCCTCATCCCCCACCCCCGAACCCCTCCAAAAAGCCGAGAGAAAGAACCCAAGAACTAGACCAAGAACCCTAGCTTCTCCGATCCGGTGGCCTCCGATCATAACCCCAGGCTGTTTCTTTCGAACTTATCAAACAAAAACAGCCCAAATCCTTCCTCTAGGTGACCAACTTCTCCATCACAAGCCCGCCCCTCGAAATCCCTTCCCAAAACCCCAGAAACAACGCCGGATCAAAACCAAAATAAAATCTTTCAATCCAAAACAGATTCCGACACCAGAAAGGAATTCTGCGTGTAAAATTCGAAGCTTCTGGACGGTGCCCAACAAATTCGATCGAAAACCCAAAGAAAGGGAGAACAAAGATCAATTCTTGCGCCTCCGGTCGTCGGAAAACAGGCGGAATGGGGGAAAGGCGAGAATTTTTTATTCGAGAAGAGAAGAGCGAGATGGGGGAAGGGGGAGAGGAATCGCTTGTGATCAGATAATGAAATGATGACTCGCCGTTTACGTCTCTCTCGCTTTGTTTTCTGTTCTTTTCCTCGCCTTCTTGTTTCCTTTTTTATCTTTCACGGTTTCACCTCCCCTGCTGGATTAGAGTTAAAGAAAAGGCGAAAAGAAAAAAGAAAATAAAATAGAAGATAAGAAGACAAAAGGAGATTAAGTTAGGAGAAGAAAGGGTTAATACCTAAATAATAAATATTAAAATATAATTATACGATTATTTTGTCCTCCTCTTCTTCCCCAAGTCAAGGGTTTTGACGGACGGTAAAAAACCGGTAAGTTCGAGTTTTAAAGAGGGAGCCGAAGAGAAAAGGGAGGCTTACGTTATCCCTCCGGAAGCCTTTTAAGTAAACCTAGCCGTGCACAAGGACAAATTAGCGAACCGTCGCGTCTGGTTGGTGGGGTGGATTAACGTTAGAAGAAGTAAATGGTTGGGCTCGTGTCCCCGGTCTAACAACAATTAAGGATGGAGCGGCGTAGAGCAAACCATGTTAGGGATGATTGTACGTTACTTCTTATGCGGGAGAACAAAATAGAGGTCAAGCTTTCTTGGATTACGTAGATGATCTAACGGTAAATCGTACGTTCGCATAATCATTTCTATGGGAGCTGAAAATGGACGGTCGAAGGAAGAGAGGAGTCCGAGGCGTCAACGTTTCACTTCTCCAGCGAAGCATCCGACGCAGCGTACTTGGGTGGATAATCTAGTCTGTAGGATTAATTGCTCACGGTGATCAAAGGGTGAGGCTGGTTTCTGCCAAAAGAAAAAAAAAGGTGAGGCTGGTATGGAGGGAGGATTGTTGGGTATGTGCAGGGGCCGCACAAAGTTTATCAGGTGAAGATATGTCCGCATGGAGGGAGGGAAGACAGTGTCGCTTGGAAGTTTCTGTGCGGACATTTCATTTATGTATGCGGTGTCAAGGTCAGAGAAGAGGGAGGGAGAAGTAGTGTATCAGTGAGACCACGGGTATATGGATGGATGGAGATGCATTTGGCGATTCTTGGACACTTGACTTTTTGGGTATGATGACACCCTCTTACAAATGGACCGCATGACCTCATTCTGTAGCCATGATTTCCTGTGATCTGATGAAGGCAATCTACCTTTCCTTTGGCGCTCTTTTGTGGGATCGTGGGCAGGTTTGCATGTTTGCTAATAATGTTCAACGGTACCTTTATGAAGATTTTAAGTGAAGGGCTTGTATATGACCTTATACTCAATCTTTTCCACTGCTTTGGATTTCGGAACAACAATCGTCACTTCCATGGATTTATAAGATGATAGGAGGAGATCAAAGAACCCGCTGAATTGACTCCTGCCAGACTCTTTAATAGTTAAGTGAGAGAATTTTTTTCACTGGAGATGAGAAGAAAAAAATAGTTGAGCGATAGAACCATTCAATAGTTGAATATTTAGTAGTATATTTCATAAAAGATCTGTAGACTTATTTATAGCCAAGGTCTCGAATTTCTTGTGAATTGTCCTAAAAAATTCAGGGTCATATTGTGATACTCTGCTGATATGGTGTAACAATCTAAAGGCATGCTGTAATCATTTGGCATATGATGGAATTGCTAGAATCTCATGCTCATTTAGGCAAAAAAGTTGAGCTACCTCTGTTATGAGAAGATTCTACTCAGCTCAAGATGGCTGATCGTCAGCTTTAGGTTTGGAGGTCAGTTGATTTGCTGATCTTAGCTTTCAGGTTGATTAGAGATCTCCAACCAAAATGCCTTGGAGAATCTGCAAATATGTCTAGATCACCGCATAGATCCTGAGCTGGATGATTATGATTGTGCCATGTCACGAAGTTTATTTTCTACTACAACTATAACACATAACAGCACACTATATAGCTTCCTTGAGATCCATTAATGGCAAAGATGAAGGTCATAATGGAATAAATTAAACATATTTTGAAACGAACGGCCTTGATCCAACAATGTTTTGGCAAACTAGTTATCCAACATTATGGATGCAATCAAATCATCCAATGATGGACGTATCGAACCTCATACATTCTCATTCAGAGCTTGTTCCACTTTTCATTAGAGCTTGACCCAAGTTCATCCAAGGCAGCCCACAACAGACCTCCAACCCACAGCAATATAGTTCATTGGTTTGTAAACAGGAAGCAGAGGTCCTGTCCTGTCAGTGAAGCCACGAAGCCCTTGACAAGCACGACCCAAAAAGCAAGGGCATGGATTGCTAGAGACTATCATATGTGCAATAATATATGGGCTTTGGATTGTGCAAGGGGTAGTGGAGATAATTTCAGTCAAGGATTTATAGCAACTTTTGGCATAGTTGAGTAGCACATCACTCCTCGCCTTGCTCTCCAGGGGGTGTCTAGGGTTCAAATACTGAGATTACTCTAAAATTTTATAATATCCCGGTTTTCCCAGAAAAATTCAGTGAGATGTATGTGTAAATTGGAAGATAGAATTAAGATGAAGGAGGAGATTAATGGGGAAAGGAGAGATCAGATTGGAAAAGGAGTTCAGATCGAAGAAAAAAAAAGTTTTAAAGGAAATTTGAATATTTTTCTTTGCATCCCTTGAATCTCTGTTACAGCTCCCTTTTATATATAGTTACAGGTAATGTAAATGCAATGTTTTCAAAATAAAATACAACTCTAATTAAATGGAGATGGTATTTTTCAGAAATGAAATACAAATATGAAATGAAATGCAAATGTTCCTAAATGAAATGTGAAATGAAATTCGTAAAAATATTTTTGAGGCTTGTCGGAGCGGATTGTTCGGTTTGATGGCTGAATCCATAACCTAAACCTGACAAAATAAAAGGGTTCGGAATACTCTGGATCCTGTCGCTTCTCCTGTTTCTTTTTGTCTTCCTCTCCGAAACCCTAGCCGACTCTTGACCCTCTTTTGAAACCCTAGATGCTCCCGAGGAAGGAGAAGGGTGTATCCGGCGTGGATCGGGATCTCCTAGAGTCAGACCAAGTCTTTCTGGTTCTTTTGCTCCTCTACCAGCAATCCTGATGAGAATGAGTATTTCTAACTCATTTTATTTTATTTTATTTTATTTTATTTTATTTTTGCTAAGATGTTACATTCCCCTCTTCTTCAGAGGATCCTTGTCCTCAAGGATCAAACTGAGGGAACTGGTTCTTGAGTGACCAGTAGTCTTCCCATGTAGCTTCTTCTTCACCGAGATTGCTCCATTTGATCAGTACTTTGGTACCTGCTCTGTTTCCCTTGTGGATCATTTTTCTGTCTAAAATTTTTTTCTGGTTGGACTAACAGTTGTCCTTCTTCTCCTGTGAGAAGTACTGTTGGTGTTGCTTGCTCAGATTTCTGAATTCCCCATTTGAGTAGAGATACATAAAATACAGGGTGTATTTTGAATCCCTCGGGCAGATTAAGCTCATAAGCCACAAGACCAATTTTTTTTAGTATTTTGAATGGTCCATAATACTGTGAGGTAAGTTTCAAATTTTTGCGCATGACTACTGTAGTCTGCCGGTAGAGTTGGAGTTTGAGATATATAATTTTTCCTACTTGATATTCTTTGTCTATTCTTCTCTTATCTGCATTCTGTTTCATGCGATTTTATGCTTCTTTAAGTCTGTCTCTTAAGATCTGTATCATCTTAGTTTTTTCTCTATTCCAATCTGCCACTGTACCTTACTGTTGCATGTCCATGTTGACTATCGATATATAGGAGATGGATGTCCATACAGAGCTTGATAAGGTGTCATCCCTAGGGAGGGTGATAGTTGGTATTATACCACCACTTAATCAGGGATAGCCACTTAAGCCATCTATGAGGACTGTGAAAGCATATGCATCTTAAATATATTTCTAAGAATCGGTTTACTCTCTCTGTTTGTCCATCAATCTATGGGTGATAGGCAGTATTTAGATGTAGCTTGACCCTCATTAATTTGAATAAGTGTTGCCATATCTGACTGATGAAGATCTTATCTCTGACTGATATAATACTTTGTGGCATCCCATGTAACTTGTATACTGTGTCTAAGAATGATCTTGTTACATTCTGTGCTGTATAGGGATGAGTCAAAGGAATAAAATGTGAATATTTAGTTAACTGATCCACCACTACTAATATAGTATCTTTACTTTCTAATTTTAGTAATGACTCAATAAAATCCATACTGATTTCTTGCCAGACTTGTGTGGGAATTTACAGAGGTTGTAGTAGCCCTGCATATGGAGTTCCATCAATTTTATTTTTAATACAAATTTTATATTCTTTTACTAGTTTCTCCACTTGCTGTTTCATTTCTGGCCAATAAAATAATTGCTTAATTCTATGGTTCATTCCTGAGTGCCCTCCTAAAGCTGAAGCATGCATAAGTTCTAGGAGCTTCTGTCTCAACTCCCCTGTTTTCCCAATGTAAATTCTCCCTTTGTACTTAAGCACTCTTTATTTATAAATATATTTAGTATGTGATTCTGGTTCTATGAGTACTTCTGCTATAATTTGCTGAGTTTGTTGATCTCCTTCATAACTGTTAACTATTTTCAAACTCTATGTAGGTACCACTGCTGTAATAGCTTGCATCCTTTTTTCTTCAATTCTCCATCTCGATAATACATCTGCAGCTAAATTTTTTTTTCCCTTCTTATATTGTATCACATAATCCAACCCCATAAGCTTTATCATATCTTTTTGCTGTGCTGCAGTAGTTACTTTCTGTTCTAATAAGTATTTTAAACTTTGATAATCTGTTTTAATGATGAAAGGTCGGGAACTAATGTAGTGCTTCCATTTTTCTACAACCAGCAAAATAGTTATGAATTCTTTTTCATAGGTAGAAAGTGCTCTGTTCCTCTCACTTAGTCCTTTACTGAGGTAAGCTACAGGTCTTTCTTGTTGTGTGAGGACTACTCCAATTCAATATCCACTGGCATCTACCTCCAAAGTGAAAGGTAAGAAATAATTCGGCATAGCTAGAACTGGTGCCATAGACATTACCTCTTTTAACTTTGCAAATGCCTTTTGTGTGGTTTCATCCCAATAAAAATTATCTTTTTTAAGTAGCTCTGTTAAAGGTTTGCTAATAGATCCATATCCTTTTATAAACCTTCTATAGTATCCTATGAGCCCCAAAAATTCTCTTAAATCTTTCAATGTAGATGGTTTAGGCCACCTTTGCATGGCTATCACCTTCTCAGGGTCAATTGCTACACCTTCTTTGAAAATTATATGCCCCAGATATTCCACTTGTTGCTGTCCAAAAAAATATTTAGATCTTTTTGCATATAACTGATTCTTTCTTAATATAGTCAATACTTCAATGAGATGTTCCACATGCTCCTCTAAGGTTTTGCTGTATACCAGAATATCATCAAAAAATACTAGCACAAACTTTCTAAGATAAGGAGAGAACACCTCATTCATGGTAGCTTGAAATGTGGCTGGTGCATTAGTTAATCCGAAGGGCATCATTAAAAATTCATAATGGCCCATGTGAGTTCCAAAAGCTGTCTTATATACATCTTCTGGGTTCATTCTGATTTGATGGTAACCTGATCTCAAATCTATTTTAGAGAAATATTAAGATCCTTCAAGTTCATCCAAAAGATCATCAATTAAAGGTATAGAATATTATCCTTCACTGTTACCTTATTGAGTTGCTTATAATCCACACAAAATCTCTAGCTGTTATCTTTTTTCTTTACCAATAATATAGGTGAAGCATGTGGACTGGTACTAGGCTGAATAATAGTAGTTTTAAGCATTTTCTATATTTGTCTTTCAATCTCATTTTTCTGTTCATATGTATATCTGTATGGTCTGATATTAACTGGATTAGTGCCCGATAACAAAGGTATTTTGTGATCTTGTGGCCTACTGGGTGGCAATCTTTTAGGCTCTTGAAACACATCAATGTACTATTTTAATACTTTATTGACTAAATCAGGTATCTCTGCCTCTGTTCTTTTTCAATCAAAATTTTTCAGTTGTCCAACTACACAACAGTCTCCTTTAAGTCCAGATCTGTACCACTGTATAGCAATGATCATTTGAAGTTTGGCCTTAGTAGTCTTTAATTTAGATCCTTCTGTAATACCTTTCAATGTCATATGTTTTCCTTCTTTAATAAAAATAACAGCATTATCCAAATAATCGAAGGCTATTTTACCATAGGTTCTTAGCCAATCAATTCTCAGAATTATGCTAGATCCATCTAATCTAATCACCCTTAAATCTGTCTGATACTGTTCTCCCTGCATAGTCTATTTAAAATTGACATATTTGAGCTTACTCAACACTTTGTGTCCATTTGCCACTGTTACCACTAATAGATTTGCTGCAGTAATTGTAGCCTTCACTTCATTAGCCACTTGGTAATCAATAAAGCTGTGAGTACTTCCTGTGTCAATTAGAATGACTAGAATTTTATGACCAGCTTCTCCTTGAATCTTAATAGTTTCATTTTGGTTTTGTCCCATTAAGGCATATGCAGCTATTTCTATGTCTTTATCTTTTTTTTCTTCTGTCATGGTCTCTTCCTCTATCTTTTCTTCCTCCTCTTCTTGCAATAGCTGTTCATCAAATATTTCATCGCTTCTATTGTGGTATTAACAGATTGATTCATCTTCAGTGAACACTGATGCTCCGGATGATATTTTTCTCCATATTTGAAGCACAAGCCAGCTACTCTTCTTTGTTCCCACTATTGTTTATTATCCTTCTGAAATAATTTCTGATTTCTGAAGGTTTGAGATTTTGTGTTTTCCTTCTGTACTGCTAGTTTAGTGTGAAAATATTCTGCTGCCTTAGTTGTGGGTATTTTGTAAATCATTTTGTTCCTTTTTCACATCATTAACAAAGCCTGTTCATATAACTTAGCTTGTTTGTACACCTCTTCTAAAGTTGTAGGATGAGATAAATCAATATAGAGTATCAATTCTTCCTTCAACTCACTGATATAGCTTTCTATAAAATACCTTTCGGTTAATACTGGATTATATTATATCATCTTAGCTCTCATATCCTCAAACTTTTCTCGATACTTCTCCATAGTACTTATCTGCACCAATTTATTAAATTTTTTGATCAACTGTTTCATTTTTTCACTATCAAATCTTCTGTTCACTGCTTCCACCAATTCTTTCCAACCAAATTTGGTTTATCAATTAAGTACTCTTCCTTCTATCTATGTGCCTTTCCTATGAAATACATTGTAGCAATTTTCACCCACTGAACTACTGGAATCTGATATATTTTAAAATATTGTTTACTCTTACTGCTCCATTCTCTGGGTTCTTCACCATTAAAGGTAGGAAATTCCAACTTTGGATAAGGTAGGTGAAGTGGGGTCCTATTTTGAATATCACCCATCCTATCCAATGGTTGATAAGGTGTGGGTAGTATTTCTTTACCTCTAATTTTAGCTACTACTGCTGATGAGCTATAGTCAGGTGGCTCCGAACTGTTTGTTCTTCCATATCTTAGGGCTGATGGATTGTTGTTTGCAGTGAATGAAGGAGTGGGTTGAAAAACTGATGGTTGCGGCAAAATTAGCTTCAGCAACTGCTCATGCCTGCGATTTTGTTCCTGCACCATAATTTCATACCTCCTTGCAACTTTAATTTGTAAAGCTTCATATCTCTGTCTTTCCTCAATCTGTATTTTATCTAACTATCTTGCAAACACACCCAACTTTGTATTGTATTCCTCAGATATTTGTTGTAATCTATTCTCAATATGGTTGTGGCAGTCTGTGGTAAATGTTTGCATTCTTTCTTCCAGTGCTCGTAGGTTTTCACAGATATCTTTTAATCTGATTCATTCTACCATTTTTTACTACACTTCAAAAAAAAATTTTAAAATCTGTTTTGAAACTGTTTGACAGAGATTAAAAATTTTTATAAATCCTAACTACAGCAATTCAATTCAGAGTGACCAATGATGATTTCATGAGGTCAGATTGCTGTTCCTAACTTATTGAAACAATAATCACTCTTGTAGACCCTAATACATTCATCACAATCTATTCTGAAAATAGATCTAATCAATTTTGAGAGTGTTACCTGATGTTGAGTGTCTTACTTGATTGAATGAAAATTCTGCTGCCGATCTCTAACTTGGACTGTGCAGCACCACAGATGGCCGATTACAGTATCAAGCAAGCTTCACTACTGTTTTCAGGTCGTCTTGCCACAGGTCCAAGGTTCAGATCTGAGCTCTGATACCAAATTTTGTAATATCCTGACTTTCCTAGAGGAATTCAGTGAGATGTATGTGTAAATTTGAAGATAGAATTGAGATGAAGGAGGAGATTAACAGGAAAAGGAGAGGTCAGATTGGGAAGGGAGTTCAGATTGGAGAAAAAAAAGTTTTGGAGAGAATCTGAATATTTTTCTTTGCATCTCTTGAATCTCTGTTTCCGATTCTTTTTATATGTAGTTACAAGTAATGTAAATACAATATTTTCGAAATGAAATGTAACTCTAATTAAATAGAAATGGCATTTTTCAGGGATGAAATACAAATGTAAAATGAAATGTAAATGTTTCTAAATGAAATGTGAAATGAAATTCAAGAGGATATTTTTTAGGCTTGTCGAAGCAGGTTGTTGGGTTTGATGGCTAAATCCATAACCCGAACCCGATAGAATAAAAGAGTTTGGAATCCTTTGGATCCTGTCGCTTCTCCTGTTTCTTTTTGTCTTCCTCTCCGAAATCCTAGCCGACTCTTGACCCTCTTTTGAAACCCTAGCCGCTCCCGAAGGAGGAGAAGGGTGTGCCCGGCGTGGATCAGGATCTTTTAGAGTCAGACCAAGTCTTTCTTGTTCTTTTACTCCTCTACCAATAATCTTGATGAGGATAAATATTTCTAACTCATTTTATTTTATTTTATTTTATTTTATTTTTGCTAAGATGTTACAAATTTCATTGAAGGACTTGAAGTTGGAACAAAAACCACTACCTATCATATTTTCATATTAAAATTTTGGTTCATCAAACATACCAGATATTAATGGGCCATACCCGAGCTTCAATGATCAATCCAAAATGACTCACGGGTTTAGAAGGTTGGTTTTGATCCTGCATCAGGCCGAGATTTAAAGCTCCATACCGATCACAGTGGAAGCCTAGACTTTGGCACGTAGACTTAAAAAAAAAAAAAACAAGACATTGACCAAGTGTCAACCGTAGGATAATCTAGATGAAGGCATTCTCACAACATGCCATCAAATATGGTAACCATGCTCGAGAGTGCCGTTAAATTAATTATAGTGCTTACGAAGTGGCTGGAATTTGTGTACCTTGGATTTCTTTTCTTTCAACCATTTAGGGTCGTTGATAGTTCCGTGGTAGCAAGCACTCCATTTGGTCTCTTGTGCTATTTTTGGAAGGAATCAACTTGAAGGACCCAAAAACAAATGACGCATCGGCATGACGGGGAGAGGAAGCCATATATGCAAATCTTGGCCCACTTTAGCCCGTCCATATCAACACCCTCAAAGTAAGGAGAGTAGGGAGACGGATCCTCCAGAGATGAGTGTGCTTGCAGAAATCCATTTAAATGATGGAAGATCTTATGCCGGAATTAGGGATGCAAATTTATGATCCACTTTGCAACTTATTTGTTTGAAATTGGTTGAGATCTCCAAAAAAAAAAAAAAAAGGGTTCAAGGTTTGGTGTAAACAGACCGAGCTTATCAGTCAATCTATCTGGACCTGTTTATGAAATTGATTCAGATTTGAATCTCTCACCTGTTTAACTATTTTAGCTTGCTTTTATTAATCAATCTGCCTGAGACCTGCTTTAACCTATTTAACACTAACCAAACTCATCTAAATATATTTAATCCAACTCATTCAATTTATTTATAATCTAATTTGTTTAAAATCTGCTTTAACCTATTTAACTTAATTCTACCCATTTTTAGAAAGAGATATTTTGGCTAATCAAAAAAATAAAATTGGAGCCCGTTGTCATCCCTAGCCTCAACGAACGTATCTTTTTTGAAAAGTCTCAATGAACATCTCTTCATTTTTGGGTTTGTTACTATTTACTTGTATGACAATAACTATAGTTATCTCAATGAGAAGAATCTTTACTCTATGCGGGAGCGCGGATTATGGCCGTCTTGGGCTCTCTGTCGTTAACAGGTAGAGTGTGTCCGCAAAATTGCAGGTTTCCATCTCACCCGTACCAACCTCTATTATTATGTCAGTTCATGTGCTTCTTTAGAGACTTTCCTCTCTGTGGGCACAAAGGGGGAAGCATAAATTTCCAGCTGCCAACTTTTTACGGTATGTTTTGGCGGCACCTATATGATCAATAAAACAATGAGAACTAGTCCTTGAGGGTAGGCCGCGAAACCATAAAAGGGTGGGTTGTCCCATGAAATAATTGAAGAGTGGAAGAATAGAAAGGGGGCTGACAATGACATTTTTCCTTTCTCACTTTAATCAATGGGTGCATATTTGGGTCCCACTTTAAAACATCATATATCAAAAATTATATCCGTAAAGTTTGCTATAAAGGTCAGAATCCCGTGTCATTTTTGTCATCCAAAAATAAATCTTAAGTTAGGCCTAACCCTTAAGCACATGCACCCCTTGTTTAAGGGAATCCAGTCTATACGATGAGTTCTCCGGCCTACGAGGATGGAAGAGGGTCAAATCGAACACCATAGGAATTTTCTAATCCAGATGAGAATTTAAAGCCAATAAAGATAGTTTAAGGAGATGTTTGATTCGTAATCGAAATTGAAATGAAAATGAGAATCAGAATGACTTGGAATCGGAATCGAAATGGTCAAATCCTCTGAAACGTTTGATTCGTGATCAGAATCGAAATCGAAATCGAAATTTGAATAGAAATTTGAATTCATAGAGAAGAATAAAGATTGAGTTCTATATAAATTAAGACATTTTCATTTCACCTTGGAATCGAAATTGGAATGGAATTCCTTCCAACAAAACAATTGAAATGGGAGTCATCCATTCCGATTTTAATTTCAGACCTCCACTCTTTCCAACCAAATATCCTCTAAACCTGGACGTAACTTCTATGTGTTACAATAATCATATGAATTTGCCCTCTATTCTGCAAAAGATGGCTTTACCTTTCTTTTTTGACCATTAGATTAAGACACTGTGTTTTTGGCGCCACTAAAATAGGTTGTTCACACCAATCTTAAATAAATATATCCAAAAAAAAATTAAAAAATAAAATATCCCGCAACATCTTCGAGATTGATATAAAATCAGTACACAAATGCTTTGACCTTCAAGTTGGCATTTATGCTTAGCATTTGCAATGGAGAGTGATTTTGGAATTGTTTGGTGGTTGATGTTCATCTATCATGTATTGACCAACCCCATGTAAAGTGTTTTGTTGTGGAAGTCCCATCTAAAGTTTATTTGGGTAGGTATGTATTGGATGATTTATCTCCAACCATATTGATTCCCCCATTCCAATAGTCAAACCTACTTGTTTTGATACAGAATCAAGTTCTCGAATAAGAATTCATCAACAAATCTATTCAATAAATAAAAATATGGAACGGGGGGCATACTTTTTTTTTTTTTTGGTTTGGTGAGGAGAATTATGGAATACTTGATATCTTGCATATGAATAACTTAAAAGCCAAAGGGTGTCTCTTGGCCCAAAATCAGTTCTCCTGCATTTAATTAAAGATAGTGCAAATGGTCGAGTAATATCTTCAGCATATACCTCATGGAATTGTGTACTCATGAGGAAACTATAGAATAAAACTGCCACACTCTGGCAGCTCATACATGCTAGCATGTTGGGTTCACTGTGTACTTTGTGGGCTTGCGACCTTGCGTGCATGGCCAAAGTGCTACATATCAAAGGAACAAGTAACAATGGCGCATATCCCCAGCAAAAAAGTCGTGTACACAATAATAACAGGCTATGCAAGAAAAGTGCTATTGAGGGTCAAATATTAACCACCTTATCAGCCTGGGAGTTGTGTACGGATAAGAAACTATACCAAGTGCTTTTAGACGAAAGAAAAATCCGAATCATGTACTGCTCCCATTGAGACGAAAATCTAAAACTAGATCGTTCGAAGGAATTATCGAAATCACTGTCAGGGGAAAATCACCCAGCTGCAACTAGTTGCCAATTTGCTGCCAAGAGCAATACGCTTAGCTTCACCTTCGGTAACTACAACTGGAATTTTTTTCTCCAAAAATAAAAAGAAAATTATCGCAACCCCGCCTTATCTCCAGACTCCAGTTCTCCACTCAACCGCTCCCTCTAATCCCCAGCCATGGCTTCCGCGCTTCGCTTCCTCCCCCTCCCAAACCCCCGCCCTTTCCATTCCCTCCCCTCCCGCCAAAAATCTCCCGCCACTGTCGCCATCCCTCGCTGCTCTTCCAATTCAAATCCCAGCGGTAACCCTAACCCCACTCTAGAAGAGAACGACTCGATCCCCGAGCCACCGCCCGCGGCCGCCACCACTTCCTTCGAGGTCGAGAAACGGGTGAAGTCGGCGATCCTCCGGGACGGGCGCCGGGCGGCGAAGATCGAGCGGCCGGAACCGCCCAACTTCGAGATCGGGTGGAAGCGGACGAAGGAGATCAAAACGGAGAAGCCCAAGGGCTGGATGATCGCGGATTTTTTGGAGAAATTGGAGGGACTGATGGGTCGGCGGCAGTACGGGTCGGCGGAGATGCTGGCAAAGGTTGGGGGGATCGTGGCGGAGCGGGCGCGGGAGGAGGCGGAGGTACTGGTGGCCGGCGGCGAGGTGGAGGAGCGGCTGGTGACGGAGCTCTACCGGGTGCTCAAGCTCATGGAGATGGACCTGGAGATGGTGAAGGCGGCCTTCAAGGAAGAGACGCTCGCCCAGCGACTCGACCAGGCCCAGGCCCGCTGCCGCCAGGCCATCCTCGTCGCCCTCTCCTTCTGATCTTCGCCAAGTTGTTGGAATTAATGCTCGTCAACACTTGTTTCCGGCCCATCACTACTCCAAATCATAATGTCAAAAATTTTGTGTTCTTTATGTTGAGAATTTATATACTGTAACTAAGATGATTGGTGGCACGGTGAGATGGCACATATGTGGGGTGGCGTCCGAAGCCATATCTGACTACTGATTAGTGCCATTATTGGCATATTCGGATTGCTGTGCGCTTGTAAAGATTCGGGACTGATGATTTCACTTGTCCAACGTCTAAAAAGGAAGTATATTTAGGCCTAGAAGTATTAGTCTGGTTGCTGAATCTACACACCGTTGCAGGTTTATGATCTAGCTTTCAAATTAGGATGGTAGGAATGGCTATATCATATCGTACAATATATACTGTGCTACTGTTTAATCTGGTTTTTATATTCTATATTCTAAAGGATAATATTATTTTTAACATTAGCTTTTTTAAATTTTTAGAAAGGGTTTATGATTGGATTATATGATATGATGGCTTTATTTTATTTAATTAGGTCATTTTTAGCATGTTTTCAATCATAAATAATATACTTTATGCCTGAACTCAATTGCGAACTACTTTGGTCAATTTTGATACTATCTCCGTTACAAGATAAATAGCAAATTGGGATGCCGATGAATCTACAACATCGGGTCTGTGAGGTTTCTGATTGTTTTATGATTCAACTAGAAAGATGCAAAACAAATAGTGAGGAGATCGTGCTCATTTTTAGAAAGTTTGCTTGTTTTTGGTTCTCAACTCCGAGGATTGGAACAAAAAACGGTTAATATACTTCAGTAAAATTATGAAATCTAGTGTTCTGCGATAGGTGGCATAAGTAGCCATTAGCTTAAAAAAATTCTAGTAGAGATATATGATTACAAAAGTTACGATGAAAGTAGTGATAAAAATAGATTGATTAAAATTCATGTGGATCAATCTGAATATGGATATAAATTTGAGTATCTTATTAATATATGTATTCATATCTACGTTCTTAAACAAAAACAAATGCAAATATGGATAAACAATTATCTTATTCATACTTGAATATCTGTATCTACCTGTGATCCTATTTAGTCGCATTCATGAATTTTTAAGAGAATAAATAAATATGTAAACTTGTTACTAGTTTAATTTATGTTCCATTTGATGATATCTTTGATTTAAGATCATAAAATTTTAACTATCCATCTTATCGTTGTGTTGATATCCATATTTTTATTATCCAATATGTATTTGTTTCCATTTAAATAGATATGAATGTAAGTTTTTACATCTGGTTAAAATGCATATCCATGTCTATATTTGTCAAACATAAATAGATACAAATATGGCTATGCTGATATATCCACTGGACTAAGGGTTTTCTTCATGAAATTAGAAAAGTTGGCTGGAGCACGGTTTTGGTTGCATTATGGTTGAATACACTTCATTTACAACATTCCTTTTTGTCATAGATGTTCGATCCAAGTAATCGCTTGCTATTTTGTGATTGAGCTAGAATTTAGCATATCGGTGCAGATCATTCTATCAACTAATTCTTTTAATGTTGAATTTATTTTCCATGAGCTATGAGAGGATATAAAAATGGACCATCCTGCTGGGGTCATTAGTGGATCTCCGGAACAGATATTAGACGCTTGGCCTGATCTATCACCACGAATAAGCTATGGCTAATTTTGGTTCATGCCACCTAGGTTGGGACATCCTCCTGCCCGAGCCCAGCCTAGAAAATACCCAAAAAAAATTTTGGGGTCGTGCCTGAACCCCAAATGGCCTGAAACTGCTTGGTCCAAAAATATTTAGATCCGTTGCGCAGATATACGAGCTCATGACATTATTATATGCTTTGAGAAAGCTAACACATAGGATTTATTTGATTTGCAAGAATTTTTTTTAAAAAAATTATTTTTTAAAAAATTATTTTTAAAAAAAAATATTTTTTGAAAATAATATTTTAGTATGTTTGATTGTCGCGAAAAAGTGACTTATTATAGGGTACTTATGTTTGGTTAAACATCTATTTTGTTAGAAAAAATTATAAAAAATATCTATTATATCTCTAGTAGATATAAAATCATATATTTTTCTTCTTAAATTTTATATAAATATAAATATTATATTAATATTAATATAAATATAATATTGATATATTATAATATAACATAAGATCATAATAATTTATTATATTAATATAATACAAATATATTAATATAATATTCATATTTAATATAATAAATTTATTAATATAGATATAAATATAATATTGTATTAATATAAATATCAATATATTAATATAAATATTATATTAATAAAAAATATTATATTAGTGTAAATATTAAAATAATATTAAAATATAATAAATATTATAATATTAATATTATATTCATATAAATATTAAGATAATACTAATATAATATTATATCACTATTCAATATTTTATCTTAACCATCTATTGATATTTTGAAAAATCTTGACCATTGATCTCAGAAGAATATTTTAGAAAAGAAAAATACCATCACTTCCCATCCTATGGAAAGTGCCAACATCCATCTTTCTTACAAATTTTTATTTTTTATAAAATATAAAAAATAACTTTTCATGAAAATAACTTTTTCTACTCTCTCTTTTTAAAATTTCAATCAAACAAAAACTCTCTTTCTGCTTCTTAGAAATTATATCTTTCTTCCTTCACTTTCCAACAACCAAACGAGTCCATAATATATACACACACAGCAGATATCAGATGGCTCAAGTTCATTGCCAATCTACAGTTAGCCTCGGGGCAGGTGTGCGAGCTGGATTAATTCTTAACTCGAGTCCCGGCAGCTCGACCAGCCTGAGTCCCTTTAAGCATTATATTCCCCAAGACTCTTTCTAATGCCTTGTTTGCCCCGGGCTCAAAGGGGCCTCGCTACAAAGTGCAAGTTTTGAATAACCCAAATTATCAATTTATGACTGATCCAACTTGAGAAGATGACTTGATTTGAGTGACTATAATTCGAGTCATATAATTTTCTTAGTCTTTCTTTTTTTCTTTGGACAGAAATAATATGTTTGTGTATTTTTAATTAATTATCTTATTGCGAAAACAAAAGCATTATTTAATGCATTACTGATGAAAAGTCATGCTTAGCAATGTTTTCTTTAGCTAGAACGTTTTACCTGTTGTGCTGTAATGCTAGGAAGACCAGAAAAAATTGACTAGAATGATAGTTTTAGGAAAAAAAAAAAAAAATTGAAAGCGATGCAAAACCCACCTAGAAGATGGATTTGGAACTAACCAGGGTCCAGTCCTTCAAATTAAACAAGAGTCTCTTTTTCTTAGGACCCTAACAATTGTAATCTGGATCAGGTTAAAAACAAACGCGAACCTGTAAACAAAAAAACAAAAAACAAAGAAAAACAAACACTAATCAAATTTCATCTTGAGCTAAATTTATGTCAATTAGTTTAGGCTGGATGGTATCACTTGAGTCAAGTGACGGCAGAATGAATAGGAATTTTTAAGATAAGAAAAATGTTTGGAATATGCTGGATTGATGTTTGTTAGATCAAGGCCTCAACAGTTCACCAATTTCGATGATACACATGCATCACTTGACAAGACTAAATTAATTATATATATATATATATATATAAATATATAATATAGTATGTGAATTGAAAATAAATATATAAATTAATTACTAGTTTTTATTTATAAATTAAATTGATTTAGTTTGGATTGAGTTAAAGGTCAACCGTAGTTCAGCTCAAGTTTATAAAAAATCTCAACCCAGTCCTATTGAAGAAGTAGATTGAGAGGGCATACGACTGCTAGTGGATTATAACCCCCTTCCTATCCGAAACAAGTCCAAAATTATTCCAGTCCAACCTAAATCAAAATTATTTGGACTAGACTCGGATTCAAGAGCATGACCTATTCTCAATATAAAGTAGATTTGGATCTTAAATTCCTAACCATACTCAAAACTCTTTTTGGATATAAGACATTAGCCTTCTCTTCATGATGTAGTGTCAATAATTTATATTGTTATATTATAATCATGTTATCAATCAAATCTTATACAAAACATATTTTTGATAATGTTTACATGTTACTATCTATCATTGTATTGCATAATACATTCATAATATAATTAACTAATCAATATATATGTTTAAAATAATTTGTGTTTGGATTATTTTTGACCCCATGTGACTAGGAAAAATCTGATGGATTGAACATGAGTGTTAAATCTCATCCGATCCAACCTAAAGAGAATTGGACTGGGTTTGAATTCAATTTTTTTTGATTTTATTAAATATGAATCTGACTAGGTTGTGCCTATCCCTCATCCCCGACTTGCTTGTAGTCTTAGAATGGCAGGTTCGGATCAACCGCAACCTAGCTTGAATCCCTGCATATACCTAACAAAACTTGTGAAACCTTCTATATATATATATATATATATATTTTAATTAACCTAAAACCTTTTATAAAAATTGACACCATTCATTCCCCTTCAGTAGATGCAGAACCACGTGCTTGATGGTGGCCCCCATTGTAAACAAAAGTTTTTGGGCGCTAAGCGTGGTGTTCCACGGTGGTTCGTCGGCTTCAACGGTACTTCAGCGTCGGTTCATTCGAGCGTTCACCAATCCCAATTTTATGTCAATTTGCTTTGAGGCGAATCTTCTTGATTGTTCTTCAAAGAAATCCGCGTCTGACGTTGCTTCTGGGGAAAACATTTCTCATGCTGGCATCCAATTAAAAAATAGAATCAATAAACGAGAGTTTAATCTGTGGGCGGTTTGAAAACAAACAATGTCCGGATATAAAAGGGGGCCTCTTTTGTTCTTCACTTTCTATCTTAAATCCTACATCCATGGTGCTTAATAGTTGGGGTGTTGCTTTCAGCTCTATAACATTCGTGATCCATATTTCTGAGTTATTACTCTGGCAGAGTTAATTGTGGGAGCATAAACGAATACTGAGTACCGGAAAAGGGGAAAGGGAGAGGGCAAGAAGATATAAATTATCTAAATATTACATTTTTTATCTATAAAATAAATTAACAGATAATTGATGTTTTTTTTATGTAAGAATTATTTTTATGTTTAGAATTTATTTATATGATTGAACTGAAAATTTTATAGAATTTATGGATTTAATCAGTACAATCAATAAAATCACAGACATGATAAGCTAGGTTTATATGTATAAATACTCAAGATAATTTTGAAGGGGACTGCTCTGAATCTCATAGAAAAAAAAATGTGCTAATTTTTGTTGGCCCATTTCAAAATTATTTTTAGATATTTAAGAATATAATTATAATCTAATTTATAATCTTATAATTTTACTAGTTATATTAATTTAATTTATATATTATATAAAATTTTTAATTTAATCATTTAAATAATTTTTAATTTTTGTTGGTCGGCTGTTCCTGCTTATAAAAAATATATTTTTTATCTTTTAAGCAATACGGTGGATCGCTGCCCCAATTCGTGGCATAAAGTATCTGTTTGCAGCTGCAATTAATAACGTTGCATTTTTCTTATTCTTCGTATGTCCTCCCTTCGGGAGTGGAGCGGTCAATCACTAAGGTTGCAATTGGTTGATAACTTGATGTCGACCGTACACACAAACACACACACACACACACACATAACCCAATATATCTATAAAACAAATCTTATAGCCAATCCAACCCAATCACATCAGGTCTGAATTCAAAGTTGACACACATTAGAAAAACCCAAACCAAGTTTAATCAAGCTAATTTCTAGAAGGTTCTTTTGTTGGTAATACTCTAGAAGGTTTTTTTTTAACATCTAACTTTCCCACCTATTGAAACAAAAAATGTGACTGATGACCAATATGAATAGAAAATGTGATTATTTATTAGCATCAAATTTCATACACTTCATAAGTTGCAAACCTGCCCCCCCCCAAAAAAAAAAAAAAAAAAAAAGTTGCACACGTATGGGGGGGGGGTCTATGTTTTGACTCATGTTGGCATGTATGTCTTAATTTTTTTTTTAAAAAAAATATAAATTTGTATAATTTTTTTTCTACCAAATCTATTGCATCATATCAAATATGATATGGTGGAATTGGATTTAATGTATTTCATTAAAAATAAAAAAAATTAAGATTTAGATCTATTCGAATGATTGAGCTTCAAATTCTATAAGATTCATGATTTGAGCTGCTAGAAAAAATTAATCTAAACTAAACTTATATTATTAGATATCTTAAACTTAAAGTTTTTAGAATGGACCGGTCCAAATCCTATAGAGAGAAACAAACACCTTAGCCTGTTTTTCTCCTTATAGAATTCGGGCCGGCCTACTCTAAAGGCTCGTGGGTATTTTGAAATGAGAAATTCTTTATGCACCGCAGGCAGTGCAGAACTGTACGCACCATCCACAGTGATTGGTTCACATACGGGATCGAAAGAAAATTTTTTTTTCACACGCTGTATGCCGGCCCCGCATGTGAGCCAATCACCACGGACGGTGCCTGCGTTTTGCACCGCCCACAGTGCACAAAGAATTTCTCTTTTGAAATATAAAGCTAGTCCAAAGCCATTTTTTTCTAATTAAACTAGTTCACCTCATGAATCTTATGGGATTTTTGGTCTATTCATCCGAACAAACTCTAAAAGGCAGATGCACATGGAAGGATCATACAATCATTTTTTTTTGTTCATCTGCATGAAAACTATGTGATCATGGATGCATGATATTAGCATTATGAAGCAAGTTGGTATCAACATATATCATTTGCAACGACCGACTCGCCGATCACGGTCCAGTGCAAGGTCGAGGTGGCTCCATCTCCTTCTCACAATCCTTCGAAAAACAATCGCCAATCCCTCCCTCGCTGCAATGCGCAGTGGTGTCTCCCTCTCGAGGTTTGTCATATGCACCACTATCTCGAAGTCAGCTGGCCAATTCATGGTATAACCGGCCAGCAACTTCACTATCTCGACGTACTCCGCCCTTGACGCAATGTTGCAATGGGGTCTCCCCCACCGCATTTTTGTTAGGTTTTCACATGATTTGAGGATTTTCCTGGACAAAATGTTTGTGGCCTAGCCATCCGAGGAGCGCAGTATTGTCTTGGTGAGTCAAAGATTTGACAACCCAAAAAAATCGTAATCAACAAATCATAACATTAAAGACTCTTCCATGCATCGTGCATGCTCACTAATGGTAAATTTCTGATTCAGAATTTACAACAAACGCGTGGATACCTGACACCAAATCATGAAGGTCCCAATCAAATAAAAGAGATGATCCAAATTTTCAACAACTACTACCAGTTTAGATGCTTAAATACATATTGTAGGCTGGGTATGATTCAAAAACAACCTTCAAAGGACAAATAAAGTTACAAAGAATTATATATATAGATTCATGACCATACAAAAGACACTCTCGATGTTTTCACAGAAAATTGTAACTACAGTGGGCCTCGGAACCAGTCCAACAGATCACAGGAACGGGAGCAACCCTAGGCCCAGCAAGCCCAAAAACAGGCAGGAAGGAACGTCGACCCCAAGTTCATGAGGCTCCCATCAAAATACTACAATACAATGATCTCTACAAACTCCCCTGCATCAAAAGCAATCAAATCTCCTCACAGTGGGATGAAGAGAACATCTTTGCCCAGTATGGCCAGAACAAGTATTGGAGCGCTGCAACCAATGAACATCACCACAATAGCCAACCAAAGGCTCTCCTCATGGACCACCAGGTACACTGCTGACATCAACGTCACGATCATCGCCAAGCATGCAACCACAGTGAGCCTATGGCCCCAAGCCAGCTGATTGAGTTTGAACCGAACTGGGTCCTTCCATGCCCATATGAAGCAGAACACAACCACAATGGAGCTACACATGGCCACAGTGTTGGAGATCACGAAGACCTTGAAGGCTGCCTGATTCCCAAGTATGGCGAAACCGTATGTTTGATGGAAACCTCCCGGAATGGTGAAGGTGGCAGCGAAGGTGACAGTTGCGATGAGTGCGGCCACCAAAGTATAGGTCTCTATACTTAATTTGTAGTGCTCATCGGCCTTTGACATCTTCTTTCTGAGGGGATGAGACATGCTTACGGTGTCATTCCATTGTTTCTTGTGTACTTTTGCTTCGTGCTTCTTCAATTTCTTCCAAATGTACAACTGGTTGAAGTGCAACGGTTCAGTATTGATTAAAGTTAGGCTATTATCTTTTTGAGTTCTTTTTTTTTTTTTTTTTCCTTAAAAAGGTTACCATGATATCAACAATTTAGTACTATGGAAACATGAAATGAAAATATATGTAGTCTAATGTTTAGTCGGTGCAATGTCTAAGTCGCCTTATTAGCAGCAACTCTGACATTCACTGTATCTTTTCATCGTTTGAATAAATTCCGGGTGGTCTTCGCACCTCCCTTCAGCCCAAAAAAAAAAAACTTTAGTGGGTGCAAGTTCAATGGGGAGTGCGTTCGCAGCAATCTTTGCTGCTGAATCGCAGAAGTACAGATCATTATGCCTTCATATGCAATGGACTCTTCCCAGTCCAAGTTGAAGAAAATCATAAATTTTGATAGGCAATGGAAGAATCTAGAAAAGTCTCCCTTTTTCTTTTTTTCAAACATCGTCCTCGGTAAATTGGGTGTGGATTAAAGTAGCATGACAATAAAAAGTATTGGCTATGTACACGGATTGTAAAAGATGTTCTATAATTAGAACTCTCAAGGATTTACTATTATGATGTGGTGAATCCAATTTGACCCATAGGTTTGCATTTCACAGAAAGGAAAAAAATATATTTTTGATTAGCTATGACATGGATATATGCTTGTGTTCCCGTGATATGAACATATATGGTATCTTAACGCATCTCAAAACGTGATCTTAATTAACTTACGGTAGTTTGTGAAGGTATGTTGCTTTTAGTTAGCTTATCGTTACAGATGCCAAACATGCTAGGTTAATTCAGCATACACATGTATTAAATGTAGTTGCTAAAGTTTTTGCATTTAGAATAATTTAACTAAAATCTAAATTGTAAAGCTGGAGATCTGGCAATAATTAGTTTATAATTATCTTTCTTCTATCATTATATTTATTGTGATTCTAATAATATGGAGGGTATCAATAGTTCCATATTGGTTCTGAGTCAAGGGAGAACTTACGCTTATAAGGAGGAAAAAATCTTTTCCACGTGAGGCATCTTTTAAAAGATAAAATTGTGAAGCCTATAGATCAGAGCGAATAATATTTTACATCACAGACTAAGTCCTTATCCATAACAATGGTGAGGAGATATACATATCGGAGTCCTCTTTGATTGGAGAATTCTGTTGTGGTTCTAATAATATAAAGGACACCAATAGTCCAATATCGATTGTGAGTCAATGAGGACTCATGCTTATAAGGAGAAAATTTTTTTTTCCACGTAAGATACATTTTAAAAGATAAAATCGTGAGATCTATAGATTAAAATGAATAATATCTCATCTTTTGATTAATTTTTTGGAGTCCCCTGTAGGTTAGAACATTTGCTCAACCTTTCAAAAGAGATATCTAATTAAGATTATTAAAAAAATATTTAATATTTTTAATATAATAATCTGATTGCAGAAATTGACAAATTGGAAATGGACCCTTTTTTTCAAACTTCACACACAAACACACACACGCACGCACACAAAAGAAAAGGGTCTGGGCCTCGGATCCCTACCTCATATGTGTCCAGCCTTTCCAGAGATTCAACCAAATTTCTTGCAGTGAGTCCATCATTATTCTTGATGCTTGGATCCACTCTTTTGTCTTTCATGAGCAAGATAGACGACTGTATCCTAGAATGCTTTGCAGCCAGATGAAGAGGAGTGTTCCCGTCTTTGTCACCTTGGTTGATTATCTCATCAAACGCCATGGTCTTCAATAGGCACTTCAGTGCGTTGAACCTTCCGCTCATGACGGCAACATGAAGAGCATTCATGCCCTCAGAATCAACCTGCTCTATTGTGACCGGACAACATTTCAACAGCTCTTTGATTGCGTGAGTAGAACCATAGTCGGCGGCTGTGTGCAGGGGAGACCTCTTCATAGAGTTTATGGCATAGACGAGCGAAGGTTTTTCCTTCAG
Source organism: Elaeis guineensis (assembly GCF_000442705.2). NCBI lineage: Eukaryota > Viridiplantae > Streptophyta > Magnoliopsida > Arecales > Arecaceae > Elaeis > Elaeis guineensis. The sequence goes on along the minus strand of NC_025994.2, from coordinate 97,431,155 downwards.
CAGCATCTCTACGATCTTGGCATTGTCCTTTTGCGCAGCATAATGAAGAGCATTATCCCCGTAGCTATCCGTAACTTCGAGTAAGTCGCTCCGTTTGCTCAACAACGTCTCCACAATGCCTGTCAGGAATTAATGTACGTAGTTTAGTTGTAAAAAGGACAGTCCACCGATCAAACATGTGGCCAAAGACCCCAGAATGCATAAAATTATGTAGTTGGTGAAGGCGTCAATGAAGGATATATATATATATATGTGTGTGTGTTCGGAGCAAAGCAATAAGAACTTACTATCATGGCCACCGAGCACGGCCTGGTGCAGAGGTGACCCCGTCCCAGCCTCCAGCTCCATCTCCTCCATGGTTTCTACCCATGGTTGCTGCAAAATCTCGTTTACAATGCTCACCAACCCCTCCCTCGCTGCAATGTGGAGAGGCGACTCCTTCATAGAGTTGAGAATATGGCCAGCCGGTGGATCAGCACCCAACAGCTTCAACGCGACCTCAATGTTCCGGTGCTTCACTGCCTCATGCAACGCGGTGTTACCTCTTCCATTGGCCAACCTTAATGGCTCCAATGCCAACCTTATATCGGCTGGCCATTTGGAGGCATAATCGATCAGCAACGACACGATTTCCAGGTGCCCAGCCCTTGCTGCAATATGCAAGGGGGTGTCGCCCTCGGCGTTTTCGACGATGATGAGGCTACTGCGTTTCTCTAGGATCTCCGCGGCCAAATCTCTGCGTCCTAATTTTGCTACCAGATGGAGTGCTGTGTTGCCTTGGGGAGTTGAAGACTGGAGAATCTTCTCGTCCTTTTCGACCATTTCTCTCAAACCCCGAACGTTTCCCTGTGTCACTGCCATGTACAGTCCAAGATCCATACTTGGTGCCGTTGAGTTGTGGTGCTTCTCCCTCTCTCCACAATGGGGAAAGTGGAGGATGCAGGAATTGACGCCTATCACTGGAGGACTTGAAACTTTAATGAAAGTTTTCAAACTTCTTAAATAATGCGTTTGATATAAGGCCTATGCGGGCCGGAGCTTAGATCAGGAAAATATAAGGCCTATGCCTGGCTTTCCTTGTAGTGGAAACTTCAAATGACTTCTCGGAATTTACATCCAGAAAACAGCTTCTTCCTTTTTTTTTTTTTTTGACTGAAAACATCCAGAAAACAGCTTCACAGAACTTGCTCTGCGATTAAGCGATCAACTCGGCGATTATCATCGCTCCACACATTTTAAAGGCAAGGAAGCGAGGAGCCAATATAAATTTTCTTATAAAAAGAAAGAAGAAAAAGCATTAGTGTAACATACCACACTATGACAAATCAGATGAAGTCGCTTATCCACTAAAACAAAGAAACAAAAATCTAAAAAAAAGGAGATAGAGTTCGTACTCTTTGGTGGTAAAAGAATCGCCCAAAATTACGAGGTCCTTGTTTCAAAAATAATTAAGTCTTTCCTAGGGGAGAGATATTTAGTGTGCTCTTAAATCAACGATTGCTTCGCTGTTTGTCTATAGTCAATTTGTTTTGATGGTAATTGTCTATAATTCTCTTGAAAAAATGATAATTGTATATATTCAAAATAAAGAGACCAAATATTCTAGTAAACGAAGAGGGTAATGTATGTATATGTGGAGAGCAACTAACTCACCTTGCCCAAAAAGTGGTGTCAGAGCGTCTCAATCAGGACGTTGAGCTGAACATCGATATCTGAAATGTATGCCCACGAGTAGAACTGAAGCAAGAATAGGTGATGAGTTGATCTCGTCTCAAAAATGATTATACGCTAGTTTACTTGAAGGCGCCATTTATTGTTGTAGATTGTCGTAGTTCTGTAACTTAATTGGTGCTTTGCTTGGATTCCATGCCTCGAATGCTACTTTACCACGCGCAGAATGGAATATGGAGTGCCTTGGCCCTTGGGCATTCCATCCACGCCATAGCTGACATAACGTCCGTTGCAAGCCAGTTGTGGGGGTCCAGGGATTTTTCTATGTTTTGAAAACTAGGGTCCTTAATTAAGCCTTTTCCTGATTTTAAAGCTAATAAAGCGGAAATGATCAACCATGTCCTCTCCGGAGGCATGGTTTTTTTTCTTTTTTTTTTTTTGAGTGCGACACGACAAGCTTCGTTCCGGTTGGGGGGGGGGGGCGCCGGGGGCGGGCGGTGTTGGAATGTAGGAAACTGTTGCTTTGATTTCTCCCTTCCAAACAGTAGTAGATGAATTCACCATCTGGAGGCGAAAATCCTAAGAGTATAAACGGAGAGCTACAGTAGCGCTCTCCTTTCTCTCTCCGAAAAAAAAAATATTCGTTGCAATGATGATATTATCGACATGTTTGATCAAATTATAAAAATTAATTTATTTTGAGATGACTATTTTTTAAATAAAATTTCAAAAAAAAATACGGTGAGAAAAAAATAATTTATATTTAATAAAATTATTTAATAAATATTTTTATCAATATTTGAGAAGTAATTTGTATTTGACAAATTTTTTTTTAAAAAAAAATTTGACTGTCAAATTACAAAAAGAATATGTATAGATTTACTTTACAATTAATATTATTTAAATAGATAAATAATTTTAAATATTTATTATGGTTAATTTTAATTAAATTTTTTATTTTTATTTAATTAAAATATAAAAAATAAAAAAAATAAAAAAAATATATTAAAAATTTTAATCAATATAAATATAATTGAATCAAAGATAATACATATTAAACATTTTATATAATTCTTATATGATAATATACACGTATCAAAATACATCATTCACTAAATATGAAAAATTTATCCCAAAAAAGAAGGAGAATAACTCATACATGAAAATAAATAGGGGTGGTTATGGAAAATAATGATTTTGAGTAAGGATATTTTTGTTTTGAAAAAATTAATTTTCTACTTCTGTTTTCAAGAAGAAGCTCCAATTTTCTGCTTCCTCTTTATAGCAGAAAAATGCATCTGCTACCACTCAGAACTAAATTATTTTTTAAAATAACCTTGGCCAAACATCCTATTTTTTTTAAAATAAGTATTTTTTTGAAAAATAAGCAGTTTTTTCCTCCCAAAAGCTTGGCCAAACAACCCCTATGTCAAATTTGTAACAAACCAATGAAAGCCTTTACATTTTATTGATTGCCATATATTTCATCGATTTCCATGAATAATACCCCATACTACCCTCCAGTATTTCACTCTTTCCTGACTGTTGATTGGTTTTGTTACAATAGTGACGTGTAATCACCATTGCAATGAAAATTTACTCCTCTCTCCGATGAAAGTGCGATTCTTCTTCTTTGCGTATTTTTCTTGGAACCGCTTTCGGCTATTGCAATACTAGAGACTTTTTTTTATAGAAACACGGGAGGTTTACCCACCTATTATTTTATTAGAAAAGATTGAAGTATTGCCACAAGACAAACTCATCACTTAGGTTGATCATATAATACGACTACATAAATCTTAAAGCGGTATAGAGATTATATAAAATCTATAAAATTATAAAATTATAAATAATATTAGAATAATTATATTAATCATAAGATTTAACTAAATAAATCCATCATTATCGAATATCAAAGTTTACAAAATTCAAGTATCCATTTAGTATCAAAAAAATTAATTCTACAATTCCAACACTCAAAATCCAAGCTTGATCCATCCGATACTAAGCATTCTATGATTTTGAAAGAAAAAAAACAAAAAGATGGCATGAGCTTCATAGTCGAGTAAGAATCCCCATACATTAAAGTCAGACCGACTCTCGGGATGCATTCATAGTCTGTGTCAGACGAAAGGTGGCCCCATCCAGCATATGAGGTATTGTATGCTTTGGATGTCTCCATAGGATCCCTACACGGTTTTGTCCCCATGGGCCACTTTGCAGGCCAAAAGGCACCTCACAAGGGGCTGGAGGGTTTCGAAGCCTTATAAGGTGAGGTGGCCTGATTGAATAGCCGATGTGGGACTAAAGAGTCCGCTCCCCCTCCGCAACAGTGGTCCCCTCAGTCAGAGGACCGAACCTGTTATGGAGAGGCCTGTATGGGCCACTAGTGTTGCGGTCCGGTCAGCCAGGCTCATAAGGTCGGATCGGCTCTCGAGATGCGCCCATAGCCCATGTCGGACGTAAGATGGCCCCACCCAGTATGTGAGGTATTGTCCACTTTGAACGTCCCCGTAGGATCCCCGTACGATTTTGTCCTTATGGGTCGCTTTGCGGGCCAAAAGGCACCTCATAAGAGACTGGAGGGTTTCAAAGTCTTATAAGGTGAGGTGCCTGACTGAATAGTTGATGTGGGACTAAAGAGTCCACCTCTCTCCACAACAATTATCATTCAAAAATAGTAATTAATAATATCAAAATGAAAACATAAATTATAAAATCTCATATTAAACATCTAGTATATCCTAAATCATTATATATGTATATAACATATATTTTGTATCATCATAAATCTATCACAAATATTATCAACAGTTTCATATAACTTATTATCTAGGACTGCCAAAATATAACCCGATCAGTCATAAACATGTTTGGTTGAGACTAAACAGACTTGGATCATAAATAGATCGATCCGTTTAATATTTGGATCGGATTTGGATTTTAAATATCTGACCTGTTTAATCCATTTAATTCATTTAATATTTAGATTGAATTGAGTCAGATAATCTATTTAATCTATTTAACCTATTTCTGATCTATTTAATCTAATTTGTTTAATCTGTTTGATCTGTTTAAAACCTACTTAACTTATTTTTGATCCATTTAATCCAACCTGTTTAACCTGTTTAACGTATTTAACCTAATTTAATTTGTTTAATAAACAGATTAAACGGGTTAGATCGGATTATCTGTTTAATAAACAGACAGAGTTCAGATTTGAATTTTTGATCTATTTAATAAACAGATCATGTTTGGGTTGATAATTTTTTGACTTGACCGATATCCAATCCGATCCGATTTGACCCAATTGCCACACCTATTATTATCCATGTTTCATTAGCAAAATCTAAACCCATGAACAAATATTTTCGATTTTAGACTAACTATGATCATGCTTCAATCTATGACTGTCAAATCATAATATCCGTACTTCAGCTCGTAGTAGTAAATCAAGATATCTGCGCTTTGGATCTTGGTGGCAAACTAAGGTATCCATGCTTCGGCATATGGTACCAAATTAGGTTGTCATGATTTGATCCATGATTAGCAATCTAAAGCATCATGATTCAATCTGATTGATAATCCATATCATGGCTAGTTCAAAATTTTTTACATAATAATCAAATCATACAAAATAGTTGACATCTCATTCTCAGCAATTATTATGTGATACATAAATGCAATAAAGATCATATATTTACTATATTCGTATCAGCAATCATATGACAAACAATAGTCATTTGGTACAAATTCAAAAACCATCATATATAATATAAAAATATATATACATATATACATACAGGTGATCACATAGAATGTTTTTTATCTTTGTCAATCTTAGACTCAAATACAATAAATATCGATCTATTTCTCGATCTACAAATTCAAAAATAAGATATTCTGCTCGATATATTCTTATTACAGTTACTTCTCTATATAATCAAATTTGAATATAAAAATCATAGACAGTAAAAAAATTATAGTAGATAGCTGTAGTACAATAGGTCTAGTATCCCTTGTAGGGTCAATTAGTTGATTTAGGTTTATCTAAGTATCTGGATCTTTCATTAATTCACAGGATATCTAGAGAGAGAAAAAGAGAAAGTGGAGAGAAAAAAATAGATAAAGAGGAGAGAGAAAGAAAGTGGAAAACAAAGAGAGTCAAAATATTCTTTTTTTTTCCCTCTCTCTCTTTTTCTTCTTCATGAAAAAATTGGGGGAAGGGCTTTGGACCGGCCATCCCCATAGCAGCGACCCTCGATGGTGATCTCCAGCAATTGCAGTCATGACAACCTAGCGGTAGATGGCAATAATAGCGACCCTCAACAACGACAGCCAATCTGATAGAAGAAGAAAGAAGAAAAGAACAAGGAAGATCTTGATCATGAAAATTCGGCAACCCACTGACTTCAAACAAGACGACGATGATCACATTGAACCTAAAAAAAAAAAGAAAGAAAAAGAAGATTTAAAGTCATACGTCATCTCTAATGAGGTATTTGGTTCACTTTTCATGTGCAAATGGAAGGTGGCTTATTGGAAATACTTGATAGAAAATCAAAAAAATCATACGGATTTTACCAGCGATTTAATTGGGAATTAGGTTGATATGTTTAGAAGAAGATCTATTGATAGCTGAGATCTAAAGCTCCGACAAATCATAGACTCTCAATCTTCATCGAACGCGAGAAGGAAGATACTTTCCATCAGGAGTCTTTCTCCCCAGCCGCACCTATCAGGCAAATACTTAGCAGCCCAAGTGGCCGGTTCAGTCTGCCTCAACTTGGGTCCGGCCTAAAATAAAACGCGCTTCTATAGGTATGTACCGTGGGCGTACGTACAACAATGTGGTCCGAAGCCTCTGTTCCAGTGAAAAGTTCAAAGTGGACGCTGTCGAGCATGCAACGTGACCTCTCGACGCGTAGCTCTCGCGCGCCGGTTCGAAGAACCCACGCTACGTGGATGCTTCTCATACTGTTCAAAAAATAACAGTTACGGTGCTTCGCCGTTATATTTATAAAAAATTCAAAGCCCTATTCCATCCTATGTTAATCGAGATCGACGAAATCACGGCCGTCCATTTTTTTTTCTTTTGAGGATTACGGCATCCCACGATGGCACGATCTCAGTTGCTTGGGTCCAAGCAAGGTCTTGTTTGACGCTTCATGGTGACCGGTATCTCATAAAGTCCAAGATCGCGGACTCCCATATAAAACCCCCGTCCGACCCTCTCACCGCGCGACGCACTTCTCTGATCTTTCCCTTCGTCGTCTCCGCTCACCGAACCCGGCTACTTCCACCCGTTGTCTCCTCCTTTCTTCCTCTCCGCCACCGCTTATCCGCTCCGGCTTCCACCGCCCGTCCACGTCCACCCGTTCTCCCCTGATCGCCGCCCACCGCTGGCCTCCCTGTGCCCGGCGGAGTATGCAGCATCTCCGGCAGCCTCCAAACCCAGCGAGGGCACATCTACCACCGGACACCTTGTGCCACCGCTACAACCTCCCGGTACATTCCCACCCTCTTTCTTGAAAATCTTGAATCTGGAATCTTGATAAATCTTGAACCTTGATGAATGTTGATTCCCTTCCTGCCTTCTTATTCTATGTTTAAGCTTCTGCGTTTGATCATTAAGGTATTCTTTGTATATAACGCCAGAGAAACATTCCCCTCGTGCATGTATTGTTAATTTGGACTTATTACATGATCTAAGGTGTGGTTTTATTTATTTTCCCTCAATTAGTGGAGGGTTTTTATTTCTAATGCAGGAAATCGAATCAGATGGATGATCTAATGGGAGTTCACATGCTGTACACGCATAGTGTGCTGGAATTTTGAGACTGTCGTGGATGGAGGATGTTGAATCCTTGTTTCCCATTCTCTTTCCCTAGAATTAACCCATCTGGGTTTAAAATTTAACTTTAAACCTTCTTGGTGAAAATTCAGGTCAAGATGCTTGACCTGAAGTTGACTCTTGACCCTAATATTGAAATCTACCTGACTCAAGCCCAAGTGAAAGTGATTGTCATTTTTTACTATATTCTTTTTTTGTGAGGTAATATTTATATATATTATTATTTTAATTCAACATTTAAATTGTAATTTAACAATATATTTGCTGATAGCCTCAACTATAAATTGATGACCAGCTGGTCAATTTTTTGGCCCAAAGTAATCTTAGGACCGAGTGTTAAATTTAAGTCAATAAAAATGTCCATCTTGGCAACACTTGTTAGCATCACTATCAGCAATTGAAACTTGTTTTGGTCAGAGTTAATTTGAATCATGTTTCTTTTTCAAATTCTTGGCCAACACTTACATATGGGTCAAATAGCGTATGCATGGGCAACTCGAGCCAATATTTCTCAAAATCTTCATCTCCATGAATCAAACAGCATTTGTTAATATTAAAAATGAACTCTTGTTACTTATAGGGAGATTTGGAGGTATGAAGGTGTTGGATTCTAAAGAGTTTCCGAGGAAAAGTAAAAGTTTGACATAGGCCTGCCTAGATTATCATCAATTAATAAAATGGTAATTTGTATTCTAAAATGATGTTAACCATATCTGCTCATTTTTCATAAAAATATATATTTCTTATTTTGCTGGCATGATATTTCCAAAATGCTTGACCCAAAGGCCCCAAACATACAAACAAATAATACAAGTTACCATAAAAGTATACCTAATCAATTTTGCTTGTTCTTTAAAAACACTCTTTTCTTTTGATATTTTATTTTTCATTATTCTCAAGCAAACTAGCTTGGCCAGGCCAAAATTGAAAACCATTTTTCTGAACCTTGATTGGCTAAGTGGCTAACATGTTCTGCCTAATGATTAAATTTTCACATAAAATTATTTTAATTACATTGGAAAATTGGATTATTGTTATCATATTATTTTCTTGGACCATCAGGAAAATATATGTCGATAAACTAATGTGAGCTTGAAACATTTCAATCCTTTGTCACAACAGTTGTAGAAGAGAGGAGATAAGCAATAGCTCGTGGAAGCGATCTGAGCTTGTATTCTTCATTGTCTATGCTTGGGCTTTTGATTGTTTATTCATCTGTCGGTCTCTGCAACTCTTCCGTGGTAATCTTCTTAGTTCTTTGATTCCCTTATTCTGGTACATCCTCTATGTTGTCTTTGCTTGTATTTTTATTGATTTAAGTCAGCTTCAGCCACCTAATTATTGTACATATCATTCTAAAAAAGCCTCTATGGTTTATGCTTGGGATGGATACTTAATTGCCTTTGATCGTATTTTTAAAGGTGTTATTTTTCCTGATTCTGAATGTAGTAATTTGTGGGTGTGATTTTGTTTTCCAAAATATTAGCAAGTGCTATCTTTGTGAATCATGTAAAGTTTGGGAAATGATTCATAAGTTAGTCAAATAATGAGGCAAAGTTTAAATCCTCAGGTTGCTTATTTCAAATGTCTGACAGTCCTATGGGAGAAATGTAGCATTTTAAGCTTATTTTTTGTGTTTTTGTTGTGGAAATATGGCTTGGAGATTGCATTGTTTTGTACAGGTATTTACTACTAATATACTTATCTGGAAGGGCAGAACAATATTAAGTAGTGGCTGGTGGCGTTTCAAAGTATATTTGCCTATGCTGAGATCTCTGTTACAGTAACAATTGTTCAGAGGTGTGGTAGTCTTGCTTGAGGAATGGGTGCAGTGAAGATGTTATTACTAGTTTTTTGAGCCTGATCCTTCCTAGTTGTTTTGAGACTCTATAACTATTCACTGTATCATTTAGATAAGCTTCGATGTTGGCTGTAGAGGGGAAGGTGCTCTCAGCAATTTTAGATGATGGTGTCCTTTGACTGGTCAAAGGAGTTTGTTTCAAGGTGGTTGGGGTTCTAGTAACCACTCCAATTTCGACTTGAAGTCTGCCTTGATCAGTACTGCTCCAAGTGACTGGGAGAATAAAGACCAGTAGGAAAGAATTGCTTTTGCTATTTTGACTTGAGAGTGGTTTCTAGTGGAGGATGATAGGTCATGCGAAGCATGATTGCAGTTTGTGGATGGTGAAGTCTCTGTCATAACAATTTATATTGGAAGATAAGTCAAACTATTCAATGAATATTTGTTAAATGATGGCCTAATAAAGGAAACCGAGTTTTAATTTTTGTTCTAATATGGATTTTAAGGTAGAAGTTGAGAGGATTAAAGAATAATAAGAAAAAAAAAAATCAAATAGTCCTTGCATAGGTAAAGGATTCAGGTTATGTGCTTTTCATGAGCTAAATTAGAGACGTGTAGTGGATAGTTAGTGAAAGCTACTTTGCATTCCTGACACATGTTAGAAACAAATCAAGGAACATTTTTCCATGAATTTATCATCATATTCTATTTGAAACTTCTGGGTCTACGAGCCCTGATGCCAAATTTACATGCTCTGATGCAATATTGATGCCAAATAAGAATTTCAATATAAAGAGGAATCCTACATGCAAGATCCACATAAAGTTGAATGCAGAGTTGATTAAAATCAGTACCCTGAACATCAGTTTATTAAGTTTGTGATGATCGTAGTTGGTCTAGAACTTCTTCCAAACCAAGCCTTGGGACTCTATGGCCCAATCAGTGAGATTGCGCTAAAGCCTTGCAAAAAAAATTTAGTGCTTGGTCCCTTGTATACTTCTTTACTTATCTTTTTCCCCTTGGTGTGCAGAATTACAGTGCTTGGTCCCTTGCAAGGAATGTCGTACCGGGTCGAACCACCCGGTACGGGACGTGCCGAACCGTCCCGGCGGAGAACCGAGACGGTTCCGACATGCAAAACGGCACATGCTGGTGCCGGGGAAGAAAAAGAGAGAAAGAGAGAGAAATAGAGAGAGAGAGGGAAGGAGGAAGAAAAAGAGGGAGGAAAATCCGTCGGAGGGGCCGCCGGAGGTCACCCGTGGCCGTCGGACGGCGGAAAGGGCTCCCGCGGCTCCGCGCGGGGAACAGGGGCGATCCGTCCCTGTTTCTCGGGGCTTTTTTTTAAAAAAGCCTTTTCAAAGTGAAGTCGGCATGGATTTTGCCGGCTTCACTAAGGATTTTGCCGACTTCACTTTGAAAAGGCTTTTTTAAAAAAAAGCCCCGAGAAACAGGAGCGGATCGCCTCTGTTCCCCGCGCGGAGCCGCGGGAGCTCTTTCCGCCGTCCGACGGTCACGATTGCCCTCCGACGGCCCCTCCGGCAGATTCTCCTCCCTCTTTTTCTTCCTCCCTTCCTCTCTCACTCTATTTCTCTCCCTCTCTCTTTTTCTTCCCCAGTTCGTCCGTGTTTTCCTTCGTCGGTTCGCCTCGGTTCGGAATGGAACAGAGGCGTGCCGTACCGTACCGCCGGCCGGCCGATCCGGCCATCGGTACCGGTTCCGCCAATCTTGGTCCCTTGTCTACTTCTCTACTTATCTTTTTCCCCTTGGTGTGTAGCTGATGTAGATCGATGATAATTTACAGATCTGATTAAGGTTTAAATTTGTCATATAGCAGCAAGTCCACAATTCATGGTTAGGTTGGGGATCTCGCCTTCCAGAGGCAAATTCTCAAACTTCAGGCTGAATTAATTATGTGAATCAAGAAGTAGACACTTCATTGGATGCTAGTGCTTCTCCCAAAATCCAATGGTTGCAATAGAAGATTTAAGATGAAATCAACAAATAGGAAGGGAGAGATGAAGAGACCAATGGTTTAGCCAGTAAGACAGCTGACTTCTTCCTTCCTCACCCCCCCTCTCTTTCTTTTCTCCCTCCATGTACTTTGGGTAAAAGGGCTATTGGTTCTGCTGTTTGGCTGGAAAAATAAGCCATACACCTCTGATTCCTTAAATTGAGGTATTTTGTCCCTTAATGATGCAGCCATTGGCTTGCTTGATACCTATAATTTTTCAGCTACCAACTAATTAAAGTAGGGCTAAATTAAGCACAGGTGAGTACTTGTCAGCCGAAATTCAACTGTTTAACAATTCTTACTTTACGAGTTGTATGGCTGGCTGATGTTCCACCTCTCCATAACTAGTGCATTGTATCCTTGTTCCTTGCCTTTGCAATAATGGATATGGAACTCTTTTATCCCCTTGTTTGATACTTGAATTTAGTTCTCTTCAAAGGTAAAAAGTTATATGTTTGTTTTCTTATGGGTCCTTTTTTTGGTAGGATTTTTCAGATACACTGTGGAGAAACTTTCGTGGAACCTACCTATCCTTACCTTTATGATGTTTCTTTTCTGTAAATTGTGGCAGATTTCTTTAGGTACCATTGTTGCTTAAAAGGGAGAGGAATGTTAGTCAAATAGATTTTACTATCTTTGTGTTACTTATTATATTGTTAGGAAGCTTGGTATGTGTCTTGATTATGAGATTTCTAATTTGATAGTGTTGTACGATTATTATTCTTGTTTAACTAGTCTCTGACCACTATAGTGTTGTGTTTGTTTTTTCAATTGCTTTGGTGAATTATCTCATAGTGAAGGTCCATGCTTTGGCTTAATACCAAAGTCTTATAATTCTACTCAAAATTTAACCATGCATATTGATAATAGTTAAATTTTATTATGGCCCTGTTTGGCAAAGCTTGGAGTGTCAGAAAGCACTTTCTGATTCTCCAAAAGTACTTTTTGATGATTCAATGGTGTTCGATAAATAATCGAAAAGTCATTTTGGCTTTGTTAGAAAGCCGAAAAGGTCTATTTGAGAAAAGCTTCATTTTGGAGCTTTTCTCCAAAAATACTTTTTGACCAATATTGGGAAGCTGTTTTGATTTAAATAATTTTTTTTAATGACATAAATGCCCATCTACAAATCTCATAATTACGTCTTATATCATATCATATCATTATTATTATACTATAAATATAATATAATAATAAATTAATATTATGATATATTATAAACATATAATACAATCTATTATAGTATTATTATATAATAAAAATATAATCTAATATAATAATATTTAATAATAATATTATATAATTATATTATATTAAACTATATTATATTATATTATTACATCATATGATAATAATATTATACAATATAATAATATTTTAAAATATGATAATATTTATATTATAAACATATAATATAATATGTTATAGTATTATTATATTATAATAATAATGCAATCAAATATAATAATATTTTAACAATAATATAATTAATCTATTATTTTATAATCCATTATTAGATTAGATTATTATATAAAATATAATATTTTATTATTTTATTAAGATGTATTACATTATATGATAATAATATTATATAATATGGTAATATTTTAATATATAATATTATATTGTATTATTCTCTACTATACAATAATATGTAATATCTTTTATCGTCATTTTATCATACTAAAAGCACTTTCTTATTTTAATTATCAAACATATATAGTTTCAAAGTATTTTATAAATATGGTACCAAACAGTAAACAATTTTTTATGAAAGCTCTACTTCTCGAAAGCTCTACTTCCAAAAGCTTCAAAGCAATTCCTAGCATGGCCTACATATATTTGCAGTTTTTTTTTTTTTTTTTAGATTGCGAAGTTACCATGTATCTAAGGATGGAAATGACCCCAATTTATAACATAATCCACTAATATGAGTTTGTGTGAGTTTATTTTTATTGCAACTCGTCAACACAAGGAAATCCTATTTGCGCTGATTACCTTATTTTAGTATTAACATTGGCTCATTTTTTGTTATGATATGCACTAAAAATTTTAAACAAATGAGACATTTTGTTTAGCTATCTGACATCTTGATGCCACTTAAATGATTTTCTTAGTGCTGGTCAAAAAAGGGATGTAGACTTTGGGAGGATTTTGAGAGGTTTATGAAATTAAATCTAATATTCAAATGCATAAACACATTATTTAAGTGAACTATTGAAAGTTCTGCACTTATTAAAGCACATGATATTATTTGTTCTGCATGTTGTGATATAGAGGTTTTTATGCTCATACCTCATAGGGTTTTTGGTTTGAGTAACTAGATGTGAAAATATGGAGCATTGCTGGGTTTGGGGCCAATGGATGAGATTTTGGGTGCTCAGAATGAAAAAAAAAAAAAAAAGAAGCATATATAACATGGTAACATGCAGTTTTATTATTTATTATTTTTATCTTTTGTTTGGGGGCGGGGGGAGCTAGGTTCTGGTTAGGGGAGTTGTATTATGGACAAATACTAGAATATGTTGCATGATATGATCATATCTGCATTATCCCAGTAAACACTGCTGTCTCATGTAACAAAATGGTATTTGGGAAGGTGGGATTTATTTGAAGTTGCAACTTTAGTCTGCCCTTGCCTGTGCTGAATTATTGCATTTTATCCGAAATAATGTGTGTATATATAGATTATTTACATGTATATCAATATGTATATCTAAATACTCGTATGCAGGTGTGCACCTGTTTGTTTACTTCTCAATGACCGATGATATTATTATAGGCATTAATCTTTTACTTGACATGTTGCAGAAGTTAGAAATCAGCTTGAACATATTTTCTTTTATTAAAAGTTTAAATCTACAATTGTTTTCATTGCTTTTGGATATAGAAACATATGCATTGCTGCCGTGTGTGTCATTCTGGCAAGGCATGCTACCATGTTTTATAGGTATTTGAATGTTTACATGCTTCCACCAACTAACATCTGTTATTTCCAAAACATTATGATAAATAATGTTTTGAGTTTCTTTAGTGGCATTATAAGTTATTATTCAACTTAGAAGTCTAAAAGCATAAGACGTCATCTCCTCAACCAAGGTTTTAAATGGTGGTTCAGTTTGGGTCCCTTGGGTAGAATTTTGTTTGGGCAATTTTGCCAGTTTCAATTGAGGTTTTAGATATCTGGCTAAAAGAAGTTAGGAATATTTAAAATTTAAAAATTTAAAAATAAAAATAAGAAAATTTATTTCACCTCTTTCTATTTTTATTTTCATCATCTTGGATCATGATCATTGGAGCTTAATTTATTAAATGTGTTACACTTTTTTCAACTTTTTATAATTCCCCTATAGTTTCCTCTATTTTTTGTAATTTTCTCATATATACTCTAATTTTTGCATTTAATTTAACTTGTCTCTTAGTATATTTTCTTCTCTTTCACATTAATAATCTATATTTGAAAGAAAAGTCCTGTATAAGCATATTTCATTCTATTTAGTTCTTATAACTTTATAACCATCTATGAAAAGGAAAAAACCCATCTAAACATGTTATTCTACTTTATTTTGATATTCCATATAGGCAAAAAAAAAATCTGAGCATATTTCGTTCTATTTCATAAGAAAAATCCTAACCAAGAAATTTTATGTAAGTAAAAAACCATTTTTTTTATTGTTTCATTTCAATATTTCATTTTATATCCATAGAAAGAGACAAGAAGCTCATCTATGCAAGGACAAACATGTAATGCTTTCTAATTAGCAAAGACATGTATCAACATTGCAGCTTTGGTATTCAGTAATATATTTTCATCTACCTTGTCTATGATAAAAGAAGATATGGTTCTGTTCATTCATTTACTCTGTTGCATAAAATGGATAAATCCTGATATGATTCTACCCTTACTGTGTAGCTGTCTGTGAAATGCTTAAACATACAATAGTTTATTATGGCGCATTGAATTAAGACCTTTCTTCCATAACTATGGAAGTTATTTGATGATTTTGTTCATCAGGGAATCTTCTCGTGAGCATTGAGATCCTCTTATTGACTCGAGGATTAAAAGGAACTAGGAAGGATAGAGAATTTGGAACCAAGTTTAACAAAAGAAAGAAACTCATGAGTCAAACCAGAATACCAGGTAGTTTGTCTTCTCCTGAAAGGATTAGAAGTATTTATGGAGTCAATCTCTAGCAAGTTAACAAGTGTTTAGAAGACAAGTCATTATTATTTGCACACACAGAGGAAGTCATATATTATATAATGAAACTATTTGGGGTGATTTTAATCTCGATGAATTGCTTGTAACTGATGTACTTAAGTATTAACTTTCATTATGCTACTTTCTGACTTTTACTTATATCTAGAATAGGTCATGCACCAATGCCCCTATGTGCTCTGATTTTGTAGGATACTTCAGAATGAGGTCCCAATTTAGAAAGAGACTATCCAGGTATTCTATAAAGCAAATCTGACAGAGTCTGCTATCTTGTCAAATTTTTGCTATCTTTAACTAAATAGACTTAATATATACAAGAATTGAATTTACTTGTGCGGAACTGAAAATTTAGTTATAAGACAATAATGTCCTTGACTTAGGTTCTTAGGTTTTAACTTTTTAATGTGACTTTTCGCTTCTTTTTATGGTTAACTATGTCATTTCTGCCATAATCAATAGTAAAATATTCCTAGGTTCATATGTAATTTATCATTTAATTATTATTTTTCTGCAATAAACGTATGCAAACTCACTAGCTTTGATTACTAGCATACGTTCAAAATACTTATATGCCCATATACATAGCTGCGCTGGTGAAGCCTTTTTTGTGAATATGAAGATTCCAAGATAACTACCTTCACATCCACATGTGGGGTTCGAGCCTTGGATATTCATTTTTCTTCTTTTGTTATCTTTCCCCTGTACTATTGCTTTCTGACTGATAAGTCCCTATACCTATCACTTGTGGAAAACAGCAATTGGAAAATGAACAAGATAAGAATGTAAGAGATTATGGAGGATTGAAGGTTTAGTTCTGAAAGCTAAGGGGCTAGGCAAAAGAGATTAATGTTGTGGAAAATTGAAGGTTAAGTTCTGAAACATTATTTGCTTTATATATTGTCCACATCCTCTTGAATTTCTTTATGTTATTTTACTTTGAGTTGTATTATAGCTTGATAATCTCATACCCATAATCATAATCGTCTAGCCTTTTCCAAAATATTTGGTATTAGTTTTATGGATCCTCATTTGTTAATGTCACCTCTGATGTTAGTCCAAGTTTTTCTGTATCCTTCCTCATAACCTTTATCCATATAAATTTTGGTCTTGATTTTCCTTTCTTACAACCTTCACTACAAATTAAAATCTCTCTCCTTACAGGAGCCTTCTTAGATTGTCATTGTCCATGTCCATACCATGTCTTTAATCTATGTAGCTCCTAAAACTCCTCTAATTTATTTATTTCTTAATCTATCCTTCCTACTTTTACTACACAACCATCTTATCATTCTCATTTCTGTCACATTCAATTTGCTTTCATGTATTTTCTTTGCTCCTTTATGTCCCGAAGATGCACCTATCACATAATATTCCAGCTACGTACCTCTATTTCATTCAATCATTTCTAGTTCTATTATTATATAATAGATCTAAATAATGAAATCGGTCCATCTATGGTATCTCCTTTTCATCAATCTTTATTGATATTTTATGCAAATGACGTATCATGTTCAAATAACGTACACAATGGTACATCTTTCTGGAAATTAGATGCAAGTTGATTCGTAATCAATACATAAAGATATGGACTTAGTGCTGATCCTTGATGCAAAAATCTGTTGTGACTATAAATACTTGTTGTGCTATAGCAACTTCTAACACTTGCTATTATCCTAATATACATGTCCCCAATTATTTCAACATACCTTTGTACACCATTCCATTTTAAATCCCACTAAATTACTTTTCTTGGCACCATTATTGTAAGCTTTCTCTAAACCAATGAAGACTATATGGATTTTCCTTTTCTCTTATATGTTTTCTACTAACTGTCTAAGTGAAAAGATAGCCTTCATTGGGGATCTTTCAGGCATAAATCCAAGTTGGTTAACTGAAATAGTTATTATTTGCCTTATTATTTGTTCAATTCCTTTCTCATAATTTTATAGAGAGACTCATAAGCTTAATTCATGGTAATCAGAATAGTTTTGTACATCTATATTCTTGTAGACAGGTACTACAATATTTCTCCTTTAATCATCTAGCATTTTCTTAGTTTTCATAATTTCACTAAATAGACTAGAAAGCCAATTTAACCCAATATATCCTATAATCTTCCAAACCTCAAATAGATATTTCATCTGCCACTAATGCCTCACCTTTTTTGCATTCTTTTCAAAGCTATGTCTGTTTTGCTTTTATGAATTGTATGAATAGAGTCTTTGACTTCTGGGTGATTGCACTTTTTCAATAAAGATTTCTTTAGTAGAACCCTCATTTAATTTTTTTTTTTCAAAATTTTGCTTCTATCTTTCTTTAATTTTCTCATTTTTCATCAATATTCTATTATGCTCACTTTTATTCCATTTAACTTGATCAAAATCTTTAGTTTTCATTCTCACATTCTTTTGAATCCTACCTATCATATAAATTATCATTTGCTTTATATTTAGCCTTGCTATATTTTTGTATCTTTACTAGCTTTCTTATGTTTTATGAAATATTTGACCCTTTTTTTTTGCCATTGTTTTTGTTTTGTTATAATTGTCTCTTGTATCTCAATATTCCACCATCTAGTTTCTTTATATATACTTCTTCTCCTTTGTCTCTTGTAAAATATCTTAGCTACCCTCTTAATATAGTTGGTCATTTGGTCTCATTTTGTTCATTTCAATCCTTAAATTCCAATTTTTTTCTTCTAATAATTTCTAAAAGTTATAACATTTTCCCTTCTAAATCCTACCATCTTATCTTTGGATGTTTATTAGTTTCTTTTCCTTTCTTCTCACATTTAGTATACACAATACACATCTAAAATAGTAATTGATAGTGTGGCTAAACTCTCTCACTTGTATCACTTTACAATTCTCACATATTGATCTTTCTCTTCTCTTAATGAAAATGTAATCTATTTATGACAAATTTGATCTGCTCTTAAGGATTATTAAATGCTCATCTGTCTTTTCAAAATATGTATTTGTAATTGTTAAATCATAAGTGTGAGGACCCGTGTGGGCATGTGTTTAGAATAATTCTCTCTCACCCCAAATAACCCTTATTGGTTTGTCCCTACAACTTGGTTATGCTGTGATACTATGTTTATGGGCAACAATCAAGCCGACCCTTGTCCACTTCTCACCACAACCAAGTCAGGTTGTCGTGTGTCGCATATAACAGGGAATGCCCTAGTATTTATTAGGCGTGTCAAATTTGGAGCCATTTCATATTTTTTAACATACAATTGGCTGTCAACCTAATATCAACCGTCCACTTCTCTCATCCAGCTTGGAACTGGCATGGGAGGTGTTAATTGTTTATTCTATTATATTAATTATATTATGGCAAAATTTTTTGGGCTCGGTGTTTTTTGTAATTTTGTTAGTTGGTCGCACATGATAAATTCCTTGTGGATGATTACTACGTAAGTAGCAGATCTTAAGCTGATCTCCTTGATTTTTTAATTTTATATTCAATCTCATTTAGCATTTTGCAATGAATTTTCCTATATTGTGGTTTTTGTTGAAGCACTCAGTGGAACAGTGATTGTTTATTTCAAAAGTGTTACTTTTCCTTGTATATTGCCCTCTGCTACTATTCGTCCCTTGTTTAGTTTTTACACATCTGCCCTCTCTTAAGTTCTAAGAAACAAGGATCCTTGTATGTGTTTAAGGTTTCCTAGGCTATGTGACCTTATTTTTTTGGATCTCTTGTAACTGCTTGAATTAAATGAGTTCCACCAGATAGAGGTTTAATTTTTTGTGCTGCTTTCCTATTGAAAGCAATATACATCTTAATAGTTTGTCCATAATTCAAACTGTAGCAGTCCTGCAGTTAGATGTACCTCAAAAAAAATTTATTCAGCTGACAGCTGGACAAATAGCTTGGTATGGGCTCAGGTAGGTTCTTAACCTTCTCCTTTTGGAAGCAGTAATTTTTTTTTTCTTTTACTACAATGCATTCACAGTTATGTAAACCACTTATAAAATAGGGTTGAGGAAGTGATGGATTTTGATATATTGCATGCTGAGTCTGAATTGAAGATCTAATTTGATTGTTGTATTGTGCAGTGGCTTGTGGGGAGGCAGTTGTCACCTATTGAGATCTTCATCATTGGTTATGGGTAGAGTATCTTTTTGGTCTCTTGTTTATGCATCTAGTAACTACTGCCACTCTGTTAGATCTGTTTCTTTTTTTTCAGTAAAATTTGCTCTCACGATCACATTCTTGATGGTACTTCTGATATTCCTTCAATGCTTTAGGATTTAATGTAATCCTTCATGACACTTATTTGAAATACTTATGCATTTGTTTGATTTCTTAGTTGCATGCATATACTTTTGCTAGTACGAAGGGATCAAGGAAAAGTGGTTTGCATGATTTGAAACTGAGATATGCTCACCTTTTCTGTATGAAATGCATATTATCATGATCCATTTAGGCACCTACATAGACATGGTATATATGTAGATGTGAATATGCATGTGTACTTGGTTTTTTAGCACATGAATAACAGCCATATTTTCATACAAATTAGCAAGACATTTATATGCCCAAGCATATGCATTAGTTATTCATTAGTAGTGTTCCACATACACACGCATTTACTAGTCTGGTTTGGGTTGCAAGTGGTTCAATTAGACCCTGGCCTGACCAGAAATCAATGCTGTCTGAATGCATAAGTGTACAGCTGAATTGGAATATTATGCGTTTAGAAAACTCTATGTAGTACCACTCTTTATCTGATAATTGGTTGATATCCTAGCATTGTCGTTGTCATGATGGTAGCACTGTTCCGAAATAACTGAAAGTATTTGCTTTCTAATCTTTATTAAAATTGAAAATTATTCATTTCTTTTGTCACAATGATTTTTTTTTTTTTAAACAAAAAATGTTCATGAACAACCAGACACGTTAATGCTTTTAAATTCTACTGACCCTAGTACTAGTGGTATTTACTTCTTTCTTAAGCTGTATGAGCATGTAAAATGAAGGAACAGAGGAGGCCTTAACAAATGGAGGGGCTTAGATTTGTTTATAAGCATAGAAAAGATGAGGGCAAGGCCTAAGCTAAGTTTGTTTGAAGTTCGCGGAAGGAGTTGGAGATTTTCTCCCGAGTACCATCAACACCAACCGGGTCGATAGATTACTGTAATGGTACCGTAGCAGACTACCAGTACTTGGGATGTGTAGGCATCTCTATGCATACTAGGACCTGTATTTTTAATTTTTCTATTCTTTTGTTTTGTTCTTCGTTATGATTTCTTTTATAGTTATTGAGGATCTTTTATGTTTGTTTAGGTTATAAACTAGGTTTACGTTAAGTTTTGTTCTTCCACTTGTTCTTTTCCCCGCCCCCCCTCCCTTTGCTGTTGTTTTTTGTCCTTCGTTTTTCCTCTATTTCTTCCATCCCCTATAGGGACGGATGTCTTTCTGGTATGGACTGGTTGATGCTGCTTCCCATCCCACTTGGTACGAGTCAATACCAGCCGATAACAAGGATGTGGTCTGGTTCTATGTGTTTCAGGGTGGTGGGTGCTGTACTTGTTCCAAAACCCAGGCAGTCACCATTCTGAACCAAGATGTTCAGTATGATGGTACTGATCGGGTCCTCGATCCATGATCAAGACCTTGATTTGTTTGGTTTTGTAGGGGAAATAAGAGACCCTCCACCATAGTATAGAAAGTTATGTGATAAGGCTAAGCTTGGATCAGATGAGGCCCAAGATATCAATGAGAATGGGAAATTCTTGGCACACTGTCTGCGGTGTAGAAAATCTGACGAGGAGTGTACCACCTCATCTGATTGGACTACATAGCCACTACTTTCTAATGCATATTTAATATCCATTTAATTTCTGCAGTTTTACTTTTTGATTTGAAATTTTGGATGACGGAAATATCTTTTTTTTTTCGAAAAAAATTATGATATTTTATGCCGATATTATGACTTTCTGCACAGGATGTCATAGTTTTTTCATAGGATGTCATAAAGAGAGAAGGACATTTTCGTCATTGAAAAATTTCAATGACAATGATTCTATTTGGATCTAGGATCAGGTTTGATCCTAGGGACTTAAGGTCTTGGTTTGTGGTTTTTGATGAAAAGAGCATCTTGAAAAAGTCGGGAGGTGCGGCTGAAGTTGAAAAGTCAGCACAGGACAGCATTGGGCAGAACTCGTATACAGGTGATTTGCCATCAATATCAACCTCGGATCGTGTTCAGTTTGAGGTGGAGACGGGCAGGCATGGTTACACATCTGTGGAGGATCGACGAGGAGAGCAATCTGTCCAGGAGGAGGTGTAGAGATAGCCACAGGCAGCAGAATTGCAGGATAGCGCAAGAGGAGTGGCACTGTACAAGTCGAAATGCACTGTTCATAAGCCGGTGCGATATAGCATTGATGAGATCATTTCTTATGCCTTCATCACTATCAATGGAGATCCAGAGACCTTTGAGGAGGCCATGAAGAGTTTGGATCAGGAGTCATGGATGCAGGTCATGATGGAGGAGATGGAGTCTCTCAGAAAGGATCGGACGTGGCAGTTGGTGGATCTACTGGAAGATGCTCGATCCATTGGCTCCAAACGGATTTTCACCAGAAAGGAGGTACCTTTAGAGTAAGGTGGAGTGAGGTACAAGGCTAGGCTTGTGGCCAAAGGATATATACAGAGAGAAGGTATTGATTATTTAGAGATTTTTTTCTTCAGTTGTCAGGCATACATCCATCAAGATGCTTTTGAGTATAGTTGCTACTCAGGATCTGGAGCTGGAGCAAATGGATGTTAAGACGGCGTTTCTCTATGAAAATTTGGAGGAGAGCATTTATATGGAGCAGCCACAGGGGTTTAGAGAGTCTGGGTCAGAGGGAGATATTTGTTTGTTGAAGAAATCGCTGTACAGATTGAAGCAGTCTTTGAAACAGTGGTACAAGCGATTTGACATTTATATAAGGAGCATTGGTCTTTACAGATATGATTATGATCCATATGTGTATGTTAGATCTCTGAAGGATGGATGTAGGATGTATTTACTCATGTATGTAGATGATATGCTGATAGCATACAAGAGTAAGAAAGTTGTGCAGGAGTTGAAGGCAGCTTTCTCTCAGGAGTTTGAGATAAAAGACTTGGGGCCTGCGAGGAAGATCCTAGGTATGGAGATCATCAGAGATAGAATCAAGGGGCTGCTACATTTATCTCAAAAAGGCTTCAAAAAGGTCTTGGAGAGATTTGGGACGAAGGATGCCAAACTGACGGAGTTGCCACTTGTCAGGCACTACAGACTCTCGAAAATCATGTCGCCACAGACTGAAGTACAGGCTCAGGAGATGGAGAGAATTCCATATGCCTCTGGTGTGGGGAGCATTATGTACTCCATGGTGTATTGTAGGTCGGATTTAGCTTATGCGGTGAGTCAGATGAGTAGATTTATGGCACAGTCTAGCAGGAAGCACTGACGAGCACTGAAGGATATCTTCAGGTACTTGACGGGTTTAGTTGGAGTTGGCATCTGCTATGGTTAACGAGGAGGTGTTGAGGGATACTCCGACATGTCCAAAGAGGCTCGGAGGTAGATAGAGGGGTTTGTAGATACAGATTTGGGTGGAGATATGGACATTCGGCATTCGATGACAGATTTTATGTTCAATCTATATCGAAGGCCTGTCTTATGGAGATCTTGCTTACAGCCCATTACGGCCTTGTCCACCATCGAAGAGGAGTATATTGGCATCATAGAGGCAGTGAAGGAGGTCCGATGGCTGAAGGGTTTGGCACTGGAGATGAGCTTCCCATAGGATGCAATCAGGATGTATTGTGACAGTCAGAGTATTTTGTTGTTAGCACAGAATTCTGTTTATCATGTAAGGACGAAGCACATCGACATCAGATACCATCGGATTAGAGAGTTCGTAGAGGATGGCGAGATGGAGATGGTGAGGTTCACACCAAGAAAAATCCAGTTGATGCACTTATGAAGGTACTTTCGCGAGATAGCTTTCGATATTATGTGGGACTGATGGGTTTACTGGACAGGACTGAGTTCACAAGGACTTGGGAGCACCAAGATGAAAATTGCGAGCTCAAGTGTGGTGCTTTCAAGTCTTAGGAATAGGTGAAAAGAGGCCAAGGGAGCAAGCCAGCAGAAGTTTCAGCAGGTAGCAGTGTTTCTGCAGGTTCGTCAACTCAGATTGAGACTGAGTCGACTAAATTGCAGGTGAGTTAATCCATTCTCAGTTTGGATTAACTATGTCTCAGAGGATGCACCAGATAGAAAGCTGCATTTCGGGAGTTTCAGGCCGGCACGCTAGTGAGTCAACTCAGTGTCATTTTGAGCCAACTCAGTCGTAGGTGAGCTGACTCAGTTATCGGACAGAGGCTGCACGGGATTCTGTTTGGGTCTAGGATCCGGTTTGATCCTACGGACTTAAAGTCTTGGTTTGTAAGGTCTTAAGGGGCTAATCTATGGATTGGATGGGATTTAGGTCTTAAGGGGCTAATCTATAGATTGGATTGGAATTTAATTTTTTTAAATGATGAAAATGTCCTTTCTTCTTTATGACATCCTGTGAAAAACTTATGACATCCTGTACAAAAAGTCATAATTTCAATCCAGAATGTCATAATATCTGTACAGGATGTCATAATTTTTTTCGAAAAAAAAGATATTTTTGTCATCCAAAATTTTAAATGAAAAAATAGAATTATGAGTATCAAATGTGCGTTGAAAAATGATAGCTATGTGGCCTAATAAGACGAAGCGGTGCGCTTCATATTGGATTTTCTATAATGAGGGCGGTGTACAAAGAATTTCTCCAATGAGAATATCTAGAGTGGGCCTATTAGGATGAGGATAGGGTGAGGGTGAAGATGTTCATACAAGATCCACATGGGGGCTCTTAGAAAAGGCAAACTACCTGATGCAAACTTGGGCCCCAAGTATTGAAACAACGCATTGTCAACATTCTGGAGATCATTTGTGGATTGGCTACTCAGCCCTGCCTGAAGATATTTTGTTTTCCGACTTTATTGAATGTATTCAGACTAGACTAATATGATTCCTCGGTCTTATCAGAGAGAGAGAGAGAGAGAGAGAGAGAGAGAGAGAGATGAGTCTATGATATGTTGTGCTGCTTATATTATTTTTCTATGATTAATGCTTCCCTGCTATGAATGCGGTTCTCGTCGTGCAACTACATGCAACCTGTGCATCCTATGCTCCCATCAAACAATATAATCCAGTCTAGGTCTTGGCATTAAGATTTTGTCACTTGTTAATAGATATATTGTAAATAATTTATTTTCACATACATGAACAAACAATGATTATGTCTTAGTTCAAGTTGTTCTTGTTCTCCACTTATTTTTTCTTCAATGCCAAATAGGCTTTGAAAGTGCATTTTCATAATAAGCTAAGATAAAATTACTTCTGCGACCAATTCTGGGTCTCATGCAATAACATATGGGAAAATAAAAACATGTAAGTTCCACTAGCTTTGTTCTTTAAAACAAATATATACATGGTGTGGATGCCACAATCAGGGTTCAAACATTGGACCTCTTCTAAGTTGAGAGGGATACCAAGCAGCCTTAGCTGGTTGGTATTATCCGCCCTAGATTTTAGATCAACAGTAATGCTATTATTTTTAATTCTTGATTATTCCAGTGGCAATGTTGCGGTCCGTGGGAATTTTCTATCTAGAGAGTTTACGAACGGACGGAAGCGGGCCCAATCGGCTCCCTCTAAAAGGTCTTAGTAGTGGGAAACTTTCGCTGACCATAGGCTGTCGCGGATAACGGTTCTCGCCGTCTAAACACGGTTTTAGTTTACGAGTGATGCAGCAGGGAGAAATGCTCCATGCCATACAAGTGGTCAAATTCACTGGGTTGGTGTCCACCATCCGAGAACAGAAAAGGAAGAAAAAAAAAAGAAAAAAGGACTCAGACACCACGCAAACCTGCCCGGCAATTGATTTTAAATTGGGTTGTGCCATTTACTCCCTTTTGTTCTCTTAACAGGAGCAAGAAGAAGATTGCACTTCAGATGGACTGCGTCTGCGTGTGATTGAAGGTAAAATCCGGAACCCAGACAGTCTTTGTATCTTCCAACTTTAACCCAACCCAGTCGAGCCTTCGGTTGTCAGTTTTACTCAAACCCAATCCAGTTCTATCCTATGTTAAGCGAAATTCAGATGCCATTAATTATGAAGTTGAATCACATTAATCAGATAATCTGATTGAACAGGAATCGTTAACATAGCAAAAAGGTTAGTAATGTTTTTATGGGAGTAATATTTATTGTTCAACATGTGAATAATTAATAAATTTGGATAGTATTTTGCTATAATTGCATAATTTAACAGAAATAGATATATAATTGTATAAACATAAAATATTTATAAATATGAATTAGTTATTTATTTTAATATTGTGATATGCTGCTTTTGTGTACATGAGTAGCTCGTTCTACCATGCCGCAGCAGGGAAGTTATGTAACTGAAAGGAATTGATGAGATACGTGAAGGGGTACCTGTGTGATGAGGTTCAAGCCCCGAATTTTATGGGCTTGATTAACTTTTTATGTGTACTAATCAGCATCCTAGATCATTTTGTCTATAGGATATTTTCATGCTATATTTGGTGGGAATGCTACCCACAATTGCAGGAGGTGAAAATGCTATTGCTTTGGGCCGATGATTGAAGGCCCCAACCTACAACAAAGCTCTCAGGGATGGCCGGCACTACAAATAGGCTTAGCCAAGCTCAGTTGAGCTCCTTAATTCGCAAGATATGTAAACTACAACTGAAAAATTTATTGGTTGAGCATAAATAATAAATTGGGGAAGCCAGATCTGACTTCAGGCTAAAGGGCAACACAGAATAATTTGAATTGGTTGTCTTATATCTGCATTTCCATAACTTGAATGGATGTTGACCTTTTTATGATAGAAGCTACTATTACTGCTGAGTCAAGTAGGTTCTTTCATTTCTATCTCTAAAGGCCATTCATATTATTATACAGCAGGCTAGATCTGCTACTGAACATCTACTGTTGTTTGATATTTGGAAGCTAGTGGTGAACCACATCTTATTTATTACTAATAATGTCTATAGGAAAATAAATAGTGCAGCTAATTGGAAACTCTTTTGTTGCTGATCATTATGGTGTTATATGAATGCCATATGAGAGTGTTTTTGTTTAATTTAGAGATGTTTTGTTTTCTGATTTTGTTAGACATATTCATATAAGGTGCATATGAGCCATCTGGTTTATTAAGCACATCCTTTCTTTTTTTGCATAATCAGTCTAGCCTTTTTCTTTATTATTATTATTATTATTATTATTATTTTATTATTTTATTATTTTTTTGGGGGGGGAAGTCCATCCATGTTGGGTTAGGTTTTGGAAAATGCTACAAGTGCATTAATACAAGTAAAATGTACAATACGTGTCAAGCCTATCCGAGGAAATAAATATTGTGATTATGCGCAAGCATATCTGGATTTTTGTTGAGACCTTTTCTTCTTTGTGATAAAAAAGAAAGCTTCCATCCATTTTGCAAATACAAAAGCATTCAATCTCTAAATCCTTGTATGGGAATTCAAGTTCTAACCAATGCAACTAACAATAGCAACTACTGCAATGTCATATACGTTGGTTTATAATTCACCAACAATATATTTTTCCTCGCCTTCTCTCTCTCTCTTCTTCTCTTTACGTGCTCTCTAGAGATCATCATTTCTTCATCTCTCCGTTGCACTATTAATTCTTCCTTAGATCCTTCATCTTCAAAATTCAAATTGATACCTGAAAAGGGATGGCATGGATACTGATGGTGGTTGTGTTGAGTTTGAGGAATGGGGTGCTGGATGCTTCTCATATGGTGTGCCCTCATCTCCGGACCCTGCAAGTTTCCATTATGGACTTTTCGTTGAGGTCTGGCTATCACTTCTTCTGGCCTCCCAAAAACTAGATGAATGGTGACACTTCCCTCCCTTTTCCAACATGTTGCCTCTTCTTCTCCTTCGGTTTTCCTCTCTCTCTCTCTCTTTCTCTCTCTCTCCACCACTTATCTACCTTGGATTAAAACTATTAAGTCTCTCTCTCTTGTAGAGTATAATTCCTGTCGGCCCTTGTGAGCGGTGATGGCCACCATCTGGTCAAACTCGTACGGCCTATAAGAATTTCATGGGATTGGTTCCTTTGCTTGTTTGACATAGAAGCATCCAATACTAATTACCGGATCAAATGGTTGTTGTTAAACTAAGGGGGTGTTTAGTTGGAGGAAGTAGAGGTCTGAAATTGGAATCGAAATCGGAATGGGTGACTCTAAATGGTTGGGAGGAGTTTTATTTCGATTTCAATTTCAAGATAGAATGGGAATGACTCAATCTATATAGAAGTCAATCTCTAATCTTTTCTATGAATTCAAATTTTTATTTCAATTTCGATTCCGATTTCGGTTACGAACCAAACGATTCGAAGAATTTGGCCATTCGATTTCGATTTCAAGCCATTCCGATTCTCATTTTCATTCCGATTTTGGTTACGAACCAAACACTCTCTAGGAAGTATTTGGTTGGAGGGAGTGGGGGTCTGGAATCAGAATGGATGTTTTTCATTCTAACCGTTTGGTTAGGAGGAGTTTTATTTCGATTTCGATTCCAATTTCAAGATGGAATAGGAGTGGCTCAATCTATATAGAATTCAATCTTTATTCTTCTCTATGGATTTAAATTTTTATTTCGATTTTGATCACAAACCAAACACTTTGGAGGATTTGGTCTTTCCGATTTTGATTTCAAGCCATTCCGATTTCGGTTATGAACCAAACACCCCGTAAATTTGGTAATAGTTTTAACAATACCCAAGATAGTTTTTTCTTTTTAAAAAAAAAAAAAAAAAACAAGCATCCTCATTCGAGCAGCTACCCACGAAGCATCTAAAGGCTATTATTACGACAATGGTCATGATATTTCTATCTAATAGGCCACAGAAACATCAATAGCGAAGGTCCACCTGTCAAAGACATTCGACATTAACGGGACTCTGCGACAATTCTCCCTGGCAACGAGCCCCCGGTTTGGGCCATTTCGAAATATTCAACAAGGAGACATGCACATACCTACACGTTTGTTGTAAAATATACTGCTATTTGATAAATAAGTAATTGCTAATATAATATTAGTCCATGTTACTAATGGCCTTTGTTATACACTTAGGTCTTCTTTAGTGCCACGTGTCTATGAACCAATCTTCTCCAGCTTTGTTGATATTGACATAGCGAAAACTAGGAGAATCTTTCTAAGGAGTTCGGTATGTTAATCACTCTCTTCATCTCCTTATAATTTTCTCATCATCTGTTCCCTATAAAATTGTTAAGTGAAATTGTCACAAGATATTTTCTAATCAAAATAAATATAATTATTAAAATAATAATCTAATATAAGTATAAATGAAATCATTAATCCTATAGTAACAATTCATACATTTTTATAGGGTTAATAATTTTGCTGTCAAAATTATAATTATTCCATTCAAACAATTTGGCATATAAATTGTATGGTTCTGTTGGCCATCCATATGTATTTTTTTAATGATTTATTTAAGAATCCTATTTAATAGTTGTAACATATATGGAAGGGATAGATTTTGTATTATATGATCAATGATCTTGAATTTTCATGATCTATCAAACAGATTATTGATGGATAACTAAAGAATTTTGACCATTGAAATATAGCATGCCAAATGCGATGATCTTATATCATCGGGGATCACATTACCCTAAAATGAGGATTACTAGCGGTTTGAGATCACTTGTAGCGATCTCATTTGGATCATAAAATACCACCTAAGTATAAGTAGATGTGTTGCATTTAGGCTAAGCAGATAAGCATCATATGCAATAGATCTTTTTGTTTTTTTCTTAAAAAACAGGACAAGGAGAGGCTAATTGAGGGGCTCGATATGCTTCCATTATTGTACTAATAGGTCTCTTTATCATTAGCATAAATGATAGGGTAGGACTGACTTCATTTTGTAAAAAAGGAAAAAGAATAAAAATGTCTAGATCAAAACAAATTGCAGGCATATTTTAGTAACACTGCACGTGCAAATGCACATGGTCCAATAATATATAGGAGAATTTCTAGGGAGAAATTTGACTTTGACATTATATATATATATATAATATGTATCCCATTGAAGTTTCGATTTTGTTAGTATGAAGTTGTAATTTATGGGTTCCTTTCCTTTCCAGAAATACGCGTAAATAGAATCTTGCCCTTGCGTATACCTATGCTATATTCAAGCCTTCTTCTTGATCTTAAGTAAACCAATACCAGTTCTTTTAAGAGCTTCACGACAATTTACACGGACATAAGGTGAGACCTCTACCTTTCGAGTGAGGAGGCATGCTTCCTTCAAGTTGCAAGCACAAAAACAATTTTTACCAAAAACAAAAAAAAGTACAAAAGCAATCAATAACTGCATATCTTCTGATACTAATTTAATTATTTTTCAAAACTCTATTTTTGATCTATATTTAATGTATAAAATTAGATTACATCTGATGACTGACCATCTATCTAGATTACTGATAATTTAAAAAGATCTTGTTGATTACCGCATTTGATATGCTTTTTGGATTGATAATTTAGATTATCTTTTATGAGGTAATCTGGATTATCAAGAAGAGAAGTGGCTATCCAGATTACTTTTCAAAAGGTAATCATGTAATAAAATTTTTTAACGAAATGGCATTCCTTTCCTTCCTTCTCTGCACGGTGCCACTCATGCCTCCCCCTAACCCCCTCAACTTCTCCTCTGACGGCCCTGCAGCCTCCTACGCTGTCTTCGTGACCCTCACTGAAGGTAGTGCGACGAATGGTTAGAGGGTAGGGAGCAGTGGCTAGGGCAGCATGGACGGCTGAGGGGCCGGAGAGGGGTGGCAGTGCGACGGGCGGCCAAGATGCAGTGGCCAGGACAGTGTAGGTGGCTGGGAGGCCGAGGGGCCAAAGAGGGGTAGCAGCGCGACGGGCGGTCGGGGGGTCGGGATGCGGTGGCTAGGGCAGCGCGGGCGGTTGGGGGGCCGAGGAGGGGTGGCAGTGCGACGGGCGGTCCGGGGGCCGGGGTGCGATGGCTAGGGCAGCGCGGGTGGTTGGAGGGCTGGGGTGCAGTGTCGGAGGGGGCAGGGGGGAGTGGGGTCGGGGCGTGGCGTGCGGGGGAAGGAAAAAAAAATTAAAAATAATAATTTTTATAATAATAATAATAAGTATTAATAATAATAATTTTTTTCATATAATATTTTTATTATTAAAAAAATTAAATAAAAAATTTAAAAATATTAAATTAATAATTTGATTTAAAAATATTTTAAAAATTTGATGTTAGATTATCAGTAACTACTTGATTATCATATCAAATATATCGGTCAAAGTTTTCAGTAATTTTTCTACAATATTATTTTTGTGTACTGAATACAGTAATAAATATTACTGATAATCTATCTAAATTATAGATAATTCAGATTATCAGATAATCTAAATTATGCAGTGTAATGTGCTAAATGCAAAATATGATTTAGATCGGAGAGGTAGCGGTCCAAAGCAAGTCGTCCCTCCCAGGACTCCTTCCATGAATAGTGCGCCATCTCTATTTTCCTCAAGCTCTCCTATTCCAAATCCATTCTGCAGGTTCATTGTGTTCACATTTCCAATGTCTGGCATTGCACTGTTTTCTCCATCTCCATTAATTATACTATTCAGCCAAGCTTCATCATTTCCTAAGGTTGTCGGTAGTTCTGGTATGCCAAGCTCTTTTTGCTGGTGCTGGCTTCCAAATGATTGCTGATCCCTTGACCAAATCCACTGCAATGGTACTCTCCATGGTCGTGGCTTAATTACTCGGGCATCAGCACGGGGCTGCGCCTTCTTATTTTCAACTTCTACCTTCTTGCCCAGGTGAGTGTTCCAGTAGTTCTTGATGTCATTTGCTGTCCTGCCTGGAAGCCTCCCCACAATTAACGACCACCTGATTTACCGAATTTAGATCTCATTAGTTGAAGTGTTTGTGTTCAAGTGTGATGATTAAATTGAAAGGGTCCTTTCCAGGACACGAGATTCAAGAAAAGTATGGTACTACACGAACATATCTACGTAGCAAATAGTGCTAGAAAATAGTGGTTGCATACCCCCATCGCATTTGGAGGAAGTGGAATGATTTAAGAATGAAATCTAGCGAATCAAAGATACAATTGTACGTACGAAAAAAATAGACTGAAAATGTGTTGATATTATCACTTATTTTCTGTTGGCCCAAAAGACTTCCTGTGTACATAGATTCCATTTTTAAAAGGTGACGTAAATGCTGCTACAAAAGGAATATAGTAAAATTATTCAACAACAGAAAGGTCTTGCGCTCAAGTCTAAATCTGAATTCATGCTTTGTCAGCCTACTTGTTTGGAACTTAAGGATTTCTAACTGTGGTCTATGAAGCAAACAAGACTCATGGAACGTGAGCTTACATTCTTTGATAGTTACGCTCAGCATATGATGAAATATGCTCTATTTTGTACTTCATCAAGGTTCCTTTCATATCTTGAAAATTCCTGCAAATACCCATCCACTATTTGTCATCGGGACCATCTTTTCTTTTTTTTTTGATAAATATAAATTAATGTAGATATGAATAGCAGCGCAAATTTAGTTTCCGTCCATATCAAAGTAGATTTGGTTGTGGAAATAGATTCAGACAAATAATATCCTATCCATCTTTACCCTTACAGTGCACCTTTACAAACATGCAAAATTTGGACCTTTATGAGTTACATATATCATATATTTCTAGAAAAAGGAACAATATTATCATGACAATAAAGTTATACTGGCAAATTCTTATATATTATATTCATTATAAATTTCTGATGGATCTACTATAATTTCATTAAATAATACTCTCTCTGTCTTTGGAAAATAATGGGACTTAGAATGATGCAGATTGAAACCTCACTGGCTGTTACTATGCTCTTATAATTTCACTATGCTTGGATAATATTTGTTACTTTTATACCATAAGATAGTAATCCATCTCTCTCTCTCTCCCCCCCTTCTGGTGGGTGGAGGGATTCATATAGTATTCACTCCATTTTTCCCTTCTCTTGTGGTTGATGGTCCCTTCCATTCATGAAGAAGAACACTAGAATTTTGTTATCAATGGAACAAAATTTTTCTCAATCCAACATGGTACTGCATTAACATGCCCTTTGAATCAAACCAATGCTCTTTTGCCACATTAGCTCCATGAACTTTATATTGCCCAGTGATATGAAGCATTTCGTATTCATTAATGATATATTTTATTAACATTTTTTTCATTCTTATTATTCATCTGATTGTAGTTAACTTTATAAATTGTCTTGTCACATCAATATTTTCCAATAATTTTATAAGTGTTTTTTTTTTCAGTTGAAGTAATATGATGGTAATGTACCGGTACAAGGATTTGAACTTTATATACCCACGGAAATAATAATTCTAAGGAGAGGGGTGCCAACTATAAGAGCTAACAGCTGTACAAAACTATATATATATATATATATATATATATATATATATATATATATATATATTCAGGTAAGGAATAGCAAGGTCAAAGAAGCGAAACTTTTGGAACCTCTCAAGAGAAAACAAATACATGGTCACTGTAACCAAGGCAATCTTCATGGTCTGTTGTTACCTGTTGCCCAAGAGCTTATGAAGCTTAACGATAAGATCTGTTTCTTCCTCGGCAAATGTCGCCCTGTTGATCCTACGGCGGAGATAGTTCAACCAACGCAGTCGGCAGCGCTTTCGGCACCTTCTGAGGCCTTCAAATCCACAAAAGCACAATGAGTTCAAGAATGTCGACAAAGGACTCCGCTACTTATAAGGAATCGCTTACCTGCCATTTGTGGAACATGGCGCCACTTCCCTTCTCCATATTTCTCAATGCACTTCCTCAGAAGCCTGTCCTCTTCTTCACTCCATGCTCCTTTGCGAACACCCGGACGTTGGACTTCGGCACGCAAATTACCCATTGAGACCAAAACCTTAGCTTACTGCAATTTCAAGTTGCAGGATACTCGGTGAACGTGTACATGGTCTTGATGATGCTTGATAAGCATCCAGATGGAGTGCATCTTGTTGCGGCCAATCGCCTCGTCGTCCGATCGCCGGGAAGCGTGCACCTGCAAAAGGAAGTCCGCGCTGACCGGAGGCGGCTCCGGCGGGGACCCTCCGACGGTCAAGTCAGAGAGGTGACTGGGCAACAGTGAAATGCAGACAGAGAGCTCTGAGAAAGAGAGAGAGAGAGAGGGAGAGAGGAGCGAGCCTGCGGACATGGGAGAGACGGGCGGATCGATCCTTTGCACTGTTGCCTTCCCCGGTATATATAGTGGAGCTAGGTATGGCGCCGTCATTAATGGCGCGGACAAGTGAGGAACTGTCAACTCACTGTGGACTGTCAGAGTCGCCGTGGGGATGTCACATCGCCGCGGGGGCTGTCAAATCACCAAGGTTGACAATGCCTCTGGCAGGACAATGCCCCTGGCAGGACAATGCCCCAAAATGGCCGTGCCGCATATTGCTGTCAGAGCTGACAAGGCCTGGCGGCTGTACGGCGGTTGGAAGAGTCAGCCGACCCTAGGTCGGCAGCCAGCAGAGTGGCGTCGGGTTCCTCCGGTCGGTCGGCGAGCTTTCCGTAAGTCGGCCATCAGGCTTCTGAGTCCAGTCGGTCGGGAGGAGATACGTCCGACATACCCTCGGTCGGCGATGGACCGTTAAATGGCCGGTAGTGGCGTCCGTCAGTCGGGCGCTCCCGGCCGTCGGTCGGTCGGTCCGGTCAGTCGGCCGTTCCGACCGACGGCCGGGAGCGCCCGACTGACGGACGCCACTACCGGCCATTTAACGGTCCATCGCCGACCGAGGGTATGTCGGACGTATCTCCTCCCGACCGACTGGACTCAGAAGCCTGATGGCCGACTTACGGAAAGCTCGCCGACCGACCGGAGGAACTCGATGCCACTCTGCTGGCTGCCGACCTAGGGTCGGCTGACTCTTCCAACCGCCGTACAGCCGCCAGGCCTTGTCAGCTCTGACAGCAATATGCGGCACGGCCATTTTGGGGCATTGTCCTGCCAGGGGCATTGTCCTGCCAGAGGCATTGTCAACCTTGGTGATTTGACAGCCCCCGCGACGATGTGACATCCCCACGGCGACTCTGACAGTCCACAGTGAGTTGACAGTTCCTCACTTGTCCGCGCCATTAATGACGGCGCCATACCTAGCTCCACTATATATACCGGGGAAGGCAACAGTGCAAAGGATCGATCCGCCCGTCTCTCCCACGTCCGCAGGCTCGCTCCTCTCTCTCTCTCTCTCTCTCTCTTTCTCAGAGCTCTCTGTCTGCATTTCACTGTTGCCCAGTCACCTCTCTGACTTGACCGTCGGAGGGTCCCCGCCGGAGCCGCCTCCGGTCAGCGCGGACTTCCTTTTGCAGGTGCACGCTTCCCGGCGATCGGGCGACGAGGCGATTGGCCGCAACAGATTGGCGCGCCAGGAAGGGGGGCAGTATGACAAAGACAAGAGCTCAACGATCGAGAGTCACTGGGTCGGCCAGGCACTCTTCCCGCCGGGAAGAGGCCTCCCCGCCACCACCGGCGGCGGAGCCTAGCTCTCCGCGCCCTGCAGTGACCACGGAGGCCCAGATCGCGGCCATCGTACGGCAGATGACCGTACTGACCGACGCAGTCAAAAGCCTCCAGCAGCAACCGGCGGCCTGACCTATGCCTTCCAGGAGCAGCCGCCGACGGCCGCGCCGACCCCTGTCGCCTCCATGCGAGCGCTCCCAACAGCGCTCCCACGGAGAGGAGGAGGGACGACCACGGTGCGACGACCGACGGTCCCAGCGGCCCTCTCCTTCCCGGTTGGAACGGACAAGGAAGGAGAAGCGGCCGCGCACACCGTCCTCTCTTTCAGAATCTTCCGGAGGCTCCACCTCTGGGGTCTCCCAGCATCGACGAGGCGATTGGCCGCAACACATCTATATTTGTATGATTGCAAACATACTTGGGCTTGTTTCCACTTGGTGCTACGTACAAGCACTTGTGTGGTAGCTTCTCCTTGACATGAATTTAGCACCTACCGGTGGGCCATTAGCCGGCCCAAAGGACAAACATATCTGTGGGTGGGGCTGCTGATGGGGATGTCCAAGCTTGATGACTTATAAGTTCTTGTTTTTTGATGTCAAGGGAGGGTCTGAATGCCCACCCAGGTTTTATTTATAGATAGATTATTTACAAGACCAAGATGAAAGAAAGGTGGTTGTTCTACATCTAAAGGCGGGTCTGGCCTTGGTAAGGATTGGATTCATTCTCTTTTCGAGATGAGGAGATGAGGTGGCCATGTAACAAAACTTATCCCTCAAACATGGAATTAGCCAAAAGACAAGAACGTGAACCAAACAAAAAAGCCTGGGTATTCGGTTGTTCGCCATCGCCATAGTCGCATATACCCAGCCGTGAAATTGCTTACCAAGGTCTTCGATAAGCTTCTTTAATGCTGATACCATTATTCTTTGTATGCTCATGAGTTAAACTTCCTTTTAAGGCGACGAAGGACCAAATCCCAGGCCAGAACAACGTGAAAAAATTGTTTGATCTCCTGTAGCATGGAGGCCAGTGGATTAATCAACTTGAATGCTGTGGTGTGTATGCAGTAGTAGGAGCATAGCATCATGAACATCATCAAGGCATGTTTCTTTTATTCCAGTTTGGCGACCCAAGTACGAGTTGATACACCGTTTTGCACCATGATGCTACTGTGGCGTGCTTTCAAGATGCATGACTATGATCAGCTATGGGGTTTTGATGTTTGGACTACTGGCTGTAGGACCGCAATCTGGTTTTGATGTTTGAAGTTTAGCAGCCTCTGTTGCTTTTCTTGCAACGGCAGTGCAGCGTTTGTAACTTCTTTTATTTACGTTCCATTCAGTCTGGAAGACTCCAAAATGTGGTGCACCGTTCACGAATATCTTGCCATTGGAACGAGCAGTCCCGCTGACACGGACCATGTGCCCTATTCACGTGCATGATTTGACCTCTCCTGCAGCATTTCTCTTTAAATTCGGCAAGTGTTTCGTTGGAGAAATTTTTGATGCACTCACTTGAACCTACCGTGCAATGGAAATATAAATCTTTTAGGTAGGGTACGATGCCAGGAGAGTAATCAACTGAAGTATCCTGGAATGTTTCCAAAAAAAAAAATTGAAGTATCTTGGAAGTAAATTTGTGAAGGGAGAGTCTCCACGTGCGCAGCTAAACCACGTACACACGTTACAACCGCCTCCATGCTGCCACGTACATATACATTTAGTTTATTCTTTGCTTCCCAAATATAAAATTTATAGATAAGAAATCACTGAAGGGTCCAGGCAATGTACGTGGTACCTCGCAGTGTTGTGCCAGGGTAAAAGATGCTGCTCATATCGATCCGGAGTTAAGTCCGGGAAGGTTGACGCGAGACCGTTGCAATTACTTTAATCCTTCCCACTGTGGCGGCACGCCCCACGGTGGTCATACGGCGCACAAAAATCCAATTTGGCATCCATTTCAGGCGTACTTTTCCATGTGGCTGAATGAATGGGATGGGCCATGTGTTCTATTCAATCGCATCAACTAAAGAAGCCAAGGTACCTAAATATGTAACATATGCATGGCTGACAAATTAACCATCACAAAGGGATTTGTCTACTTCCTTGCCGTTACATGATGTGCCCTTTCTAAAATATAGATGGAGTTTCATGCAAGGACTCCCTAAAGTTCTAAGCATCAACTATTGGGTTCTTATTGTAGATTCCACGGACAATTTGCACGCAAACATCTACGATAAGAATAGATAAGATGGAATCTTAATTAAAAGGCATGCCAAAGTAGAAACAAACAACAGATCCTTGTGATATCTGATCCCATATGCATCTGCAAGAGGATTCGAAGTAGATGTGAGTGGATTACTGTCACGCCCCAAACCCAGCACCTGAGTTGGGCACATGATACGGCCACACAAACCCTAGAGCAGCACCCTAGGATCATGTAAGGCCTAAAATTTAACACTTCAAATTTTAAATAACCAATTAAATACCAAAACAATCAATCGATGTCACAGCTTCAAATCGAAAGCAAACTTGTTCAATACAATTATTCAAATGTTCCTTGGCATCAGAGAATTTAAACTAACTAAATTACTAAGGCTTCAGTTCTTATTTGCTCTCGCCCAAACCGTCCAAACTACGCATCCTGTAAGTCTGAAAAAAATAAGAAAGAAATATGAGCTTCTCCAGCTCAGTAAGAATCACTGCACATGTACATCAAACTAGTAGATAAAATTAATATTTCTAAAACCAATACAATTGAGAAAATATGCATATATATCATCAAACCAGTAGGTATATAATAACTGGAATATTGTCACAAATATGCATATATATCATCATACATCATCAGATGAAATCTTCATTCATTGTTTGAATTTCATATTATATGTTTCATTCTTCACATCTTTGGAATGACAACCTTTTATTCCTTTTTGGCTTTGGACTAACCAGGATCATGCGACGATCTTTTATTCGGATCGATTTCTGTGATCTTCCTCGGATCGAACTATTTATGATCTTTCTCGGATCAAAGTGGCCATGATCTTTCTCGGATCAAATCATTCATGATCTTTCTCGGATCATATTCTTCCACACATAAGCCTGCGGCGGCTGTCCCAGGCATAAGCTCCTGGCAGGCTATTCCACATGACAAGGTCAGTCCAAACCATATTTCTCTTTCTTTTCATTTTCATGAAATTATAATATTTGTCTTCATTAATCAATTCAAATTTTGCAGTATACTCAAAATAAACATATCATAACTATATAATCAT
This sequence comes from Elaeis guineensis, assembly GCF_000442705.2. Lineage (NCBI taxonomy): Eukaryota > Viridiplantae > Streptophyta > Magnoliopsida > Arecales > Arecaceae > Elaeis > Elaeis guineensis. The sequence goes on along the minus strand of NC_025994.2, from coordinate 97,392,636 downwards.
GCCATCATATGCTTTGATGAAAATATATTTATGCTCGCAACCACACAAGTAAATGTCAACATTACATATGATAAATTCATTGATTTCAAATCCAACGATGCAAAACTATCAGTAAAATAATATATACATGTGATGATGATCATGTATAATGATTCTTACCTCGATAATTGAGAATTCAAATTCACAACTTTATAGTCCAAAAATCAAGCCCTACTCGTTGTCTCCCTGATCGTTAGACTGTTCTCCTATCAAATAAAAATAAATTAATTTAATCAAATATTTTTTTTTTATATTTATTGAGGTTATCTGACTCATACCCATGTCCCCCCTTTTATATATATATATATATATATGTATATGTATGTATATATATATATAATTATATTATATATATATGTATTTTTAATTTTTTTATTTATTTAGAGAAGAGAGAAGAGGCTTCTTCTTCTTCTCTTCTCCACGTTTGAAAACAGAGAACCCGAACCCCATTCGAACGTCCCCCTTCATCCCGACCAAGAGAGCACCTCCAGCCACCTTCTCCGGCAACGTCCCGACGCCGGTGATGCTACTGTGTCGGCGGTAGTGCCACCTTCTTTGTTGCCGACGACGGAGAAAGAAGAAAAGTCACACAAATAGGGTATCCCTGTTTGAGCCTGAACCGGCACCTCGCTGGCTTCCTAACACCCCATGGCCGGAGAGACTAAACTGAAAGGAAGGAAGAAGGAACATACCTTGTTCCGGCGGCCAAAAACAGCTCCGACGATCCCTTTTCTTCCGATCAACCACTACGGTATCTTTGAGAAAAATCTCTCAAATCCCTTGATTTACTTCAAAATTTTTGTTGTAAATTCCTAAAGAAAGGATGGGGGATCTGAAGTGAAAATTTAGTGCAGGGGCAAAATGGTAATTTTAAAATTTTTTCAAAATTACTATTTTACAGCGGAATAATTAATTAATCTTATTAATTAATACTAATTAACCCTACACTAGGATCTAAATATGATACAACAGCATGCATTTAAATTTGAAATTCAAATTTGAATCAGTAAACGTTTTACAGTATTGTGTTCAGAACACATCACCTTTTGCGGGTAGTCGATCACCGCAATCTGATCACCGTCGGAGGGCTCTGATTGTCACGTCGCAGCCACCCAACTGTCTGGCCTCTGTGGATCATCCACACGAAGCTCCTGTCTGATCAGCTCCTCACGAATGCTAGTTCGTGATTTCACCCTTTTGATAGCAGATGTTGATCGAACTCCTTCGATCGATGTGTGCCGACTTCTCGGACACTCCGGATCGTCTGCACAGTTACTCGAGAGGCTGATGGATCTCTTTCTGAAATTTGATGGACTCACGACACTCGTGGCACACCAATCTCACTTCCCGAACCCTAGGTAGAAACCCTAGGGTACACACCAAAAACCCTGCGTCCAATTTTCTCTCTTTTCTTTCTTTTTCTCTCGGAAGGTTTTGGACCTTCACCTTGCGCAGAAGCCTTCCTCACGCCCCAAAGTTTCTCTCCTAATTTTTCTACGCACGTCCCACCTTTCTTCTCTTTTTAAAACAACGTCGAACGTGTCTTATCCGCATGAGAGGATAAAGACAAGAGGTTACACATTTGAATTCAAATCAAATTTGAATTCAAACGAAAACCAACTTATCCCTATCCTTTTGGGCGTGAGAAGAGAAGGGGCGTGGCTCTTTGTGTGTGGAAAAAGTTTCATGAGAAACCTTTTCTCGTGTAAGTAATGTGGCGCACAAAATGGATAAGGATGAAAGGGCAAGTGATAAGTTATCCATTCAAATTCAAACATGCTTTGAATTTGAATGGATAACTAATTATTTTATCCATCCATATGGCGCACAAATGAGGACGTGGGGAAGGGTTTTGCGTGAGAAAAATTTCACGAGAAGTTTCTTCTCGTGAATTCAAATGGGTGCAAGGAAGTTGGGTGACGCAGGAAATTTAAAACAAGGTGGTTTGATTCAAATTGAGCCAACCTAGTTTAAAATAGGTTGAGCACAATTAGACCAAATTAAACCCAACATAATTAGGCTTAATTAGGCTTAATAAAATCCTAATCAAATAAGAAATTAACTAAACCTAACCCCTGATCAAATCAGGGACTAAACCACCTTAGCGATTAGGTCAACATTTAACCTAATCGGGTCAATCCAAACTGAATCCAATTCAATTGGACTTGATCCAAAAATAATTACTCAATCAAATTGAGTTAATTAGTGATTAAATCACTAATTAAACCTCTCATAAATGTTGAGTCCAAATCCGATGGGCAATCAGGCATCAGAGACCATCGATATGAAACCCTGATCAAAGAGTTCAAATTTCAAATTCAAAATTCGAAATTCAAAATTTTGACCTCGGTACCCAAAATGTGTGGAACTCATGATTAGAGAATCCTAATTCTCAATCATAGAGTTCCAGATAGATAAGACTCATAATCAGCCATCAGATCAGAAAGGAACCTCTAATGTGTGTGACCCCGCAGGTTCGAACCTAAGCCGGTAGCACAGGAACCAATTTCTGTACTAATCGAAGTGACCATCTAGCAATGGTACCCGACGACCGGATAGGTCGAATAATCGCAATCGCAACATTCAGAACCTACGTGAATATGGTTACCGTATAATTCATCCCTTTTGACTCCTGTGTTTAGGATGACTCAGAGTTAAACTGTCAACCCTGATGATATCATCCGAATCGTGCTCAACTCAATTAGTCCTGTGACTCCTCACTAGGACTACCCTGGCCAAAGTTTTGCTAAATTGAAACACGACTGTACACAGCTCCTAAACTGGAGTGGTCAATCCCATCTTGACACACGCACCGACAAGTCAAGTACTTGACTACACCCAGCAACCTTCCGTCACTGAATTAGAAATTCAGGTAGTCCAGTGCCTAAGTGCAGTGAGTTGCTTGCAAGTCACCGTGGCGGTCTCAGGTCGGAGGGACATTTATACCCATATCCCATCGGAGCAAATCTTGACAGCAGAAATAGCTCCGAAGTTGGTCACGTTCAGTGCAGATATACCATTACATCTCACCTGTATGCCATACCAGTGTCTCCACACTCTTTGGTTATGAGGACAACCAACCCATATGGCACACAACGACCTATGCTCGATAAATGTTGTCGTCCTTGGTAACAACGTATCATTTGGTCGCGAACATGTTTAAGGACTAAGCGACAAATCCTCCTTTGTTAAGTCTAAATAGTCCTAAGGACTTCACCACAACACAGGAGTTCATTAGAAGATGAAACATTTGTGATGAAAAAATACCAAAATAACTTTTATTTATTTATAATTCATGTACTAATACAAAAGGAGCACAACCGTCAACAGGCTGACGATTGGCTTTGGGACACTATTCCCAACAATCTCCCACTTGGCCTAAAGCCTATCGGTGCAGTATCTAATACCCATCTTCGACTTGTAGTCGTTGAACTCCTTCACCGCAATGGCTTTAGTGAATGGGTCGGCCAGGTTCTCCTTCCCGTCGATCTTCTGAAGGTCGACGTCACCTCGATCCACGATCTCCCAGATGAGATGGTAGCGGCGCAGAATATGCTTCGTCCGCTGGTGTGCCTTTGGTTCCTTCGCCTGAGCAATGGCTCCAGAGCTGTCGCAGTAGAGCAGAACTGGACCAATAAGGGAGGGTGCTACTCCGAGCTCGGTGATGAATTTTCTCAGCCACACCGCTTCTTTGGCAGCATCTGTTGCAGCAATATACTCCGCCTCGCATACTGAATCAGCCACAGTGTGCTGCTTGAAACTCTTCCAGCAGACAGCCCCACCATTAAGGGTAAAAATAAATCCTGACACACTCTTGCTATCATCGCGATCAGACTGAAAACTAGAGTCTGTAAACCCTATAAGTCTCAAGTCCGATTCACCATATATAAGCCACTGGTCCTTAGTATTTTTCAAATACTTCAGGATGGTTTTAACAACCTTCCAGTGATTCTCTCCTGGATCAGATTGGTATCTACTCACTACCCCTAGTGAGTATGCCACATCTGGTCGTGTACATGTCATGGCGTACATGATAGATCCCACTGCCGAAGCATATGGAATCCTACCCATACGCTCTCTCTCTTGAGGTGTTGTCGGACAATCCCTCTTCGAGAGAGAAATTCCATGGCCTATCGGTAGATAGCCTTTCTTGAAATTTTTCGTGCTGAACCTTTTCAGCATAGTATCAATGTACGTGGACTGGGATAAGCCAAGCAACTTTTTGGATCTATCCCTATAGATCCTCATCCCTAGGATGCAGGAAGCTTCTCCCAAATCCTTCATGGAGAACTGTGACGATAGCCAAATCTTTATTCCCTGTAATGCAGGGACATCATTCCCGATTAAGAGAATGTCATCCACATACAATACAAGAAATACTACTGCTGGACCATTAGCCCACTTATAAATACAGGGTTCTTCTCCGTTCTTAACGAAGCCATACGTTTTGATCGTCCTATCAAAACGTATGTTCCAACTCTGAGATGCCTGCTTAAGTCCATAAATGGACCTCTGTAGCTTGCACACCTTAGACTCATCTGTGGATGTGAACCCTTCAGGTTGTATCATATACACCTCTTCGTCCAGCTCTCCGTTTAGGAAAGCTGTCTTCACATCCATCTGCCAGATTTCATAGTCCAGATGGGCAGCTATCGCAAGCATAATCCGAATAGATTTGAGCATTGCCACAGGAGAAAACGTCTCGTCATAGTCTATACCATAACGTTGACGATATCCCTTGGCAACCAGACGGGCTTTATAGGTCTCCACCTTTCCGTCTGCGCCCCTCTTCCTTTTGAAGACCCACTTACACCCTATGGGTTTTACTCCTTCGGGTGGGTCAACCAATGTCCACACATCGTTGACCTTCATGGACTCCATTTCGGATTTCATGGCCTCTAGCCATTTCTCAGAGTCAGGTCTCTGCATTGCATCCATGTAGGTGATCGGATCCTCATCGTTTTCATCAAGTTCGATAGGATCACCATTCCGGACCAAGAAACCATAGTATCTGTCCGGTTGATGTGGTACTCTACCAGACCGCCTTAAGGTTGCATAATCAATGGGCTCCGGATCTGATCTAATCAAATCCGGTTCAGGTTCAGTAACATGTGTCGGTTTTTTCACCTGTCGAACTTCGTCAAGTTCGACTTTAGAGGCAACAGTTCCTTCACTAAGGAACTCTTTTTCTAAAAAGATTGCCTTAAGGCTGACAAACACCTTTTGCTCATCAGCAAGGTAGAAATAATACCCTTTGGTCTCTTTTGGATACCCAATAAAATTACACTTGTCAGACCTAGGTCCAAGCTTGTCTGTAATTAAACGTTTAACATAAGCCGGACACCCCCAAACCCTAAGGTGCGAGAGTACTGGCTTACGTCCTATCCATATCTCATATGACGTTTTGGCTACAGACTTACTCGGAACTCTATTTAGAAGGTAACAAGCTGATTCGAGCGCATATCCCCAGAGGAAGATCGGCAGACCAGCAAACCCCATCATGGATCGAACCATATCTAACAGAGTCCGATTCCTCCTTTCAGACACACCATTATGCTGTGGTGTTCCAGGAGGAGTCCACTGAGAGAGAATCCCATTCTCTCCTAGATACGTCAGAAACTCATTGGAAAGGTATTCACCTCCTCGATCAGATCGAAGAGTTTTAATACACTTCCCAGTTTGTTTTTCTACCTCATTTTGGAATAGTTTGAACATTTCAAATGATTCCGACTTATGCTTCATTAAATAGACATACCCATACCTAGATAGGTCGTCTGTGAAGGTTATGAAGTAGAAAAATCCACCTCTTGCACTTGAGCTCATGGGTCCACATACATCAGAATGTACCAGACCTAAGAGTTCACTGGCTCGCTCACCTTTTCCAGTAAAAGGTGACTTGGTCATCTTTCCAAGAAGACAGGACTCACAGGTTGGAAGTGATTCACAATCACTAACTTCAAGAATTCCTTCTTGAGCCAACCTGTTTATCCTGTTCTTATTGATATGACCTAGCCTACAGTGCCAAAGGTAGACTTCTGACACATTATCTATTCTAGAGTGTTTACCGAATTTTTGAACCACATTAACAGACTGTGATAGTAAGTAAATTCTATTATTTAATTATCCAACAAATATTGTAACACCATTCAAAATGATATTACAAATATTTTCTTTTATTAAAAAATCATAACCGTACATGGCCAAAAGGCCTACAGAAATAATATTTAATAAAAAACTTGGACAATAGTGACATTCACTCAGAATTACATTACGAGAATTGATTACAAGACTCATGATTCCTAAAGCTAGAACTGGAACTTTGCTTCCATCTCCAACATTCAGGAACCTCTCGTCTTCATCAAATCTCCTACTGACCTGCAGACCCTGCATCGAATTACAAATATGATAAGGGCTTCCAGTATCCAATACCCAGGCAGTAGTATCACAAATCGAAAAGTTGCAAGGAGTTATCATATAATTACCTTGCTTCTTCTTTGGCCTGTTCGGGTCCAGGGAGGCAATGTATTGAGGACAGTTCCTCTTCCAATGCCCGTGCTTCTTGCAAAAGAAGCACTCCGCCTGGCTCTGGTCATGCTTGCGCTTCTTGGTCTGACCCCGTGCTACTGTCCCAGCATGAGATTGCACCTTCTTATTTTTCTTCTTCTTGTTCTTCTTCCCCTTCCCAAAGGGTTGACGACGAGAAGAAGACCCTCCCACTACATTCACCGACTCCTTATGGAGTTGGTGATCCTTCTCAAAGTTCTGCAGCAACCCCAACAATCCGTGGTAGTTTACTGCAGGCTTTGTCATTCGAAAATGAGTAAGGAATGGGAGGAAGGACTTGGGCAAGGAATTAAGGATCGCATCCTTACCGAGCTGCTCGTGCAGAGGAAAGCCCAATTTGCTTAGGCGCTCAATCATCTCGATCATGTACAGTACATGATCAGTGACTGAGGCCCCATCCCTCATCCGAGCATTGAAAATGGCACAACTAGTTTTGTGCCTTTCAACGTCGTCAGGCGTGCCAAAGGAGTCGTTCAACATTTGAAGCATCTCCTGTGGCTGGGCGTTCTCAAACCTTCGGCTGAACTCGTCATTCATTGCTGCCAGCATAATACATCGAACGGTGGTGCGGTCATTGAGCCACTTCAAGTAAGTGTCTCGGATCGCTTTACTAGCGTTCGGAGCTGGCTCCTCAGGTGCTGGATCCGTTACTACATAAAGGATCCGCTCATGCTCAAGGACGATTTTCAATTTTCGATACCAGCTATCGAAATTGGGTCCCATGAGCTTGTCATTATCTAATAATGACCGGAGCGATAGGGTAGTGGCCATAGCTGCTTAAAGGAAAACGAGACCTCTATTAGTACATAAATTAATACTAAAGACTTGGACTTTAGTCTAAAGTTTTTTCCAATATTTTTACGAACTGGTAGCCTCATCCTCCAATTCGAAGAATTACTTTAATTCCTTAATGGGTACTAGAATCCACACAGACTACACACGAGCCCAACTTTGGTTGGTCAACCCATGTGCATCTATGGGTAGGTTCTTAACCAGTTGTTTCTCTAAACAACTTCTAGTAATTTATTTTGCCCCAGAACCTAATCAGTAGGCTTTGGCCTCCACTGAGAAGATCTGGTTAGGTCCAACCATTAACATGACTTAATTTAGTGAATCGGACCAATAAATGATCAGGCCCGACTTTGGCCGGCCAACCTAACCACCATCAGAAAGACTCAATCAAATTATCATATTATGAATAATAATTCCATTAGCCAATGAGCACCAGGCCTTTGGGCCTCCAATGATCATTGAACTAATGGACTCATTATCATTTACTTAATGGGAGGCTATGACTTAGTTATCATTATAACTTAATCATTTTAGGGACCTAATAATTTTGAGGATTTTATTAAAGAATAGTAGAGAAGAAATCATCCAGTCAATTTCAATCCTCCCACTGACTTCACCAAGTCAGATTAAAAAAGATTTAATTAAAGCTGGCATTAGGAGCACCTAAATCAGTCATACTGATTACCTAATGACATGGGTGAGCTCTAATCACCAAGTGATCTAATCAAAATCTAACTTACCAGATTGGCCAGGTAAGTGAGATCAGTGGTGGGGATTTGCCATTAACTCGTCAATGATCGAATCAATGCGAGTAGCTCCCGCTTAAGAACCACTGGTCAAAACTGCCGAACTTACCTTAGACACCAACCGGTTCATTAGTTTTAATTTTGATCAACTTAGTAAATAGAGCTCCACCGCATAGTTATGAATTAAGTCCATCTTGGTCTAGTTAAAGACATGGACCCATTCAACTACAACTATTGAAGTTGAGTCTAGAGTATCCTTGACCTAATCTAATTCAACTTTTGATTAGATTTGACCAATTACTCCAATTAGTCCATTTTTTAAACTAACCTTAGGTCTAACCCAATTATGGACCTAATTCATCTAACCCATTGACCCAAAAGTTTATGCAATTATCTTAGGTCTTAATTCACAATTCTAGACCTACTAGACAACACTTAATTCTTTTAATTAAGTACTTGGGCTGATGGGTCAGGGTTTGGCATTTCGAAAATAATTTTCAAATTTGAAAGATTTTATTTTCTGTTCACCAAATGTGTTAACTCATTTCACAAACGGGTCAGCACATTTCATAAACAGTAATTCTATTGCTCATTTCATAACAGAAAATAACTCAAAATAAATCATAAATTTTCTTTTAGATCTAATCTAACACATTCATGATAAATTTCTTAATTAAGTCCTTTCGCTGCTTCATCGGCATGGGATATAATTGCATCGGCACCCCTACCGCCATAGGAGCCCCATCGAATGGGAAGAGAGGGCCTTTAAACCCTACTTTTCTCCTATGACCGGACGGCCATGGCAACCAACCCAATTAGATTACTTGCTACTTGGATCAAGTATATCTAAATATACAAATTTCAAAATTTAAATTTTGAATTTCAAATTTCAAATTTTAAATTTCAAATTTGAGATTTCAACCAAATTTCAAATTTCGAATTTTCAATCTTTGAATTTTAAATTTTGAATTTTGAATTTCAAATTTCAAATTTCGAATTTCAAATTTCAAATTTGAGATTTCAACCAAATTTCAAATTTCAAATTTTGAATTTTGAATTTCAAATTTCAAATTTCGAATTTCAAATTTCAAATTTTAAATTTGAGATTTCAACCAAATTTCAAATTTCAAATTTTGAATTTCAAATTTGAAACTTCTAACAAATTTCAAATTTCAAATCTTTTTGAATTTTGAATTTTGAATTTCAAATTTAAACTTATAGATTACACCTTAATCTACGCATGCATATGTATATCATATTCTAGAACCTGCTCTGATACCAATTGTAGCGAAAATTTAGTGCAGGGGCAAAATGGTAATTTTAAAACATTTTCAAAATTACTATTTTACAGCGGAATAATTAATTAATCTCATTAATTAATACTAATTAACCCTACACTAGGATATAAATATGATACAACAGCATGCATTTAAATTTGAAATTCAAATTTGAATCAGTAAACGTTTTACAGTACTGTGTTCAGAACACATCACCTTTTGCGGGTAGTCGATCACCGCAATCTGATCACCGTCGGAGGGCTCTGATTGTCACGTCGCAGCCACCCAACTGTCTGGCCTCTGTGGATCGTCCACACGAAGCTCCTGTCTGATCAGCTCCTCACGAATGCTAGTTCGTGATTTCACCCTTTTGATGGCAGATGTTGATCGAACTCCTTCGATCGATGTGTGCCGACTTTTCGGACACTCTGGATCGTCTGCACAGTTACTTGAGAGGCTGATGGATCTCTCTCTAAAATTTGGTGGACTCACGACACTCGTGGCACACCAATCTCACTTTCCGAACCCTAGGTAGAAACCCTATGGTACACACCAAAAACCCTGCGCCCAATTTTCTCTCTTTTCTTTCTTTTTCTCTCGGAAGGTTTTGGACCTTCACCTTGCGCAGAAGCCTTCCTCACGCCCCAAAGTTTCTCTCCTAATTTTTCTACGCACGTCCCACCTTTCTCCTCTTTTTAAAACAACGTCGAACGTGTCTTATCCGCGTGAGAGGATAAAGACAAGAGGTTACACATTTGAATTCAAATCAAATTTGAATTCAAACGAAAACCAACTTATCCCTATCCTTTTGGGCGTGAGAAGAGAAGGGGCGTGGCTCTTTGTGCGTGGAAAAAGTTTCATGAGAAACCTTTTCTCGTGTAAGTAATGTGGCGCACAAAATGGATAAGGATGAAAGGGCAAGTGATAAGTTATCCATTCAAATTCAAACATGCTTTGAATTTGAATGGCTAACTAATTATTTTATCCATCCATATGGCACACAAATGAGGACGTGGGGAAGGGTTTTGCGTGAGAAAAATTTCACGAGAAGTTTCTTCTCGTGAATTCAAATGGGTGCAAGAAAGTTGGGTGACGCAGGAAATTTAAAACAAGGTGGTTTGATTCAAATTGAGCCAACCTAGTTTAAAATAGGTTGAGCACAATTAGACCAAATTAAACCCAACATAATTAAGCTTAATAAAATCTTAATCAAATCAGAAATTAACTAAACCTAACCCCTGATCAAATCAGGGACTAAACCACCTTAGCGATTAGGTCAACATTTAACCTAATCGGGTCAATCCAAACTGAATCCAATTCAATTGGACTTGATCCAAAAATAATTACTCAATCAAATTGAGTTAATTAGTGATTAAATTACTAATTAAACCTCTCATAAATGTTGAGTCCAAATCCGATGGGCAATCAGGCATCAGAGACCATCGATATGAAACCCTGATCAAAGTGTTTAAATTTCAAATTTAAAATTCAAAATTCAAAATTTTGATCTCGGTACCCAAAATGTGTGGAACTCATAATTAGAGAATCCTAATTCTCAATCATAGAGTTCCAGATAGATAAGACTCATAATCAGCCATCAGATCAGAAAGGAACCTCTAATGTGTGTGACCCCGCAGGTTCGAACCTAAGCCGGTAGCACAGGAACCAATTTCTGTACTAATCGAAGTGACCATCTAGCAATGGTACCCGACGATCGGATAGGTCGAATAATCGCAATCGCAACATTCAGAACCTACGTGAATATGGTTACCGTATAATTCATCCCTTTTGACCCCTGTATTTAGGATGACTCAGAGTTAAACTGTCAACCCTGATGATATCATCCGAATCGTGCTCAACTCAATTAGTCCTGTGACTCCTCACTAGGACTACCCTGGTCAAGGTTTTGCTAAATTGAAACACGACTGTACACAGCTCCTAAACTGGAGTGGTCAATCCCATCTTGACACACGCACCGACAAGTCAAGTACTTGACTACACCCAGCAACCTTCCGTCACTGAATTAGAAATTCAGGTAGTCCAGTGCCTAAGTGCAGTGAGTTGCTTGCAAGTCACCGTGGCGGTCTCAGGTCGGAGGGACATTTATACCCATATCCCATCGGAGCAAATCTTGACAGCAGAAATAGCTCCGGAGTTGGTCACGTTCAGTGCAGATGTACCATTACATCTCACCTGTATGCCATACCAGTGTCTCCACACTCTTTGGTTATGAGGACAACCAACCCATATGGCACACAACGACCTATGCTCGATAAATGTTGTCGTCCTTGGTAACAACGTATCATTTGGTCGCGAACATGTTTAAGGACTAAGCGACAAATCCTCCTTTGTTGAGTCTAAATAGTCCTAAGGACTTCACCACAACACAGAAGTTCATTAGAAGATGAAATATTTGTGATAAAAAAATATCAAAATAACTTTTATTTATTTATAATTCATGTACTAATACAAAAGGAGCACAACCGTCAACAGGCTGACGATTGGCTTTGGGACACTATTCCCAACAGGATCTTATAGTGGAGGTTTCCTACCCTAGTCGGACTCTTTGAGTCCGATTTTGCCGGAATCGTGAAGGAAGAAGACTCCGGCTAGGAGTCTTCCTCCTCCTCTGATTTTTTTTTTGTGCTGTTGGGCCGTCTGGACTACAGGCCCAAGTAACTGGGCTGTTATAATCTCCCCCCCTTAAAAAAAATTTCGTCCTCGAAATTTACATACCTGAGTTTCCAAAAAGTTATGGATACTTGATCTTCATTTCTGTCTCGAGTTCCCATGTAGCCTCTCTCTCGCTATAATTGCTCCATTGGATCTTCACATAAGGAATAATTCGATGTCGTAACACCTGATCTTTCTTGTCAACAATTCGTACTGGATATTCTTCATAAGTCATATCCTTCTGAAGACGCAAAGGTTCATAACTCACCACATGACTTGGATCTGGAATATACTTCCTCAACATCGATACATGAAACACATCATGAACACCAGATAAAGCCGGCGGTAATGCTAATCGATATGCAACCTCTCCAATCCTGTCTAAAATTTTAAAAGGGCCAATATACCTTGGACTCAACTTACCACGAACTCCAAATCTCATTACACCTTTAGTGAGAGAAACTCTCAGAAAAACATGATCGCCTACCTGAATTTTCAGCTTCCTTCTTCTATTATCAGCATAACTCTTTTGCCTGCTCTGAGCCGTACGAAGTCGTTCCTGAATCATGTGTACTTTTTCCACTGTCTGCTGCACTATTTCTGGTCCCAACAGTTTTCTTTCCCCCACCTCATCCCAACAAATGGGCGATCTACATTTTCTTCCATATAATGCCTCGAAAGGAGCCATCTGAATGCTTGCTTGGTAGCTATTATTATAAGCGAACTCAACCAATGATAAGTGATTATCCCATGCTCCACCTAGGTCCATGACACAAGCTCTTAACATATCCTCTAGGATCTGTATGGTTCGTTCTGATTGTCCGTCAGTTTGAGGATGAAAAGCTATACTGAAATTTAACTTGATTCGAAGAGCTTTATGAAGACTCTTCCAAAACTGTGAAACAAATCTACTATCTCGATCTGACACAATAATAACTGGTACTCCATGCAGTCGTACAATCTGCTCTATATACAAACCTGCCAATCTTTCTAAGGAAAGACCAATCCGAAAGGATAAAATGCTGTTATCTTTCAATAAGTATTTTTTTATTAGTGGCACTTTATCATAAATGCCGCTATAAATTTATATTTTATGAGATTTTATTATAAATGCTACTCTAAATTTATATTTTATGATATTTTATTATAAATACTGCTATAAATTTATATTTTATGATATTTAGCAAATATGCTCATAAATAATATCATAATTTATAGGATTTAAAAAAAATATCACTAAATTTTAAATTATTAATTTTATATAGAGCTTGATTTAATAATACTGATCTCATAAAATATATTATTATACATATATATTCTTAACATTACTTATTTAATGACGTGAATGTATGTTAATAAGTTAAATAAACTATATTTATATAGTAATAATATAAGTTATAGGTTGGTGGTTAAGAGTTGTTATTGAAATAAAATATCATTGATTCGAATCCTACTCTTGTTCTAATTTTAGGATATATAGTTCATCTTTTGATAATTTTTATCGGCATATAAAAAATACTGGCATTAAAATTTTAAAGGTACTTATATATGTCGCTAAAATAAAAATTTTTATCGATATTTTTTTCAAAAATATTGATAATTAATTATCGATACCATCTTAAGACAGCACATAAGAAAATGCCGCTAAAGATATTTATGATATTTTTTTTTCTGATTTATAGCGGGACTTAAAAATATCTCTAATGGTCATTTTTATTGCAATGGTGGAGCAACGCATCCGAGAGAAGGGGAAGAGCATGTCGTGGTGGAACCCGATCTATAGTGTTTTGACCAAAGCGATCAAAGAGAAAGAGGAAGGAAACTAGGAAAGGAAATAAACTTTGGGCTTATAGTGGGAGAGAAGATGTGGTTCCCTGACCTCAAAGCTTGCATGGGGAAAAGTTGTAGGTTTTGGAAAGAAGAGGAGGAGAGGGACTGGATGATCAAAGAAGGGATCACGATGTGCGAGGTCTACACCTACTTCGTATTTGATCTCATCATAAAGGAGAGTTGTAAATTTTCTCTCTCCTCTTCTTGGCCTCTTTGGCAGCAGCAAGCTAGTGGATCTTGGCCTCCTCCAGTGGGAGAGATTGCGGTTGAAGGGGCCAGTGAGGAGGGCCTTGCTGATAGATTTTACGGCAAACTCCTCATCGGAGCCCAAAGAGTAGTGGTACACCATTATGTATCTACCCCTTTCGATCTACATTGATGGATTCCACTTGGAGACATAGATCATTGCCGCTTGTAATTGGGTGAAGGGTGGAGCGATGCTCGAGGGGTAGAGGATGTAGGTTAGGATTTCAAAAAAGAGCGGAAAGGAGTGGGGGTAGCACTTTTATTTTTTCTTCTTTGAGCTGAGGTGGCAGAATGGCCACATGGTGAAAATGGACAAGTCTGCTATATCATTGAAGTGGTACATCAAGTCATGGGCCCATATGTTACTTGGGCTTGATTTGAGTCCAAGCTCAACTTAATTCGACTATTATTGAGTTCGAATAGTAAGATGTCAGCTTGAAAGCTAAAGAGTCTATTCAAGCTAGCATTAGTATGTATGTATGTGTGTGTGTCTATATATATATATATATATATATATATATATATATATATATATATATATATATAAAATGTCAGCTTGAAAGCTAAAGAGTCTATTCAAGCTGACATTATACACACACACATATAATAATGTCAGCTTGAATAGACTCTTTAGCTTTCAAGCTGACATTATATATATATATATAAACATACATACATACATACTAATGTTAGCTTGAATAGACTCTTTAGCTTTCAAGCTGACATTATATATATATATATATAGACACACACACATATATACATACTAATGTTAGCTTGAATAGACTCTTTAGCTTTCAAGCTGACATTATATATATATATATATATATATATATATATATATATATATATATATATATATATATTAGTAGGCTAAGATTTAAATTTAAGCTTGATTAAGCTTGAATATGGCTAGGTTGATATTGTTAGAGTTGAGTTAAATTGATATTGATTATTATCTTTTTTTCGTTGAGCTGAATTTAGCTTGGGATATTAAGGCTCAATTGATTGCGAGTCAAGTTTCGAGCCTCAGTATTCTGAATGGAGTTGATCTCGAGCTTTTATATAAATATACATACATACTAATGTTAGCTTGAATAGACTCTTTAGCTTTCAAGCTGACATTATATATATATATATATATATATATATATATATATATATATATATATATATATATATATATATAGACACACACACATATATACATACTAATGTTAGCTTGAATAGACTCTTTAGCTTTCAAGCTGACATTATATATATATATATATATATTAGTAGGCTAAGATTTAAATTTAAGCTTGATTAAGCTTGAATATGGCTAGGTTGATATTGTTAGAGTTGAGTTGAATTGATATTGATTATTATCTTTTTTTTCGTCGAGCTGAACTTAGCTTGGGATATTAAGACTCAATTGATTGTGAGTCAAGTTTCGAGCCTCAGTATTCTGAATGAAGTCGAGTCGAGCTTTTAGCTAGTCGACTCAGCTTAGTTCGATTGTATCCCAGATTGCTCTTTTGATGGATTGCGTGTTGTTGAAGGAAAATCCGGCACCCACAAAGTTTTTGTATCTTGCAACTTTAACCCGACTCAATCAAGCCCTGGGCCGGCAATTTTTCTTAAACCCAATCCAATTAAATCCTATGTTCAGCTAAATTCAGATGTCATTAATTATCAGGTTGAATCACATTAATCAGATTACATCTGATTGAGTAGAATATGTTAACACGGCAAAAAGGTTGTAATGTTTTTATGGGATTATATTTATTGCTCAATATTCGAATCATTAATCAACATTGATAATACATTTATGTAATTTCATAATTTAACAGAAACAGATATTAAATTGTATAAACGTAAAAGCATTTATAAATATGAATCAGTTATTTGTTTTAATATTATGAGATGCTTCTTTTGTGTACATGAATAGCTCCCCCTACCATGCAGCAACAATGAAGTTATGTTACGCAGAGGGATAGATGAGATACGTGAAGGGGTAAATGTGATCAAGTTCGAGCCCCGAATTTTATGGGCTTAGTTAACCTTTTACGTGTACTAATCAGCATCCTAGAACATTTTCTCTCTAGGATTTTTTTTTCATGACTATATTTGGTAGGGACTGCTGCCCACAATTGCAGGAGGGGACAATGCTATTGGATTAGGCCCATTGATTGAATGCCCCAACCCACAACAAATGTGTCAGGGAAGGCCTGCACTGAAAATAGGCTTAGCCCAAGCTCAGCTGAGCACCTTAAGTCCGAAGATACATAAAACTGAAAATTTATTGGTTGGGCATAAATGATAACTTGGGGAAGCGAGATATAATTTCAGGCTAAAGGGCAACCCATGTAGAATAATTTGAATCGGTTGTCTTATATTTGTATTTTCGCAGCTTGATTGGGCCGCTTTCCAATTTGTGGTAGAAGCTATTATTACTACAGACTCAAGTAGGTCCTTTCTTCTCTATCCCTAAAGGCTACTCATATTTTATTTGAAGGTGCTTGGTGGTGGGATAGATTTACGCAGCAGGCCGAACTTGCTATGGAACGTCTTAGAACCTAGTGGAGAATTGTATCTCATTTGTTGCAAATAATGGCTATAGAAAAACATGCAATGCAACTGACTGGGTGGTTTCTTTTATTACTGATATATGCATGTAGTAAGATAGTGTACATGTACAATTTAGAGATATTTTATATTCTAATTTTATTAGATATATTCATACAAAACGGGTACAAGCCATCCGATTTATATAAGGGCAAAAAAAAAAAAAAGCGCTTTCTTTTTTCCATAATTACACTTAAAGAGAATCCCGCCCATGAGTAGACCTATGCTATGCTCAGGCCTTCTAGTTTATCTTTCGTGGAAAAATCCATCCATGTTGGGTTGGGTTTTGGAAAACCCTGCCGGTGCATTAGTAAAATGGTACCAGACATGCCAATCCTATCCGAGGAAACAAATTATCATGATTATACCAGAGCATATCTGGACTTTTGTTAAGACCTTCTTCTTTGTGGTAAGAAAGCAAGCCTCCATCCAATTGGCAAGTACAAAAACTCCCAATAACTACGTGCAATAGGTATCGAGTCTTAACAGATATATAATTGAATTATGTGACTAGGTATGAGATTGTAGTATTTTAGGCTAGCCATCTTGGTGCTCTATCAAGAGCTTCAAAATGTGACTACGGTAGTTCAGAGTCAAATATTTGTAATTCTCTAAGCTAGAAACTTATTTTATATAATTCATTATATAAAAAGATATGTATTTGCTATGCATATTTTATGATTATAGGATCTTGTGATATGAGATTTATATGATAACGGTTATATATTAAAAATTTTTAATTTATTATTATTATATTAATATTGATTTATGAAAATTTTTATTGGATTATAAAGCTCAAAACTCGCTTCTTTTTTTTTCTTTTTCAGAGTTACAGGATACTTATATTTGGCTATAGTTGGAATCACGTACGGTCAAAAAAATTGAACATATATATAGAACATCATCAAAATCAATTGGATGATTTAGTTTTATGAATTGAATAGATTTTTATTATTTGATAATATAAAATATTCTATTATTATGAATTGAAATCATTGGTATTCATGTAAGTTTGAGATTTTAATAAATTTTAAAGCCATATATACCCTTTAGAACTTTAGAATGCGTAGTCGATTGCATTTGGAACGTGACAAAGCCTATATGAGGAAATGAATATTTATCAACATATAGAGTGCTTTTAAAAGCTTCACGACCATTTACATAGACTTACGTAGGACCTCCTTTTCTTCCGGCGAGAAGGCATGCTTCCCACAAATTGCACGTACAAAAGCAATCAACAACCGTATACCTTCTAATACCAAGCGTTTTTTTCAAGGTTTAGTTTCCTGTCTGCATCTAACATATGAAACTCTACATCCTTGCATGGGAATTCAGCTAGCAAGTCGTCCCATCCTATGGATATGATTCAGGTTGAAGATATGGTAGTGGCCCAAAGCAAGTCGTCCCATCATAGAACTCCTTCCAAAAGTATTGCGCTATCTCTGCTTTCCTCAAGCTCTCCTATTCCAAATCCACTCTGCAAGTTCATTGTGTTCACATTTCCAATGTCTGGTATTGCATTGTTCTCTCCATCTCCATCGATTGTACCATTCAGCCAAGCTTCATCATTCTCTAAGATTGTCGGTAGCTCTGGTATGCCAAACTCTTCTTGCTGGTGCTGGCTTCCACAAGATTGCCGATCTCCTAACCAAATCCACTGCAGTGGTACTCTCCATGGCCGTGGCTTAATTACTTTAGCATCAGCACTGGGCTCCGCCTTCTTGTTTTTAGCTTCTACTTTCTTGCATCGGTGAGAATTTCAGTAGTTTTTGATGTCATTTGCTGTTCTGCCTGGAAGCCTACGTGCAATTAATGACCATCTGATTGACCGAATTCAGAACTCATTAGTTGAATTATTTGTGTTCAATTGTGGCGATTTAATTAATAGAGTCCCTTGCAGGACAAGAGATTCAAGAAAAATACGGTACATTTACATCTCTACATAGCAAATAGTGCTAGAGCACGGTGGTTTCATACCCCCATTGCATTTGGAAGAAGTGGAACGTTGTCAAGAATGAATCCAACAAATCAAAGATACAATTGTACGAAAAAATAGATGGAAGATGCGTTGATATTATCCCTTATTTTCTTTAGGCCCGAAAGGCACTTCCTGGGTACAGGTTTAAGTGCGCATATATAGATTCCATTTTTAAAAGCTGATGTATGTGTTACCACAAAAGAAATACAGTAAAATCATTCAACAAAAAGGCCTTGTGCTTAAATCTAAATTTGGATTCATACTATTTATCAACCTTCTTGCTTGGAACATGATAGTATACTGGAAATTAAAAAGGCCTTGTGCTTAAATCTAAATTCCGATTCATACTATTTATCGACCTACTTGTTTGGAACATGATGATATACTGGATAAAACAAAGCACAAGAAGATTTCTAATTTTGATCTATGAAGTAGACAAGACAAACAGAAGATGAGCTTAAGTTCTTTGCAATTGAAGGTTACACTCAGTACATGATGAAATTTGCTCTATTTTGCACTTCATCAAGGTTCCCTTTCATACCTTGAAAACTCCAGCAAATACCTATTCGCTACTTGTCATCAAGACAAGGAACTTTTGATTACTTTGTAAAAGCTATATAAGATTAAATATAATTGCAAATAACTTTGGATATTTGGATACAGGTCAGATATTTTATTGATTTTTTAAATTTTTGATAAATGATCGATTTTGATGTCATATCCATGTCTTCTGTTGCAGTTTTAATAATGTGGAGGACACCAATAGTCCCATATCGGTTGTGAGTTAAGGAAGACTCGCGCTTATAAAGTGAAAAAAAATTCTTCCCATACGAGGCATCTTTTAAATGGCAAAACCGTGAGGCCCATGGGCCAGAGCGGACAATACCTTACGTGATGAGCCGAGCCTTTGTCCGTAACAATGACGCGTCAGGTAGGAAAAAAACTACAATCAACCATGTCGAAAATCAGAGCTTAACACTCGACTGGATCGACGAGGCAATCTTTCAGAGCTTAACACTCGACTGGATCGACGAGGCAATCTTTTCACCGAGAAGATGTTCCTTCCCCACCTCCAGTGGCAAAATCCAGTTCTTCGCGTCCTGTGTTTACTACGGATGTGCAAATTGCTGCGCTCATGCAGCAAATGAAGATTTTGACGGTGGCGGTTCAAAGCCTCTAGCAGCAGCAAACCTAACCGCAGCAGCCATCGGTGGAGGAGTCGGTGGCTCATTCCGTGCCATCTAAGCACAACCGCCGTCCTCCACGACGCTCACCTTCCTCTTCTTCAGAGCGGAGTTTTCCAACAACGGCGGCTCGACGACTATGAACGCAAGTTCAAGGAGATTGATTGTCAGCTTATCCGACTTCAGATGGAAGGTCGGAAGTCCTCCAGCGATTACGACTTCCACACTGCCCAGCCTCTCTCTCAGTGCATCCTGGATGAACCGATTCTTTTTTGGTTCAAAATACCACAGATAGAGTCATACGATGGTTCCACCCCGATCGACTATCTGAAGAGCTATAAGGCTCTCATGATGATCCAGGGGGCAACCGACGTCCTCTTATACATCGACTTTCCGACAACTATTCGAAAAGCTGCTCGAGCCTGGTATTCTGGGCTTTAGTCGGAAAGCATTAACTCTTTTGAGCAGCTCGAGCATTCTTTTGTGGCATACTTCAGCACTAGTCGAAGGCCGCTAAAAACATCAGACAGTCTCTTCTCCATCAAGTAAGGTAAGACAGAGATGTTGAGAGAATTTGTGACTTATTTCAATGCAGCCACACTTGAGGTCAGGGACCTCAATGAAGATATGACTATATTGGTCATAAAGAGGGATCTAAGGGGATCGAGATTCACCTACTCTCTAGATAAAACTCTCCATCGGACCTATGTTGAACTTCTAGAATGCGCGTATAAGTATATTCGTACGGATGAAGCTGCTTCTGACCGACGTCAGATAGATGAAAAAGATCAGAAGAAGAAACAATAGAAAAGTGAAGCTCCGATCAAATCAAGTAGGTCGACTATCAATAAGCGAGCTTCACCTCGACGACGGAGTCCGAAGCTGAATAACTATGGCAGGTATGACTCCTATACTTCTCTTTCTGCTCCCTGCGCGCAGATCCTGATGAAGATTGAAAGAGAGGAGTACTTACGACACCCCCCACTAACGATAGCACTGTCGAGGAGCCGAGATAGGAAGAAATACTGTTAGTTCCATCGTGATCATAGTCATGATACTGAACAATGTATCCAATTCAAGAATGAAATAGAGGCCCTGATTTGATGAGGCTGTCTCGAAAAGTTTCGACGAGATCATCCGACTCAACCTCTCACCGACCAACAACCTCAGTCACAAACTGAGGAGACACTCAACAATTGATCAATGGCGGGAGTAATCAACATGATCTCCGAACGACAGAAGAACTGGAGGACAACTTTCGAAGAAGAGTCGGCGAAGAAACGACTACTCGACAATATAATTACTTTTTCGGAAGATGATGTTCGGGGAATACAAACTTTCCATGATGATGCTGTTATTGTCTCGGCAACGATAGCAAATTATGATGTAAAAAAAATTTTAATGGATAATGAAAGCTCGACGAATGTTTTGTTTTACTCGACTTTCTTTCGAATGCGATTACCGACTAATCGATTTAGGAGAGTTTTGACGTCATTAGTCGGCTTCACTGGAGATGCGGTTACTGTGAAAGGAGAAATGACTCTTCCATTAACTGCAGGAACTGAACCATAATATTTTTATTTTTTGATAAATATAAATTAATGCAGGTATGAATAATAGTACAATTCGAATCTTCATCCATATCAAAATAGATTTCACTGTGGAAATGAATGCATATGAATATAATATTCTGTCCATCTTCACCCTTATAGTGCACCAATGGAGAGACTTCGCCAACAAGCAAAATTTGGACCGAGTTATATTTATCATATTTTTTAAAAAAAATAATACTATCACGACAAGAAAATTATAGAGGTAAATTCTTATATATCATATTCATTATAAATTTCTGATGGATATGTTATAATTTCGTCAAATAATACTCTCTCTGTCTTTGAAAAATAGTGGGACCAAGGACGAACATGGATTGAGACTTCGCTGGCTATTACTATGGTCTTATAATGTCATTATGCTCGCATAATTTTTGTTACTTTTATATTATAAAGCTGTAATCATATGTCTCTCTCTCTCTCTCTCTTTTTCGGGTGGGTGGAGGTATCATTATTGATTTCGCCTCATCTTTCCTTTTCCTTGTGGTCGATGGGTCCTTCTATTGATTAAGAGGAAAACTAAAATTTTGTTCATAGCGGAATACTTTCTCAATCCAACATGGTGTTCCGTTAATATACTCCTTCAATCAAAACAACCCTTTTTTGCCGCATCAACATGATGAACTTTATTATTGATCAATAACACACTACAGTGAAAATGATAAAAGACGACGCTATTAAAGTTATTTTACGACGCTAATAAGCGTCGTTAATAAAGTTTACGACGTTTCAAAAAGCGTCGCAAAAGCGTTGCCTATGTAAGAGTGGAGACGAAAAGCACCGACGCTTTTTAAAAGCGTCGTTATTTTTTAACGACACTTTAAAGCGTCATAAAATTCAATTATAACGGCGCTTTTTAGCGTCGTTAATGACAACGCGTCCTCTACTCTACCAAGACGCTTTTTGAAGCGTCGGCTGTTAAGTCTTTAGCGACGCTTATAAGCATCGTTAAACTTTTTTTAACGACGCTTATAAGCGTCGTTAATTTTCTTGTAACGATGCTTTAAAGCGTCGTAAAATTTAATTATAACGGTGCTTTTTAGCGTCGTTAATGACAATGCGTCCTCCACTCTACCAAGATGCTTTTCGAAGCGTCGGCTTTTTGGTCTTTAACGACGCTTATAAGCGTCCTTAAAATTATTTTAACGACGCTTATAAGCGTCGTTAAAGGTTTTAAAAGAAAAAAAATACAGATTTTATATACAAAAAAAAAAGAATACATACATTCCTGTACAAAATTATATCAATTATTCAAACATAAACCTGTACAATCACCACCATTCGCACCTGTACAATCACCACCATTCACACCAAAAGCAAACTTAAATAGCAAATTTAACCAAATCAAAAGATATTATTTTATATAAATAAAAATAAAGTACTAATCATCCATTACAATCAAGAGTAATATAAATAAATATAAGAATATAATAAAAATAAAATAATATCAATCCGCAGGCGGATGGTCGTCGCTGTCTCCACGTGACGTGCCGCTGTCTCGACGGGTGCCTGATGTGCCAGGAGCCTACAAGAAACATATCAAAAGCATGATTTACATATCTATAAATAAAAATATATAAATTATTAAATTAATACAAAAATATATATTTAATAATATGTGTTTACCTGAGATGGGCCATACATCTCTAATAAAGATGTAAGCCGATCAATCTGTCCTCTCATGGCCTACATCTCGGCACGGCTCTGTCGCATCTCCTCCATCTCAGCGGCACGACTCTGTCTAATCTCCTGTATCTCCACTTCGAGTCTGCGAACGCGTGAATCCTGAGCATCTGCTGCAGCATGCTGCGTATATCTAATAACCTCAGATAACTGAGTGGGGGTGACTCCTACTCCATAACCCCTCACTCGACCGTAGCGCTCTGGTCCCATCAACTCTGTGAATACCTCGGCCTCGATACGGCTCTGCTGCGTAGATGCTGCGGACTCGTCGTCACGCTCCGTAATGAGAGATGTAGCCCTCTCCTGTATTTTTTTTGAAAATAAAAGTTATACATTAATAGCTAACAAAATTAAATTAAAATCATTGTAAAAAATAGAATATTAATAATACCGTACATATAAATCTCTCGACTCATCTCGAACAAAAGTACCATCCTGATAAGTATGAGTCATCCGGTAAAACTCCACTTGACCGGATTTTCTCCCATGCTCATCCACCTACACAAATAATTTCAATTTTAAGCAAACAGTTATAATAATTTAAAAAAATATATGAGTATCATGATACAGACATGGTCCACGATACATAATGATATTAGTTATATAAATATTTTAACATAAAAATTAAAAATTAATTATGAAAATTTAAAGAACATACAAACTCCTGTCGGAGTCGTGCATAACTCTTCGATCCCGATGTATGAGGAACAGACTGAGCTGCTCGTGCAGCTCTACCAATAGCAGAATAAGTCTGTAAAATAAAGTAAAGAACTTGTTATATGTATAATATATAATAAAAATCAATATTTTTATAAAATCTTTAGAAAAAAAAGATAATGAGTAGATAATATACCTGTGCCCTCTCGGAGAACCAATAATGAACCAACTCCATCCACTGATGAGGGGGTACATCAGGAGGATAATTCCTAGCAACCTCCTCCTCTGTCATACCCTGTCTCATATAGTCCTTCTTCAATTGTGCTCTATATTCTTTCCATTTGCGGTTGAGAGATTTCATTACAAAATCATGAGTGGATGGAGGGAGAACAAACTTGCTCTATAAAAAAAAGTTAAATAAAATAAATTATATAAGTGATTAACAATTAATATACAGTATGAACATCAATTCATTACCTCTATAACTCGGAGGAGCTCAACTTTGTACGTTGGAAGCATGTTATTCCATTTTGCATAGCCCAACGGACATAGCTGAGGCCTCCGAGCAACAGTCCTAAAAAATGAAGTCAATAAGCATGCAGCTTTCTTAATTGGCTGACCTAACTGATTGCACTCCACAATAATTCTCTCGTCCTCACGCATCTGCCACACATCTCGTACTACTGTAGGTCTGCGTCTGGGGCATACTCTCCCGGATCCGTCTGCAAAAAATACATACAAGTAACTATATCATAAATATACATAAAATAAAATAAAAATAAAATTACATGAAAGATAATATATACCCTGCACGTGTATCTCATCATCTGGCTGATGAACAGGAGGATCGTGCTGTGCTGATGATGAAGGACAGGGCTCAGAATGCTGTGCAGCTGAACTGGCCTCAGACTGCTGTATTGAAGAAGACGTACCGACCTCTGTCTATGAAAACTGAAACTGCACACCAGCATATCGTCCCCTGTGACGCATGATGTCACCTAGCATTTATATAAATAAAAGGTAGAATCAGTTAATATATGAAGTAAAATAACATAATAATTAATACAAAATATATACATCATAAATAATTATTATCAGTAACAATCAAGCAGTAGTGTTTCCTTCAAATTCTGTTCTAACCAACGTCGTCGTAGCATTTAAATCATCAGCTGGCACAAAATTGTAGGGCATACATTATGTGTAAGTGTCATCGTCATCATCCTCCACTTGGTTTCCCATATCATATAAGTCTCTAGGTTTTATTTTGATGACAGTAAACCAATCTTTATCTTTTGCGTCTTATACATAAAATACTTATCGAGCTTGAGATGAAAAAATGAATGGATCATCCTTCAATAACACACCAGTGTGTATCAACCTTGAAAAATTTACAAGTGTAAATCCATTTGCATCTTTTTTCAAACCCCTTGGTGAGTTTATGTCTATCCAATCACATCTAAACAGTACTACTTTAAATTTTTCATAATAATCTAACTCATAGATATTCTTAAGTGCACCATAATAGGATTTTCCATCCGCTTCCACCATAACACCGCTATTCTGTATTTTTTTAAATTTCTCCCATTCTCTAGTATGAAATTTAAAGCCATTAATTATGAAACCGTTATATCTATTCACAATCTTGTTAGGTCCTCGAGCAAGAGCTATTAGTTCATCTGAATTATTTATCTCCATCATCTTTGATACCTAAAAAAAAAATGATATGACGAAGTACTGTTGAGTTATCTGATATTAAATATGTATCAAAAATTAATGTATCCCATAATTAAATATAAATCACACCTGATTCGAAAGCCACATAGGGAATAACTCGACCAACCATCGCTATTCAATCCTTGTATTAGGACGAATGTTATGATTGGCTCATCTCTGATAAATTAAAAATTTACTGCATAAAATATAAATATATCATTTAGAACATTATATCTAATATAAAATTTAAATTTTGATGTCATTCCCTAAATATACTAACCTGCGATGGTCAGATATTATGTCACTATGAAGTAACGCATAACGATGTGCTTGTGCTAAGAATTTTTGATCAAGTACAATACTTTCAGCTCTTCTCAAGAATTTTCCAGCAGTTAAGAACTTATACAGTTCTGCATTCTCCACAAAGTCATTATGCCGTTGAGGTCGACTAAAAATAGTCTCTACACCTTGAAGAAATCTTGAACAAAATGTCAAATATTCATCCGTAATATATGCTTCAACAATCGAGCCTTCGGGATAGGCTCTATTTCGCACATAATCTTTAAGACGCACAAGATACCTTCAAGAATTAAATATTTATTAAAATATCAGTATGCTGTTGTTTCTAATAAAATTATCAAAAGATTTAAGGTTTGCAATAATACCTCTCAATAGGATACATCCATCTATAATGTACCGGTCCACCAACTTTAACTTCTGAAGCTAGGTGAATGAGCAGATGTACCATAATAGTGAAAAATTCAGGAGGAAAAATTTTTTCCATCTGGCAAAGTGTAATTACAATATCGGATTCTAACTGATCAAGTTTCCGAGGATCAATAACTTTGGAACATAATGCCTTAAAGAATGACGATAATCGAAGTACAATTGTAACAACTTATTTCGGCAATGACGATCTTAAAGCTATTGAAAAAATATCTTGCATCAATATGTGACCATCATGACTTTTAAGATTTAAAAGTTTTCGATCCTTTAGATGCACACATCGTGAAATATTTGATGCATATCCATCAGATACCTTGATACTTTTCAAAACTCCCAAAAAATTATCTTTTTCTCGAGCAGACATTGTGTAACATGCAGGAGGCACATAAATTCTATCATTAGCAAGTATTTTAGGATGAAGTTCTTGTCGGATACCCATTTCTTTTAAATCAAGACGTACCTTCATGTTATCTTTGCTCTTTCCATCAAGGTTTAAAAATATTCCAAGTAAATTATCGCAAACATTCTTCTCTATATGCATGACATCAAGATTGTGCCGAATAAGATTATGTTTCCAATAAGGTAAGTCAAAAAAGATACTTCATTTTTTCTATAAATATTTACTGGACTGTTGTGTAGATGCTATCTGTGTGTCTTCCTCATTTTCATCCTCGAAATAATTGTCTGGATCTTGAAACACCTCTGCGTCTATAGTACTGATACTGACTTTCTCTGGTAACCCTTCATGCACTGAGCTTTCAACATCATCCCTTCCTCTTTTTTTAGAGGATTTTGAGTGCTTACCATAGCTGTAATTGATGCCATCCATTTGTCTATGAACATCAGTTCTAGAAGGTGGAATAGGGACACATCCCAATTCTATAGTACCATCAAACAAATCTTTCTGAAATCGAAATGGATGATTTGCTTCCAACCATCGATGATGTCCCATATAACAAAATTTACCTCCATGTTTTAACCAAATTGAATGTGTTGAATCTCCACAACAAGGACATGCGACCCGTCCCTTTGTACTCCAGCCAGATAAATTGGCATATGCTGGAAAATCATTAATAGTCCATAACAAAACTGCCCGTAGTTTAAATGTTTGGCCGTTGGAAGCATCAAATGCATCAACACCCTCCCACAACTGTTTCAATTCCTCTATTAAAGGCTGTAGAAAAATATCAATATCATTGTCTGGACCCTGATCTCCTGAAATAACCATTGACAAGATAAGTGATGATTGTTTCATGCACATCCACGGTGGCAAATTGTAAGGTATCAAAATGACTGGCCAAGTACTGTTGGTAGAACTCAGAATCCGAAATGGATTGAAGCCATCAGAAGCTAAGCCAAACCTAACACTGCGAACATCAGAGGCAAAATCAGGATGCCTATCATCAAATACTTTCCATTGAAGACTATCTGCTGGATGTCTCAACATTCCATCCTTTGTACGTCCTTCATCATGCCATCTCATTGATGAAGCTGTTTTTGATGATGCATAAATCCTTTTCAATCTAGGTATAAGAGGAAAGTAACACAATACCTTGGCCAGTTTCTTTTTACTCCGCGTTGCATCCAATTCATTCAGTACATCGTCTCGATCTTCTTTTTGTATTATCCATCTTGAAGATCCACATACATTGCATGACTCTTGATTAGCATTTTCACCTCGATATAACATACAATCTTTCGGACAACTATGAATCTTTTCGTATTCAGGATCCAATTCTTTTACTACTTTCTTGGCTTCATAATATGATGGTGGTAAATGAGTGCTTTCTGGAAATGCATCCTTTAATAACTTGAGCAGCATGGTAAACTCTTTCCAAACCATCCATTCAAATATTTTATATGAAATAAATATACAAGAAAAGAAATCTTAGAAAATTTCGTACAATCCGGATATAATTCTTCGTCTGCATCTTTCATTAAGGTGTGATAACGAGCTGTCTCATCATTAGATGTATGTATAGGCTCCTCAACATGCATACGTTCCGTATGCGTACATCCATCAAACATCCCAACTGTTTCTTGTATACTACTGGATTCTCCTAAATTTTGAACACCAAATCCAAAAGCATCTGTGATCAAACCCCTTATATCATCATCTCTTGCAGAATTGTCTTGTAGGCTAGTGGATCCAAAATGAGTCAGGGATTGGTTACATGATGATGGCAACATAGATTCTCCATGAAAAATTCAGTCGGTATAACCTCTTAAAAAACCATTCCATACCAAATATTTTTCAATATTTTGTGGATCTAAAGAAGAACTATTTACACATTTCCGACATGGACATAAAATCTTTCCATTCAAACTACTTTTCTCCATACCAAATTTAATGAAGTCATAAACTCTATCTAAATATTCTTTACTATTTCTTGGTTTATTTATCCAACTTTTGTCCATTGTAGGATAAAAATGACCGAACTTGTAATTTATCTAAAAATAAAAAAAATTATACAATCTATATTAATGCAATGAGTAAAAAATATCAGTCATTTCATAAAATTCAAAAAAATAACAGCTAGATAAAGTTTACATAGTAAATGCTTGCTATCATCAACTAATAGGTAAAGAAGGTCCTATCCCATTCAGAAAATATATTAATTCTATAGGTCAATTACAGAAATCAAATGATATGTAACAAGAGTCGAAAAAAATTTCGGTAGCATTTTTTCTTAGTTCTCCCATATAGGGAGAACAAAAGAAAAATACCATCCAAAATTTTTTTCAAACCCTCAGTATACCATTTGATTATGGTAATGACCTATAGAATTACTCATATTTTTCAAACTGTCCATACTGGACAATCAATTGATCAATGTACATAATTTTTTTATCCGTACAAAAATAAATAAATGTATGGATACAATAGAATATGTACATTAATCAAAAGACGGGTCTATGTTTCTATACAATACAATTTTATTTAAAATTAATTCATAATTAACTTGATTTAATACCTGATATTAACTTGGGGAGTAATGGATAAAGAAACTTGACCCAGCTTAATCCAGATGCTTAGTCTTCATCAGCCACGAAGATAAGGATAACGTAGGCCACACGATATCAGGGTCCAGCCACATAACGAGCGCCACATGTCAGATAAGCAATCAATCAGGATTCATGAAACTATGAAATTATCCATTCATCAACCATGTATCACAATCTTAATTAATTATACTATATATTTTCGGGTGAACGTCATAGAGAGATACTAAGAGGGTGTAGTTGTAAATTGATCTAGCTCTATATCATTTATTTTATGCTATACATGTTTACCATATTTGATAATTTAGGAGAGGTGTGGATGAGGATGATCATGACTTATACGTTTGCTCCACAAGTACATATGAACCAACCATCCTTCGATATTAGATTTTTTATTTGTTTGTCATTATCTTTAAAAAATCTCAATATTATTCTGGTTATGTGCTATTATGTGCTGCTTTTCTGTTCTTTTTCACCCCTCTTTTTAGATCATGAAAAACTTATTACACCAATCAGATAGTGACCCACTCAGTGTTTTATGTAGTTAAGCCAATTTTTATAATTAATTTTTCAAATCATGTCGAAACAATCTTTAAAGTAACTGTTGCATTGATCTTTAAAGAATCTTTAAAGAAATTAAGAATATAGAATGTTAAGAAAAGTTTGGTACATTGATCTTTAAAGTAAGATCAACAAAACTAACACTATAAAACAAAGGTTAGGGAGGTCTGGTGCGTTTATCATAACACAATGCATGCTCAGCACATACCAATATCGAAAGGTACACAACATTATTACAAGCTACACCACCAGAATGCCAAAAATACTACTGAAAATATTTTTTTTTCTTTGTGCACAGGCCACTTTTAATTGCTTCCTAGAAGGAAATACACAAGATCTGACTAACCAGGCATGATTCTTAAACCATCTAATTAATTTAATACATTAAACCATGCTAAGAACATGTGTTCAATACTTATAAATGGGGCATGCACATGCAGAATACACTACACAACAAAGCCTCCGATACAGATTAATATATTAGCAATGCATTGGAAATACTGCAGCAGGCTCTTCTCTTACTAAATTTTGCCGTAAGAATAGAACGTTGCATTGTAGGTTTTGTGATGCTTCTAGCTTAAAGAGCTTCAGTGACATAATACATGATATATTTGGGCTATTGCAAGAATTTAAAGACCGTCAATCCCAGAAAGGTATTATGAACGGTGTACTTAGACAATGTCACCTATCTACCCACATAGATTTAAGTTTTACACATTGCAAAAAATATATTGCTGGTAGTTGCATGCATATGCTGCAGATGATGCTGATTTGTCGATGTGCTCTACAATAAGCATCGCTGTCCTTTATAAATTTAAAAAAATACATACATGTTAATGATAAAGAAATGACAATATAAACCATTCAATAAATAGATCAATATATATAATTAGATTCTTAGACTCTTCTAATACAAAGCTGCCGTCTCGATTGGTATGAGTCATCCTATATAACTCAACCTCACCAGACTGCCTCCCATGCTCTTCTATCTATAGAAAAAAGTGTATGTTACATGATATGTGGTCCATATATTATATATGATACAAGATATAACGTTATACAAGATCGACAGAAAAAAAATATACACATTGCAGCATATTAATGTATTATATTCTTTTATTATCAATTATGTAAAAGTATCATTCAGCTAATATCCTGCAAACACTATCTTCATGGAATTGTCCTTAAATAATTAATAGTTGAAAGCATAACTATAAAATAAGATATAAGAAAACTAGGTCTTTGTATTCTTTCTGACAGGTAATGTCATATAGTTTAATAGGTATCAA
The DNA here is from genome assembly GCF_000442705.2 of Elaeis guineensis. Classification (NCBI taxonomy): domain Eukaryota; kingdom Viridiplantae; phylum Streptophyta; class Magnoliopsida; order Arecales; family Arecaceae; genus Elaeis; species Elaeis guineensis. The sequence goes on along the minus strand of NC_025994.2, from coordinate 97,361,458 downwards.
GTAGCAGACAGCAAGCAAACATGATAGTGGAAGATGACCATCGCGCATAAGAAAGTATTGACAAATGCACCATTACAAATATCCCACATACTATTTGCATTAACATCTGGGAATAAGCTGATAGGATAAAAAACCTGCAGAAAACAGTAAAAAAAATAGGTTAGAGTAATCAATTCATGTTTTCTGCTTTTTCCCCTTTTCTTTTTGTCTTCTTCCTCTTCTTTCTTTTTTGAAGTCAAAGTTGTCCATTGAACTCATATTTATTTTTTGTTCTATATTTTCTTCCTTCATTTTTTCATTCTTTTCCTTTTTCTGTTGGATTCCTCTTTGCTCTTAGTGTTGTTGAGTCGTGAAATACCAGTCTTGGGGTAACAATGAAGAAATAAATGCATGCACATGTTTCAGCTTGGGAGGATCCAACTTCAGCCATTTAACATGTTAATCTTGATGGTAGAGGCTCCATTGTAAGTTCTTAATAGCAGAGATAAACAAATAAGTACATAGCACAGGAGAAAGGCTAAATACAGGAGAAGATGGCCTGCGGCTTGGACCTGTTGATGCAGACATAAAAACAGCATAGACCAACTAGTAAGATATTGAGAAATGGATGACTTCCATTTGGTTAGCAATATGAGCAGGACTATGGAGCAATTAGGATTGGAAAACCAAAACATAGAATCTATTTTCCACCGACGTTAAATCCCAATAGGATAGAAGCAATGGCAGGTATCGAAACCACTGTAAATCTGTAACATCCCATGTAGCTACAATAATCCATCCCAAGGCACAAGGCTGAATGAAACTAATGTTGCAGTGTAAAAACCCAAGAAAGCACAATAGCAGAGCGGTGGCGGCAGCGGCTGTGCTAACGGATGGGAAGGGACCGGGGGCGGAGATGATGGGGAAAGAAGGATGGCAGAGCAGTGTGAGTCCATGGTTCTAAAAGCTCCTAAGAAGAAGAGAAGAGGAGGAGGAAGAGATCTCACCTGACCACGGGAGCGAGGGAGACAAGGGCGAAAAGGCGGCTTGGGAGCGCATGGGAAGATTGGGGTGGTAGGGCTGCTCTGAACCAGTGAACCAGGCACTGAATCTGGAAGCCCGTTCGATCACCGGGAGGGAGGAGGGGAGGAGGGCCGGTGCGGCATGGACGGCGGGTGCGCTGCCGGCGGCGGAGATGGGGTCGGCAGAGGAATGGGTGGAAAGGGGCGACAGTAGATAGATTAGGGCATGGGAGATTGGGACTATTAAACGAACCTAACGACGCTTTTTAGCGTCGTTAAATAATCACGTAAAAAAACGTCGGTATTTTCTTTATTTAACGACGCTTTTGCTAAAAGCGTCGGGGTTGACAGTGCTCAAATTTTACGATATTTTTAAGCGTCGTTAATAAACGACGCTTTATAAAAGCGTCGGCAGGTCAGCGCAACCTGCCGACGCTTTCCAAAAGCGTCGGTAAAAAAAGGTCGATAATATAAAGTTTTTTTGTAGTGACATGAAGCATTTTGTATTCACTAATGATGTATTTTATTAACAATTTTTCATTCTTATTATTCATCTCACTGTAGTTAACTTTTTAAATTGTTTCATAACTTATCACATCAATATTAGCCAATAATTTTATGAGCTTTTTTTTCAAGTTAAAGTAATTTGATGATAATGTACAGTACAAGGATTTGAACTTTATAAGCCCATGGAAATAATTCCTTGGGAGAGGGGTGTCAACCACGAGAGCTAACAGCTGTTCAAAAACGAAGATATGTATCTTACCAAAAAAAGAAAAAAAACAAAGATATGTATATATAGGCAAGGAATAGCAAGGCCAGGGAAGTGAAACTTTTGGAATCTCTCAAGAGGAAATAAATACAAGGTCATTCTAACCAAGGCAAGTAATCTTCATAGTTTGTTGTTACCTGTTGCCCAAGAGCTTATGAAGCCTAATAATAAAATCGGTTTCTTCCTCCCTGTTGATCCTAGGGCAGAGATAGTTCAACCAACGCAGTCGGCAGCTCTTTCGGCACCTTCTGAGGTCTTCAAATCCACAAAAGCACAATGAGCTCAAGAATGACAAAAGACTCCACTTTCTATAAGGAATCGCTTACCTGCCCTTTGAGGAACATGGTGCCACTTCCCTTCGCCATATTTCTCGATGCACTTCCTCAGAAGCCTGTCCTCTTCGTCACTCGATCCATGCTCCTTTGCGAACACTTGGGCGTTGGACTTGGGCACGCAAATTACCCATTGAGATCAAAATTGTAGCTTATTCACTGCAATTTCCAGTTGCAAGATACTCAGTGAACGTGTACATGGTCTTGATGATGCTTTATAAGCATCCAAGGGCAGTCGCCTGACTGCAGACATACTTGGGCTTGTGGTTCTACTTGGTGCAACGTACAAGCACTTGTGGATAAGGTCATGAGCAGTAGCTTCTCCTTGGCATGAATTGAGCACCTACCGGTGGACCATAAGCCAGGCCAAAGGAAATACATACCTGCAGGTGGGGCATGGTGATGGGGATGTCCAAGCTTGATGAGCTCGACTTCTTGATTTTTGACGTAAAGGGAGGGTATGAATCAAGATGAAGGAAAAGGTGGTTGTTCTACATCTCTAGGCGGGTCTGACCTTAGTAATGAAGAATTGTATTCATCCTCTCCTCGAGTTGACGAGATCAGGTGACCGCGTAAAAAAAGTTATGCCTCATATATGGAATTAGCCAAAAGACAAAAATATGATAAAAAAAAAAGGGGGGGGGGGGGGGGGCGACCTGGCTTCCTTAACGCTGTCTCCCAGTTTTCTTTTTACGCTAATGAGCTAAAGTTCTTGTTAGGGCGACGGACCAAGTCCCGGCCAGAAGAACAACGCGAAAAAATTGTTTGATCTCCTGTTGCATGAAGGTGGATTGATCTAATTCAATGCTGGGGTGTATGTGGTAGTAGGAGCGTAGCATCATGAACATCATCGGGGCATTTTTCTTTTATTGCAGTTTGGTGACCCAAGGGCTAAGTACGAGTTGATATATACCATTTTTTCTTTTGGAGAGACAACGCTCCCCCATCAAATTTATTAGAAGTTGTGTAAAAGTACAAGACTGATTGTTTTGATAGATTGATGTTTGACAATTAGGATGGGAGAGGATTAGCACTGTATGCCATTATATACCGGTCCAAAAGATGTTCCCAGGGGCTTTTTACATCGAGGTTTGAAAGGGCGTTGGTCATAGAGGAGTGTCGAAAGGAGAGTTTCCTGGCAAGTGATCCTTTGAGAGAGTTGCATGAGTTGCATGGCACGAGAGTCGCAAGTTTGCGTCCATGGGTGCATGTGGTGGGAGAGTTGATATACACCATCTGGCACCACGACTCTACCGTGGCGTGCTTTCAGGCTGCATCACTCTGATCACAGGTCATGTGTTGGTTTTTTTTTTTTTTGATGTAATGGGAGGCTGGAACCAGCCACCCAGCATTTATTACGAGAAAAGAGAGTTGTACAACAAAAAAGAGAGATTGGTGGAAGGTCGGAATCATATATATATATATATATATAAACAAGAACTGGCGGAAAGTGTTCTGTTTTATAATTCCAGAAACAATCAGAAAACAAAAAAAAATACATAGCATAGATCAAAGTCAGATAATCTTCAATTGAAGCTTGCCGATTTTCTTTCAAATCTTGCCGAAGTCACCAAGCTCGGAAGTATTGCAAAGAATCGACCATGTGATGTTACGTCATAATCCAATATCACAAGGTACAATAAAAAAAATAAATAAATATGCAGATCGATGTCAAGCATACTTTCATAGAATATGCAAGCTTTACTATGAGAGAATAAAATAAAATCAATACAAGAGAAACTCACCACTCACCCCTTGTACAAGAATCTTTCAAAAAAAAGTCTCAAAATCTTTATAAAAACTCTTTGAAACTTCTGTTGAAGTCTTTCTACATCTACAGAATGTCACCAGCTTTCCAACGTAACTGACAGCTCGTCAATCAGAATTTTATAGACTCCAAAAACTCCAAAATACTATTACACTAAGAAACAGAGTCTCAATCAAGTCTAGAATCATCTGTGGCAGTCCGATCGTGACCGGCTCCAACCAGAGCCATCCGATCGCACATATCAGGGCCACTGATCAGCTGATCAAATTCGAAATCATCTTCAGTCGTCCGATCGTAACAGGATGCGATCTGGGCCGTCGGATCGTGCAAAAAATAGCTTAAACCATGCGTGAACTGCGTGTTTGGTCCACGCCGGTCCCATGGACCACCCAGCGGCCCGCGGTCCACGATGGACCGTGCAGGGATGTTGGGTCGCCCGTGCGTGCTGGGCCGGCCCGCGCCCCTACACACGTGCTTCTCCATCGGGCTCGGCGGTGCCACCACCAGCTTGCCACTAGCCGCTGCCGCCTCGTGCACCATGCTGTCCGCTCCAATCTTCTTTTGTGCATATCTTCTCCATTTGTGCACTCTTGGACTCGTTGGACTCCATTCGTCATCTTGGACCTTGCTGTGAGTTCAATGTGGATAAAATCTTGAGAAGTATTTTCTAATAATCTTCATCTCGACTCGATATTCGGCCTCCATCTATCTCTGAGAGCCTGTGATCAGTCTCATCCCCATGCCCTAGGGCATGCTTACTGTCTCATGGATGGACAAATATGGGAGTTGAGCCAGGCCGCTCGATCCCACCTCCGTGATGGGCTATGTCCACTCTGACCAAAGTCTACTCAGAGAAGTCTCATGCGGCAATAGAAATCTCATCCTGCGATATCACCTCTCATCCTTCCGAATCTCCCATCTCGTACCCGATCCACCTCCACCTGGAGCTCCACCTCGCATTGGATTCTTCTTGGCTCCTGAAGCTCCACCTTGCACTCGGCTTTCCGCCAGGTAGTAATATTCTCTCATTCTCTTCTTCTCCTCCAAAACAATCCTATCGCCGTGCAACACCGTCAGGATTCCTCCATCAGCTACCATTTTGTAGCCTCTCGAATCCAGTCTGCTTAGTGAGATAAGATTCTATCTGAAATCAGATATGTATCGGACATCCCCCAATCTCCTAACTACATCATCATATGTCCTCCAGCTGACCGTCCTGATGTCTCTAATCGCACAGCTCGATCCATCTGACAGATAAATAGTACCCTCACTGCTTTCTAGGGAGTCAAACTGCTCTTCTCTGTAACATACATGATAGGTGCATGCAGAATCTAAAATCCACAGCTGGGAAGAAGTAAATACCTCATCAGATATCTCTAGGGCATCACGCTCTGAGTCACTACTGACCGTCGCTACAGTAGCCCTCGTCTGATCTCTGAGTTGAGGATAATCTCTAGCTAGATGCCCCAACTCATCACACCAATAACATTTGGTCTTGCTCAGGTCTCTCATCCTGAACTTGGACCGCCCTCACCGCGATCTCCTATCGCTCTGTCTGCCGCCTCCTACTTCTTCAAAAACTATCAAAGCTGAGCTGCCGCCTAAGCTCGAAGCTAGGTTTTTCCTTCTGAGAACCTCATTTTGAAAAATCGCCACGATGACCTCATCTATCTTGATGATGCTCTTCCCCACTAGAAGAGCAGTCACCAAAGAGTCATATGAAAGTAGAAGCGACGCTAGTAAGACCAGTGCCCTGATCTTTTCCTCAACTTTTTTGCCCACACTGAGGAGGTCGGTGAGGATCTTTTGGAAGTGGCTGAGATGCTCCTGCACGCTCTGTCCCTCAGTCATCCGTAGCTGGTAGAACTGCCTCTAGAGGAAAAGAGTATTGGTGAGAGACTTTACTATGTATAACTCCTCGAGCTTCGACCACAGTATCATTGAAGAAGTCTAGCCAAGTACATTGATCACCACCTCATTTGCTAGGTACAAGCAAATCGTACTTACTGTCTGCATTTGGAGCCGCCTCCAATCCTGCACCTCTATGGTAGTCGGCTTCTTCTCGCACAAGAGAGCATCGATCAACTCTTGCTGGATGAGCATATCTTTCACCCTTGTCTGCCACCAGGAGATATTGCTCTTTCCATCAAACCTGTTGATCTTCACTTTGATTATGATTGTCTTCTCTATCTTCTATCTTGTTTACCACTGCTGCAACCTACGCTCTGGCACCATCTTGCTCTGATACCAATTGTTGCACCAGGATCCGGTACCACAAGGTGCAGTAGGAAGAAAAAAGAAACAAAACAAGAAACATAATACAAATATGTGGATCGGCCTCAAGCTTATCTTCATAGGGCATTGAAGCCTTTCTGCACCTCCAGGACATCACCAGCTTCCCAATACAATTGATGGCTCATCAATCAGAGTTTTATAGACTCTAAAAATTCCAAAATACTGTTACATTAGGAAACAGAGTCCCAATCAAGCCTAGAATCATCCGTGGTCGTTCGATCGCGCATATCAGAGCCACTGATCACCTGATCAAATTCGAAATCATTCTCAACTGTCTGATCGCGATAGGCTGCGATCTGAACCGTCGGATCGTACAAAAAATAGCTTAAACTGTGCATGGACCGCATGTTCGGTCCACGCTGGTCCCATGGACTGCCTAGTGCCCCGCAGTCCATGGTGGACCGCGTAGGGATGCTGGGTCGCTCGGATGCTGGGCCGGCCCATGCGCCCGCGTTGGGCCCGCCTGCATGTTGGGCTGCATGCACCTGCACATGCGTGCATCTCCGTCGGGCCCGATGGCGCTACTGTTGGCCTCCGTCGGCCCGCTGCCAGCCGCCATTGCCTCGTGCATCGTGTAGTCCGCTTCGATTTTCTTTTGCGCGTATCTTCTCCGTTTGAATTCTATTTGAGCTGTTCTTGAACTCGTTGAACTTCGTTCGTCGTTTTGAACCTCGCTGTGGGCTCAATGTGGACCGAATTTTTCTAACATGTGAGAAATTCGACGAGTGTTTCTTGTAAGACGTCCATGATTTGGCCTCTTGTGCAGCATCTCTTTAAAATTCGACGAGTGTTTCTTGTGAGGAATTTTCGATGCACTCTCACTTGAGTGCCTCGATTAGGTCCACCATGCAATATGGAAATACAAATCTTTTAGGTCGGGTACGATTCGAGGAGAGTAATCTGCTGGAGTCGTTTGAAAAGTAATTTTGTGAAGGGAGTGTCTCCACGTCCGCAGCTAAACCACGTATACACCTTACAACCATCTCCCTGCTGCTGCGTGCAACAACTCCGATCTTCCGTAAATATATATATTTAATTTTTTTTTTTTTACTTGTTGAATTGAAAAATTAGGATGAGATCTAAATTTATCTACAATATCTTCTTCCGTGGCATGCCCCTATATAATTTTTCCTGGCCATCCTATCTAGTAGGGTGATTAGAGACTGAAGTTTTTCATGCATGTTTGTTTTTCATTGGAAGAGAAGACCTGGATTGGAAAACCCCTTTTTTACAATCTTCATACGGCGCACAAACATTCAATTTGGCACCCATTTCGGATGTGTACTTCATGCGTTTGAATGAATGGGATGTGCCATCCGTTACCATTCAATCGCATAAATTAAAGAAGCTAAAGATAGGTAAATATGTAACATGTGGCTGAGAAATTAGCAGCCATCCTTGCTTGCTGTTGCATCATATGTCCTTTCTTGTGTAAATTTGTAGCATACATGATACATATGGCCAACCGATTTAATCATCATAAAGGGGTTTGTCTACTTGCTTTCCGTTACATCATATGTCCTTTCTAAAATATGGAGCTACGTGCAAGAAGTCTCTAAAGTTTTAACCATTAGCTCTTGGGTTCTTATTGTAGATTTTACAGAAAATTTGCAGGGGTGAACTCCTACAATAAGTACTCATATATATCAGTTACCGTGTGATTTTTTACTCTTGCATTCAAGACATTTTGAGAAAACAGTATTTTCAAGGTGTGACCACGAGCTTTGTAAGATATTTTACTTTCTAATTTATAAAATATACTCACACTAAATTGGTGTGAGAGTCTTGTTGGGGAATACCCACTGACCGATCGATCGATGGCCGGAGGGACCGACCGACCGACTGACGGCCGGACCGACCGACCGACTGACCGACGGCCGGAGGGACCGACCGACCGACTGACGGCCGAAGCGACCGACCGACGGGTGCCATCACCGGCCGATTAACGGCCCACAGCCGACTGAGGATGTGTCGGTCGGGCATACTTTTTCTGACCGACTGAACCTAGAAGTCTGATGGCCGACTCACGTAAGACTCGCCGACCAATAGAGGGGCCCGACGCCACTCAGCTGGCCACCGACCTAGGGTCGGTCGACTCCTCCGATCGCCGTACAGCCGCCAGAGCTTGTTAGTTCTGACAGCAACATGCGGCACGACCCCCTAGGGGCATTGTCCCGCCGAGGGCATTGTCAACCCTAGTGATTTGACAGCCCCACGGCGATATGACATTTTCACGGTGACTCTGACAGTCTACAGTGAGTTGACAATTCCTCAATTGTCCGCGCCATTAATGACGGCGCCATACCGTGCTCCACTATATAAATCGAGGAAGGCAACAGTGCAGGGGATCTCTCCACTTCTCGACTTTGAATCCACAGGCTCGCTCCTCTCTCTCTCTCTCGATTGAGCTCTCTATCTTCATTTCACTGTTGCCTAGTCACCTCTCTGACTTGACCGTCGGAGGGTCCCCGTCGGAGCCGCCTCCGGTCAGTGTGGACTTCCCTTTTTTGCAGGCGCTCGTTCCCCGACGATCAGACGATGAGGCGATTGGCCGCAACAGATTGGCGTGCCAGGAAGGGGAAACGATGACGAAGACAAGAGCCCAACGATCGAGGATCACCGGGTCGGCGAGGCGCTCTTCCCATCGGGAAGAGGCCTCCCCGCCACCCTTAGCGGCGGAGCCCAGCTCTCCACGCCCCGCAGTGACTACGGAGGTGCAGATCGCGGCCATCGTACGACAGATGACCGTACTGACGGATGCGGTCAAGAGCCTCCAGCAACAACCGGCGGCCCGTCCGATGCCCTCCAGGAGCAGCCGCCGACGACCGCGCCGATCTCCGTCGCCTCCGCGCGAGCACCCGCAACAGCGCTCCCACGGAGAGGAGGAGGGACGGCCATGGCGCGATGGCCGACGGTCCCAGCAGCCCTCTCCTTCCCTGCTGGAACGGGCGAGGAAGGAGAAGCGGCCGTGAACGCCGTCCGCCTCCCTCTCGAAATCTTCCGGAGACTCCACTCCTGGGGTCTCCCAGCACCGACGGGCGGACGACTACGAGCGTCGGTTCGAGGAAATCGACCGTCGGCTCGCGCAGTTGCAGGTGGACGGCCAGAAGTCTTCGAATGACGTCGACTTTCAGACCGCCCAACCTCTCTCCCGATTAGTTCTCGACGAACCGATTCCCAGTCGGTTCAAGATGCCACACGTGGAGCCATACGACGGCTCCACCGATCCGATCGACCACCTTGAGAGCTACAAAGCTCTCATGACGATCCAAAGGGCAACCGACGCTCTTTTTTGCATCGGCTTCCCCACCACACTCTGCAAGGCTGCCAGGGCCTGGTACTCCGGTCTCTGATCGAGAAGTATCCACTCCTTTGGACAGCTCGAGCACTCATTCGTGGCCCACTTCAGCACCAGCCGGAAGCCGCCGCGAACGTCGGACAGCCTTTTCTCTCTCAAACAGGGGGAGAATGAGACGCTCCGACACTTCGTGGCGCGATTCAACACGGCCACGCTTGAGGTCCGGGACCTCAACGAAGATATGGCTATCTCAGCCATGAAACGGGGGCTGAGGGCATCCCGATTTACCTACTCTCTGGACAAGACCCTCCCCCGGACATACGCCGAGCTGCTGGAGCGCGCATACAAGTACATGTGCACGGATGAAGGGGCTTCCGACCGATGCTTGGCCGAGCCCAGAGGCCTGAAGGAGAAGCGGAGGAAGGGTCGGGAACCCGCCGAACCCAGCAGGCCCCCGACCGATAGTCGGGTCTCGCCACCCCGACGAATCCAAAAGTCACCCCGGCAACAGACTCCAAGGCCGGCACGCCCTAGGTATGACTCCTACACTCCTCTCTCCGCTCCTCGTGCACAGATTCTAATGGAGATCGAGGGAGAGAATACCTGCGACGGCCTCCGCCTCTGAAGGCAAAAGGCCTCGACCGTCGGAAGTACTGCCGATTTCACCGAGGCCACGGCCACAACACCGAGCAATGCATCCAGCTTAAGGATGAGATTGAAGCCCTCATCCGTCGGGAGTATCTCGGTAAATTTCGGAAGAACCCGCCGACCCAAACAGTTGCCGATCGACGACCCCGACCGACTGAAGAAGCGGCGACTAATCAGCCGACGGCCGGAGTCATCAATATAATCTCCAACCGGCTGGGCCCGGGGACGTCTGCGGGAGGGGAGCCAACGAAAAAGCCGCGCCCGGACGACGTAATCACTTTTACGGAGGAAGACGTCCGGGGCATCCAAACTCCCCACGACGATGCTGTTGTTGTTTCGGCAACAATAACAAACTATGATGTAAAAAGAATTTTTGTTGATAATGGAAGTTCTACAAATATTTTGTTTTACTCGACCTTCTCTCGGATGCAACTGTCAACCGACCGACTTAAGAGGATCTCCATGCCCTTGATCAGTATTGTCGGGGATGCTGTCACGATGGAAGGAGAAATTATCCTGCCTGTGACGGCCGGCACCGAACCACGGCAAAGCACGGTCCACTTAACTTTTGCGGTCGTCCAAGTACCTTCGGCCTACAACGCCATACTTGGACGACCCGGACTGAACGCCCTCAAGGAGATCGTCTCGACGTACCATCTCCTCGTTCGGTTCCCGACCAAAAATGGGGTCGGGGAGATGCGCGGGGATCAACAGCTCGCCCGACGATGCTTCCAGATCTCTGCTCAAAACGACGAGTTGAGGGGCTCTCTGACAATCGACAAGATGGACCAGCGGGAGGAGGAAGAACGGGATTCGCCGATCGAGCAGCTCGTGTCGATCCCGATAGCGAAAAATCCTGATCGGAAGGTTTGGGTCGGGTCTCAATTGCCCGATCCCGAACGACGACGATTGACGGAGCTGCTGACGGCCAATGCCGACATATTTGCTTGGTCGGCAGCAGATATGTCGGGCATCCCCCCAGAAACAATAACCCACCGACTCAACATCGACCCGACGATGAGGCCGGTGAGGCAGAAGAAAAGGTCCTTCGCTCCAGAGAGGCAGAGGGCCATCGACGAAGAGGTGGACAAGCTACTCGAAGCGGGCTTCATCCGAGAATCCACGTATCCCGATTGGCTCGCCAATGTTGTCATGGTCAAAAAAGCCAGCGGGAAGTGGAGGATTTGCATCGACTATACCGACCTAAACCGAGCCTGCCCAAAAGATAGCTTTCCACTTCCAAAGATCGACCAGCTGGTGGATGCGACGTCCGAATTTCGACTGCTCAGCTTCATGGACGCCTTCGCCGGATACAACCAGATCCGGATGGCGCCTGAAGATGAGGAGCATACCGCCTTCGTGACTCCCAAGGGCCTCTACTGTTATCAGGTGATGCCCTTCAGACTGAAGAACGCCGGTGCCACCTACCAGCGACTCGTCAATAAGGTCTTTAAAGACCAGATCGGGCGCAACATGGAGGTGTACGTGGACGACATGCTGGTGAAAAGTGCGCAGATCCCGGATCATGTTCAGGATCTCGAGGAGACCTTCCGCACCCTACGACGACATCGAATGAAGCTCAACCCGACCAAGTGCGCTTTTGGGGTGACCTCAGGGAAGTTCCTCGGATTCCTCATTTCTCAGAGAGGGATTGAGGCCAACCCTGAGAAAATAAAGGCGATCCTCGACATGCGTCATCCGAACACCAAGAAGGAGGTCCAACAGCTGAATGAAAAAATCATCGCTCTTAGCCGATTCATTTCTCGATCTGCTGAAAGGTGCCTCCCATTTTTCAAAACTTTGCACCAGGCAAATGGTTTTTGTTGGTCGGATGAGTGCCAACGGGCCTTCGAAGACCTGAAGAAGTACTTGGCTTCCCCGCCGCTGCTCGTAAATCTGCAGGTCGGGGAGACCTTGTATCTCTACTTGGCCACATCTTCTGAGGCGGTCAGTTCGGTGCTCGTCCGAGAAAATGAGAACCGAACCCATCAGCCTATCTACTACATCAGCAAGGTGCTCCACGGCATCGAAGCCAGATATTCGGAGATGGAAAAGATGATTTTCACCCTGACCGTCTCCGTACAACGACTCCGTCCATACTTCCAGGCTCATGCCATAGTGGTTCTCACCAACCAGCCCTTGAGGGCGATATTGCACTGACCGGATACTTCTGGACGACTGGCAAAGTGGGCGATGAAGCTCAGCGAGTTCGACATTCAGTACCGACCGCGGCCTGCCTTGAAGGCTCAGGTCTTGGCCGACTTCATCGCCGAGTGCCCGACAACCGACCAAGGGTCGGGAGCTGAAGGCCCGGGACGAGATGCGGACTCCGAGCCAGATCCGGTCTCCACCTGGGTACTGCACATCGACGGAGCTTCAAACGCTCAGGGGAGCGGGGCCGGGCTCCTGCTCACAAATTCGGATGGGGTGGTCACCGAGTACGCCCTCCGATTCGATTTCAAGGCCTCCAACAACCAAGCCGAATACGAAGCACTCCTCGCTGGCTTGAGGATGGCGAGGGAACTGGGCGTCGACAGCCTCCGGGCATTCTCCGACTCTCAGCTGATCGTGGGACAGGTCAAGGGCGAATTCGAGGCACGAGATCTGACCATGGTCAAATACCTTCAGAAAGTGAAGGATCTCGTAGCACGCCTCAGGTATTTTAAAATTTCCCACATCCCTAGGTCGGAGAACGTCCGTGCCGACGTACTCTCCAGACTGGCGACTTCGGCTTTCGACTCTCTGGGTCGGACGTTCGTGGAGAACCTCGAGCAGCCGAGCATCGATCGGATCGAAGAAGTACAGCAGCTAACGGCCGAACCAAGTTGGATGGATCCGATCGTTCGGTATCTGACCGACGGGATCGGCCCCGAGGATCCTGCAGAGGCCAAGCGGCTCCGATGGTCGGCCTCCCAATACGTAATCATGGACGACCGACTCTACAAGAGGTCGTTCTCCCTCCCCTTGCTTAGGTGCTTGGGACCGACCGACGCCGACTACACTCTCCGAGAGGTGCACGAAGGAATTTGCGGGAATCACTTGGGGGGCAAGTCCCTGGCCTACAAAGTCCTGCGACAGGGTTACTACTGGCCTACCATGAGGAAGGATGCGGTCAAGTTGGTCCAGAGGTGCGAACTTTGTCAAAAGTATGCCAACGTGCAACACCGACCGGCCAGCCAAATCGCTCCTATTGTTGCTCCATGGCCCTTCGCTCAGTGGGGGGTCGACATTCTCGGTCCTTTTCCTCCAGCGTCGGGTCAGAAAAAGTTCATAGTTGTCGCCATCGACTACTTCACCAAGTGGGTGGAGGCCGAACCCTTGGCGCAGATCACCGAGCGGAAGATGGAGGACTTTATCCAAAAATTCATCATCTTCAGGTTCGGGTTGCCGCATACTATCGTCACCGACAATGGGCGGTAATTCGACAACCAAGACTTCCGAAACTTCTGCGTCAGGTTCTACATCACGCACCGACTGACTTCAGTCGGACACCCACAGTCCAACGACGAAGTCGAGGTGACCAACCGGACCTTACTCCACGGACTCAAGACCCGACTAAATGAAGCCAAAGGCCTCTGGGTCGACGAGCTAGGCTCCGTTCTGTGGGCTTACCGAATGACCCCCCGCGTTCCGACCGGGGAGTCGCCTTTCAGCTTGGCCTACGGGACGGAGGCGATGATCCCGCTCGAGGTTGGACTGCCGTCTTCAAGGGTCGAGCGGTATCAAGAGCCGGACAACTCCGATTGTCGGAGAGCCGACCTAGACCTCCTCCCCGAACTACGAAACGAGGCTCAAATTCGTATGGCCTCGTACCGACAGAAGGTTGCTCGGTATTACAACGCCAAAATCAGACCAAAACTTTTCAGGCCTGGTGACTTAGTCCTGAGGAAGGCAGAGGTCTCGAAGCCCCTGGACCAAGGGAAGCTGGCTCCGAACTGGGAAGGGCCCTACAAGGTAGCAGACACCTATGGTCCGAGAGCCTACCGACTGGAGACCCTTGAAGGGAAACCCATCCCCCGAACGTGGAACGCCGACAACCTGAAATTGTACTACCAATGAACTCTGTACTTGATCAGTCGGAATACAAATCCAGTTTGAAATCTCGGAGTATTAACTCTTCGACTAATGATCGGCGCTCACCAAGGTCAAGCCCCGACACGCCGACTTGGACTTGGTATCCGCCTGAAACCGACGACCTTATCGTCGGTAACGCATCGGACTCTTACGAGAACCGATACACTTATATCGATGGGAGCTACACTCCTTCGACCTTCGACGACACATCGAAGTCTTACGAGGATCGATGCATCTATATTGACGGGAGTTGACACTCCTTCGACAGTCAATGATACATCGGACTCTTACGAGGACCGATGCATTTATATTGACGGGAGTTGACACTCCTTCGATAGTCGACGATACATCGGACTCTTACGAGGACTGATGCATCTATATGGACGGGAGTTACACTCCTTCGACCTTCGACGACACATCGGACTCTTACGAAGATCGATGCATCTATATTGACGGGAGTTGACACTCCTTCTACGGTCGAACTTTCGGGTCGGACCATCGGCTAACACGCCGATCGGGCCCCGACCAAAGAAAGGCGAAATGCCTGCGCGACCGACGTCGCGACTTCCGACCGAGCTACGGTCGGTCGAAGGATATTCGGCTTGCCACCGTCTATCGCACAATGCGACCTCAGTCGCATTCATGATTCACCGACTGGGCTACGGCCGGTCGAAAGATATTCAGCTTACCACTGTATATCGTGAGGCACAGTAAGTATACCCGACACAAGGGTATCGGGGTCCGACTTATCGGTGCTCCCTCGACCGAATGCATCGGACGACATTCGACTGAACGCGTCAGAGGGCTCCCGACTCAACAGACGCGCCCGACTGACGACCTTGACTATCAAAGATCGATCCAAAGTCGAGACTTACTCTACCTTCATGGCGGTACGAGTTGCCGAACGTCCTAACCGACCTATATGAGTTAGCGACTTATATGAGTTAGCGACTTACGAAGACCTCCAACAATACACAAAAAGAAGACCGAGCAGAGGAAAAAGTAAAAGAAGTTTTCATTCAAAGTCAAAAGGAAGTTTACAAAGTCGGATCGAAGGCCAATTACAAGTATTCCAAAAAAGGAAAAGATAAAAGAAACAAAAGTCGGCAAGGCCCGATCATCCCTCTGAGTCGATCTCCTCGACCGACGGAAGATCGGGGATAACTGGTGTATCGATCACGATCGGTGCTGGGTCGACGGCCGAAGCAGGACCATCGGTCGGCGGGGGGCTGGCAGTCGGCTCTACTTGCTCCGGGATGGCTTCCTCCGCTACGGCGACGCCTCTCGATGGCTGGTCGGCCATCTCCTCGGTGGCTTGCTCCTCGGCCCCCGGTGGGACGATACTGCTGAGGTCCAGCTCTGGGTACAGGGCCTGGACCGCATCCCGACCATCCTCGTACCCCACCCGGTACGACGTGAAGCCTGACTCCAGCATCTCCTCCCGATACTGATTGGTGGCATGGAAGTCGTCCACCGCCTGACTTGCCGACTCCTTCGCCGACCTTGCTTCCTCCTCCGCCCGGCCGAACGAGTCCTTTGCCGACTCTGCCTCTGCCTTCGCTATGTCGGCGTCGGCCTGGGCGATCGACAGGTCCTCCTCGGCTTTGGCGAGCTTCTCCAGGCTGGCCCGAAGCTGCTCGCGCTCGCCTCCAAGTTCGGCAGCAACGCCATCCCGCTCGTGCCGTAGACGATGCACGGTCCGGCCCTTGCGTTTGGCTTCCTTTTTGGCCGACCTTAGCTTGGCCCCAAGCCGGGAGACTTCGTCTGCCAACTTGGCCTCCCGGTCGGCCGACTGCTTCAAGTGGTCGACCAGTATTGCTCGGTCGGCTTCGGCCGCCGCCGACCTTTCCTTCCAAGCCGCCCGGACATTCCCGAACCTCCGGTATCCGGCTTCAAGCTCCGACATGGTGTAGATCAGCTGCCGACGTAAGTGTTTCGTCAGGAAAACAAAGTGACAAAAATTCTAAGAAAAAAGGAGGCGAAACAAGACTTACCTCGACCATGGTCGGGTAGAACGAAGACAGCATCTCGGTCACTTGCCGAGACCTCAACGCCTCCACGTCGGTCGGGAGGAGGATTCCCTGGCATAGCCTCCTCGCCAAGTTGTGGTCGGCCAACGCCGACGCCCCTTCGGGGAACTGTGCGCTGGGCGGCACAGTGCGACTCTCCGACCTTGTTTCGTCCGCGGGGTCCATCGGGGCCTTCCCTCGATCGGCCGCCCCGACCGACGGAACCGACAGCGAGGGGATGCTCGAGGTTGAACCGGCACCCCCCGTTGCGGCCACAGACGTCGCCGGATGATGTTCGATTTCCCGAACGTCATCCGGTTCCACCGCCGCCGGTGAGGCCGCCGATGTTCCTTCGGCCGCTTCTTCCACCGGCCTCGCCTCCGAATGCGCTGTCGGAGCCACGAGCGCTATGACCGGCTCCGATTGATCGGCCGCCGATGCTTCGACGGTCGGCGCCGCTGGAGTAGGCTTCTTCGGAGGATGCGAAGGTCCTGCCCCCGATGCTGGCCTCTTCCTTGCTGCAAATTGCCGAATCTCGGCGTCGGTCGGCCGCATTCTTGGAGGTGTCCCTGCGATACCGACAGATATGTTAATCAAAGAGCCGGACAAAGGGTCGAATGAAAAGAAGACCGGGGGATCGGGCGATACCTAATCGGGGGACCAAGCTCAGGCCGGCGTCATAGAGAGCTTGTTCGGTAACAAGCTCCCTCTGCTTCGGAACCGACATATCTTTAAGTCGGTAAAAGTCCTCCCGGTCGTCCGCCTCCACCCGGCTGTTGTCATTTGCTTCGGTTCGGAGCACGCCCCAGTGGGAAGGGAAGCCCCAAGGAGATGGAGATGATACAAAGAAAAACTGGTTCTTCCACCCATGGATGGACGATGGAAGATCAGTGATGAAGGAAAGACCCTTCCGGGGGTTGAAGAGCCACCACCTTCGGGCTTTAGGATGGGGTCGGAGCACAAAAAAGGCCCGGAAGAGCGAAATACGAGGGTTGGTCGGCAAAAGCTGACACAACAGCGCGAAGCTGATTATCAGTCGGACAGAGTTCGGCGCCAATTGCGCCGGACAAAGTCCGTAATAATTCAGCAGATTTCGGACGAACTCCGAAATCGGGAGCCGAAGACCCGCGCGAAGATCTTCGACATACAACGCCAGTTGGCCCGGCGGAGGGTTGTTAACCCGACCGCCGGCCCCTGGGATGGAGAGTTGAAACTGCTCCGGGATGCGATACTGCTCCCGAAGCCGATCAACGTTCGGCCCCGAAAGCGAGGAAACCTCAACTTCCGGAGTCGATCGGGAGTCGTCGGTCGGATTTCCCGACCGAGCTCCCCGAGTCGGATTTCCGGCCATCACACCAGAATCGAACAAGAAGAGGAAGAAGCAAAGAGGAAGAAGAAGCAAAGAGGAAGAAGAAGAAGAGGAAGGGAAGTCCACGAACCGGCAATGAACCCTTTTGGAAGCAGGAGGGAAGACGACTGCCGGCGATGACTGAGAAATCGCCTGGACAGAGTTTCTGCAGCAAAACGTTGACAATGAGGTCCTGGGTCCGGATGGTCCTATATATATAGGGCCGTCCGATGGCCGAGATGCCTCCGCACCGACCGAAGCCTCACGGATGTGCGACACGTGGTGGCCTCGGGCCCTCCTTTCGGCCTGATGACTCGGCGCGCCCATCCCGGGACGACCGCACCGCCCTCATTAAATGCGAGGGGCGCCGGCCCAACCACCCCCGACATGTGGCAAACGGGGCCGCGGTTCCGTATTAAATTGTCCGCGGCGATTCGCGTTTCCGATGGGACGCCTGATAGCGCACCGTGACGTCCGTCACGTTCCACAGAAGGCGGCGGATATCCGATCGTCTGACACCGAATCATCCGGCGCCCGACCTCCTGACGCCGACGTGATGTCTGACGATGATAAGATGGGATGTCTGACACCTGACACCGACGTGACATCTGACACCGACTAGACGTCTGACGCCAGCGAATCGCTTGGCATTCATGAGACGCCTGACATCGTATCAACCCACAGTACAGTCGGAATTTGGCATACGACGAATCCACTCCTTTTCGCCCGGGGTTGCTGCCCAATTAAAAGCATCGGCCAGCTCACCGTCCGACTCAGGAGTGGAGGGGGGCAACTGTTGGGGAATACCCATCGACCGACCGACCGATGGCCGGAGGGACCGACCGACCGACCGACCGACTGACGGCCGGACCGACCGACCGACGGTCGGACCGACCGACCGACCGATCGACTGACGGCCGGAGGGACCGACCGACCGACTGACGGCCGGAGCGACCGACCGACGGGCGCCATCACCGGCCGATTAACGGCCCACAGCCGATTGAGGATGTGTCGGTCGGACATACTTTTCCCGACCGACTGAACCTAGAAGTCTGATGGACGACTCACGTAAGACTCGCCGACCAACAGAGGGGCCCGACGCCACTCAGCTGGCCACCGACCTAGGGTCGGTCGACTCCTCCGATCGCCGTACAGCCGCCAGCGCTTGTCAGTTCTGACAGCAACATGCGGCACGGCCCCTTAGGGGCATTGTCCCGCCGAGGGCATTGTCAACCCTAGTGATTTGACAGCCCCACGGCGATATGACATTTTCACGGTGACTCTGACAGTCTACAGTGAGTTGACAATTCCTCAATTGTCCGCGCCATTAATGACGGCGCCATACCGTGCTCCACTATATAAATCGGGGAAGGCAACTGTGCAGGGGATCTCTCCACTTCTCGACTTTGAATCCACAGGCTCGTTCCTCTCTCTCTCTCCCTCTCGATTGAGCTCTCTGTCTTCATTTCACTGTTGCCCAGTCACCTCTCTGACTTGATCGTCGGAGGATCCCCATCGGAGCCGCCTCCGGTCAGTGTGGACTTTCCTTTTTTGCAGGCGCTCGTTCCCCGGCGATCAGACGATGAGGCGATTGGCCGCAACAAGTCTATTTATATCAAAAAAAAAAAAATCGATCCGATCGGCCTGTCAAACCCTAACTGATAAGCTAATATAGACCGATCCAACCTTAGGCATTATCTCTCTACAACAAAGCGACCCATTGTTGAGTCGCTGACCTGATATTGATCCATCTAGTTGACCCACTAGTATTCATTGGTTCGATTAACTATTCAGAGGTGTGTTTCTTGATCGGATTGATGTTGCGGATTCATTTTAAAATTCTAGTTGTTGATTTGTAAATTATATTTTTATCATTATCAAGAAATTAAAACATTTATATTCCAACTTTCAAGGACTATTTTTCGTATGCCCTTCTTATAGATGTTAGCTTTAAAACCAGATGGAGTAATGCATCCAATAAGGAGTCAACTGACTTCCAGGTAGAAAGGACTACTTTGTTGATTGTATCGTTGAAGAACCACGATCTGTCAAATTTGAAGTAGCCTTTTCTGTATTGAGGCAGGAAGAAAGTGAGGCTGATAGGTGCACGGCCAGAACAAGAGTTTGAAATGGCCATCTGAGAAAAGAAGGGGCATAGATGATCACATCTCGTGGAAATAATTAAGAACATGGCCAAGTTTCGCCATTATGGAAAAGAACGGAGCACTCCATGATCCTTGGGTGAAGAAATATCAAGAAAAATGACTTTCGCCATTATGGGGTTCTCACCACCGTTAATTGGTCAACCATTTGTTACATATTTACATAACTTTGGCTCCTTCATTATGTGATGTAACTAAAAGGATGATTATATAACGGATGGTTACAGTCTGCCAGTTGAATAAAATCTGATTGGAAATAAGAAAAATGAAAAATCTAAGATTAACATGATAGATGGCCATGATCATAAAGGAACGAAAATTGATGAGAATAAAATCCAATTAAACGGGGCTGTGCTCCCAAGAGCCTGTACCACAATTAGCTCATCTACATGGTATCCTTTAGTTAATTTATACGTGAAATCCTCCGGGATATGTCATCGCAATCTTCTCTTCGGCAGTTTTTAGAAGTGACAGCTAGCTTCTGGTCAGAATATTTCAGCTAGAAGTTATTTGCGTGAAGGAATCGACGCTTGAGCAATTCATAATTCATGATTCATAACCATCTTTTAGTCTAATTTTTGCTCTCTGAAATTTAGAGATTGCTGAGATTATCTTAGTAATGCCCATCCACTGAACTGGTTAGATGTACATATTTTATTTAGAACTTTGAATAACATGTCCACTCTAGGTCCTCTCACCAATATCCCTGAGCTTCCTTTGCACGGCCAATGATCACTTGACATGTCACGTATTATCCATCTACTAACCAACCATAGCCATGCTTTGCAAATCCATAGTGGCACGCATCCACATCTTTTTGGCTCGAGAGATTTATCTGGTGCAAGTCGTCCATCATCCTTCTACAGTGGAATAATTAAGGGGTCAAGTACTTTAGACTTCTCAAGTGATCAATTCTTGCATCCATCAATCGCCAGCCGCGTTCAGTTCATACAATCTGCATGAAGAATGCGGCTCCATGCACAGGATAGATGATTGATGAAGGGATTTAATATCCATTTTATTTCTAGTTTGGTTTGCAAAAAGATCGGGTTATGCTAAGCGCTGCGCCGCCAGGCGCTAAACAAAGCATTTTCCCACATGAATTTGGCATTGACGATTGAAACATGGCGACATCTCAAAACTGTTGGGGATGCCGTCGCTGGTACTTGGAAGGCGAGGTAGCAATTGGGAAGAAGAGTAGGAACAGGTTGTTATCAACCTTCAACCATTTCCTTTGCCAGACTTCCCTTCGGATCAAGTCGAACAGCCTCTTTTACATCATGATAATACCCTGAAAGGTGTAGGGTTCGTTTTCTTTGCTCCCTTTTTTTATAGTTAGGATTGAACTAATTACATGTTTATTTAAGATTGGCCTTGTTGCAGTCATATGGCGGCTAGGATTTTAACTTGTAATTGTTGATTATGACTTGAATTTGGTGTGACCCGCCGTATGAATTCGATCCGTTTTGATTTGTGTACATCTGAACCTCCTACAAGAGCTAGTTTTGTCTTATCAACTAATTGGATACTAAGAAAGGAATGTACGGAAAACATGTTAAAGATGTAACTATATCACCTAATATTTTTTTACAATATTTTTGAGAAATAAACTTTTTTTTTTTGACAATTTGAAAGGCTATGTCGTGGCATACTTTTTTATTTCCTACCAGATATATGGTGGTTTAGTTTTTCTAAGAGGTACCTTGGTGGTTCTGAGGTCTTTTGTTGACTAGGATTATATTATTACCAACTGCTGATACAAGTACGCGCGCGCGCGCGCAACACAAATACATAGAGAGAGATGAGTCCATGATATATTATGCTGCTTAAATTATTTTTCTATGTTAATTTATTGCTTCCCTGCTATACATGAATTTGATAGTGGCTGCTTGCATTTCCTTTGGTGCAACTGCATGCAACCTCTGCATCCTATTCTCCCATCTGACAACATAGTCAAGTCTTTCTGGACACCTTTTTTTCGATAATAGAGTTGTTGATACCCAACTCTTGCCAGGTTGGTTCTAGTGGGAATCTTATCATTGTAGCTTAACCAAAAAAAGATCTTAATTAACTTCAACTACTGTAATACTACATGCGTATGTTGGTTTATAACTTATCCACTTTCCTTATTTAGCTTGATATATTACTATTTATGGCTGATTCCTCTTGTCTAATTTAGCTTTTTGATACCTCACTGTATTTTAGTGATCATTCCTTATATGATATATTGTACATTGTACCGTACGTACCTTTAGTTTATCGGATAACATAATGTAATATTAGCTTTTTAGTTTTCCACCAATAGTTTGTACGACTCATTTCCGGTATATTTTTCCTCTCTCTCCCTCTCCATCCTTCTTTTTATATTAATTCTCTCTGGAGTTCATTGTTTCTTCATCTCTCCCTCGCACTACTAACTCTTCCTGAGATCCTTCAGCTTTGGAACTCTTAAATGGAAACTTTGAAAGGGACGACGTGGATACTGGTGGTGGTTCTCTTGAGTTTAAGGATTGGAGTGCTGGATGCTTCTCATGTGGTGCACCCTCATCTCCGGCCCTTACATGTCCCCGTTACCAACTCTTCGTTGAGGTCTGGCAATCACTTCCAGCCTCCCAGAAACTGCATGAATGGTGACACTCCCCTCCCTCTTTCCAACATGCTGCCTCTTCTTCTCCTTTGGTTTTCTGATTTCTCCACCACTTATATATCTCGGACTAAAACTATTAAGTTTGCCTTTTTGTTTTTTTTGTTTTTTTTTGGTTAACTTAATTAAGACATTTGATGGAGTCAAATTTTCCATCCTATCTCTTATTTTGGGTTTTTTCTCGATCCTATTCTTTGCTTTAGGTTCTTTTATTTTTTTTTTTATCTCTTGTTCCATTTTAGCCGTTGGATGCTGACATTATGTGTTGTTTCCACGAACGCAATTGACGTGGCGAGCAGATCCAAATGGTATGCAACATACTCATTTGTCCTTTATTCGATCGGTTTTATCGATGACCAATTTTAAACATGATTAATGACTTATACACGCAGGACCAATGCATTATAATGGAGAATACCATCTATTCTATCAGTGCAACCCCAAGGGCGCGGTGTGGGAGTCAGGCAACATTGTGTGGGGGCACTCGGTCTCGGTGGACATGATCAATTGGATAGAGCTGGAGCCAGATATTTACCCGTCAAAGCCATTCGACATTAATGGGGCTTGGTCCGGCTCCGCGACAATTCTCACCGGCAACAAGCCAGCCATTTTGTACACGGGCATCGACGGAGCCGGACGCCAGCTCCAAAACATCGCGTTCCCGAAGAACTTATCCGATCCTTTCCTCCGGGAATGGATCAAGCCGGATAACAATCCCATCATCTTCCCGTGGACCAAGGCCAACCACCCTCTACACTCATCCAAGAACACCGGCATGTGGGAGTGCCCTGACATCTTCCCGGTGGCACTCGGGGGAAAGAAAGGATTGGATGCGTCCGCCTACGGGAAGGGCTTGAAGCATGCGCTCAAGGTCAGCTTGGACGTCACTGCCACATCTCGAGCCCAACATATGTGTGAGATGCAGGATGATCGTACATTCTTTAGAGCAAATCCTAAAAAATATACGAGGTCAAAAATTTTCATTACAACCTCAACATTCATAATGATTAATTTTAATAATAATTAATAAAATTTATATAATTATAAATTTAACTCCTTTAATCATCCGATCCATATCAATGATGCTCTATTTACTCATCCGTGAATCCAAATCAAAATCAATCACGAGTAAGAATTTCCACACACCAATACGAATATAATAATAATAAATGAAAAAATAACAATGATTATTACTCATATCAATCTCATGCCAAAAGATTCCACGATTCATAAAAGTTGTATAGCAAATATTTATTTTTTTTACATAATAAATCACATCTTATAATTATTTTCAGACAATACACATCAAATATGATTATATTAAGGTGCTCGTCTCTAGATTACCACGATTACGTATCGAGGTCGTGATAAGATAATAAAAGTGCCTAGTTCTGTGGACTATTACGATCATTCGTGCAAAAGGTAACAAAGTGGCTAGTCCTGTGGACTACGACAATCACGTTTCAAGCCCATGACAGGCATAAAAAAAATAGATAGTCCAAAGGACCACAGATGCTCAACTCTAAACTACCACACCATGTTTCAAGTCCGTGGCGGGGTCTCATAAAGTGGCTAGTTCAAAAGACCACAAGTGCTCGATCTGAACTACTATGACCATATTTAAAGCCCGTGATAAGGCACCAATAAAGTAGCTAGTCTAGGAGAGTATAAGTGCTCAACCCTGAACTACCACGATCACATTTCAAGTATGTGATAAGAGATATCAATAAAGTGGCTAGTATAAAGCACTACAATCCCATATATAATTACACAACTCAATTATAAACTTGTCAGATATTATAATTCACAATCTCATTCTTTTGCAAAACTTGATGCGCATGATTACGAGAATCCATCCAAGTCAATATCAATGTTATGTCATACATAATTTCATATAAAATCATACATATACTTAACAAATAAGTATATAACATGTAACTATAAAAAATAACATAAATCAAAATCATCGATGCATAAAATAATTTTTATATAAATTGATGATTAATGTTCAAAAACTCTTACCTTTATTCATGATTGATTCAACATAATAATCGATGAACTTTTCGATCTACGAACTTAGAAACAATATGTTTCGACACCTCTTCGTGTAAATAGTCACACCTCTATATGATCAGAATTAAACATAAAAATCATAAATAATTAGAAACGATAAAAAATTAAAGTAAATCTCTCAACATCATAAGTTTAAGATCCCTCTTAGAGTCCATCAATTGGTCTGGTTATCTAAGTATCTAGATCCTTCACTGATCCATAAGATTTCTAGAGAGAGAAATTCATAAAAAGAGAGAAAAAATTTAGAGAGAAAAAATAGAGAGATTAGAGAGAAAAACTTGTAGAGAGAGAAAGTGAAGAGAGGGTAGAGACAGGAGAGAGGAGAGAGGAAAGATTAGAAAACTCTCTCTTTTCTTTTTCTTTTTCTGATTTTTTTTTCTTCTTTTTTTCTTCTTTTTTCTTCTTCGTTGAAACAGGGGAAGAGGAATGTTTGGAGGCCGGCCACCTCCCATGGTGGCGACCCTTTGGAGCCGATGCTGATGGCCCCAATCCTCGACGACCACGGCAAGGCCGCATTTGATGACTACAATCAGTCCGGCAACTACAGCTGGTCCGATGAGAGAAAGGAAAAGAAAAAAAATAAGGACGGCTTTCTCCATGGAATCCAACGGCCACCTAGCCGGTGGAGGCATCAAAGAAACTAGGAAGAAGAAGCAGAAAGAGGGGAAGAGGCCATACATTGTCTCCAGTGAGGTGTTTGGGTCTCTTTTTGGATGAAAACTAGCGACAACTCGTTGGAAATACATGAACAAAAATCAAAAAAATCCAACTAATTTTGCTGGCGATTTAATCGGAGATTGGGTTGTTAAGCTAAAAGAGGAGTGTTGTGGCCTATTTATAACCAAGATCTAGACCTCGGTTGAGCCCTAGATCTCCCGATCCTTACCGAACTAAGGCAGAGGAGGCCGACTCCCATCAGGAGGTCTCCTCTTTCAAATTTATTTATTTATTTTTTATTTTTTGCTTGAGGATGTGTGTAGGAATTCAAAAAAATCAGAGTCCTTACATTCTCCCTTCTTAAAATAATTTCATCCTAAAAATTAGCATGCTGTAAAACCAAAATCTTAAGAATTTAAAATTCTTATTTTATCGTCGAGCTCCTAAATAGCCTTTTCATTTGAAAAGAAATTCCAATCTTCTAATATAACATCCTCCAAAATTAGAACTAATCTTTTTGATCAAATTTAAATGACTTAAACCACCACGCTATCGCTACGCACTTTGATTTAATCTACCAAATATCTAGGGTTTGCTATATAACTTCTAAACCAATAAAATAGTAGATTGTTAATTCCTCAAACTACAATCCAAAATACAAATTATTCATCAACACCCTATGGATCATTTCTATCATAATTTCTAGTATTCATAACCTCAAGTTTCTGATACCATTATGTCATATCCTTAGTGATCATAATCTTATACTCAAATATCTTTTACGATCTTTACAGATCATAATCTTAAGTTTTGATATTATTCTATCACAGTCTCTAATGACTTTAAACCTCTGATATTATCTATCATATTTTATTGATCATAATCCAATATTTTGATATCACTTATGTCACAGTTCCTAGTGACCTTAAACTTAAGCTCTGATACCATTTTATCACGCCCCAAGCCCAACACCTGAGTCGGATACATGATGACCGCACACTCCCTAGAGCAAGCCTTAAAGAATATACAAGACTTAAAAATTTCATTACAACCTCAACATTCATAATAATTAATTTCAATAATAATTAATAAAACTTGCATAATTATAAATTCAATTCATTTAATCATCCAATCGATATCAATGATACTCTATTTACTCATCCGCTCATCCATGAATCCAAATTAAAATCAATCATGAGTATCCTGCCACTTTGAGAAGAAAAAGAGAAAAGGAGGAGAGTGAGCTTTATAACCCAATAAAAATTTTCACACACCAACATCAATATAATAATAATAAATAAATAAATAATAATGATTATTATTCATATCAATCTCATGCCAAAATATTTCATAATTCATAAAAGATGCATAGCAAATATTTATCTTTTTGTGTAATAAATAACATCTTATAATCATCTGAAGACAATACACATCAAATTCGATCATATTAAGGTGCTCGGCTTTAGACTACCATAATCACGTATCAAGCTTGTGATAGGCAATAAAAGTAACTAGTCCTGTGGACTACCACAACTATCTGTGCAAAGGATAACAAAGTGGCTAGTCCTATAGACTATCACGATCACGTTTCGAGTCCGTGACAGATATCAAGACAGTAGCTAGCCTAAAGGACCACTGATGCTCAACTCTGAACTACCACATCATGTTTCAAGCTCGTGGTGGGGTCTCTTAAAGTAGCTAGTCCAAATGACTATAAGTACTCAACCTTAAACTACTACGGCCACATTTAAAGCCTGTAATAAGGCACCAATAAAGAGGCTAGTCCAAGAAAGCACAAGTGCTCAACCCTAAACTACCACGATCTCATTTCAAGTCCGTGATAAAGCATCAATAAAGTGACTAGCTCAGAGCACTACAACCCTATATACAATTACACAATTCAATTACAAATTTGTTAGATATTGTAATTCACAACCTCATTCTTTTGCAAAACTTGATGCGCATGATTACCAAAATCCATCCAAGTCAATATCAATAATATGTCATACATAATTTCATACAGAATCATATATATACTTAACAAATAAGTATATAACATATAACTATCAAAAATCATACAAATCAAAATCACCGATGCACAAAATAATTTTTATATAAATTGATGATTAATGTCAAACTCTTACATCTTTTTATGGTTGACTCAACATAATAATTGATAACTTCTCGATCTACAAACTTAGAAACAACATGTTCCGACATCTCTTCGTGCAAATAGTCACACCTCTATATGATCAGAATCAAACATAAAAATCATATATGATTAAGAGTGATGAAAAATTAAAATAAAAACCTCTAAACATCATAAGTTTAGGATCCCCCCTAGAGTCCATCAATTGGTCTGGGTTATCTAAGTATCTAGATCATCTATTGATCCATAAAATTTTTAGAGAGAGAAATTTATAAAAAAGAAAGAAAGAATCCAAAGAGAGAAAATTCTAAGAAGAGAAAATAGAAAGATTAGAGAGAGAAATTTATAGAAAGAGAAAGTGAAGAGAAAGGGTAGAGAGAGGAGAGAGGAAAGAGAGAAATTTTTTTTTCTTTACCTTTTTCTTTTCTTTTTCTTTTTCTGGTTTTTTTTTCTTCTTTTCTTCTTCTTCGTTGAAACAAGGGAAGTTGGAGGCCGGCCACCTCCCATGGTGGCAACCCTTCAGAGCCGGTGCTGATGGCCCTAATCCTTGGCGACCACGATAAGGCCGCGTTCGATGACTACAATCAGTTTGGCAACTACAGCCTCTGGTGAGAGGAAGAAAAATGCGAAAAAAAAATAGGGGATGGCTTTCTCTATGGAATCCAACGACCACCTAGACGACGGAGGCATCAAAGAAACTAGAAACAAGAAGGAGAAAGAGAGAAAGAGGCCATACATTGTCTCCGATGAAGTGTTTGGGTCTCTTTCTGGACGAAAACCAACGACAACTCGTCGAAAATACATAAACAAAAATCAAAGAAATCCGGTTGATTTCGCCAGCGATTTGATCGGAGATTGGGTTGTGATGCTAAAGGAGGAGTGTTGTGGCCTATTTATAACCCAGATCTAGAGCTCCGTTGAGCCCTAGATCTCTTGATCCTTGCCGAACTTAGTGAAAGGAGGCCGACTTCCATCAGGAGTCCTCCTCTTCCGATTTCTTTCTTTTTTTTTTTATTTTCTTTTATTTTTTTTGCTTTAGGATGCGTGCAGGAATTAAAAAAAATCAGGGTCCTTGCAGTCGCAAGGTTTGATTATTATACTGTGGGAAAGTATGGCCATCCTCATGATAAGTGTGTGCCCGACTACACATCACCGGATAGTAGCACAGGGCTGGGGATTTATTATGGAAATTTTTATGCCTCCGAGACGTTCTTCGATCCAGCAAAAACAGCGGAGGATTTTGTGGGGGTGGTCGAACGAGTCGGAAACAGCTCCGAATGAAAATACTATAGGCTGGGCCGGGATACAGGTGAGCATGCATGAGTTGTTCTTAGCTTCATTTATGTTGATTCTATATGTTATATGAGGTAGTCGATGACATGAATGTTGCTTTCTAGATTTTATTCTAAAAATGTTCTTATTCGCTTTGTTCTTTCTGTTGACTTTTATTGTGTTAGGCCATTCCAGGGGTTCTTTGGCTTGATAGCGAGCCAACGACAGCTTGTGCAATGGCCAATCGAGGAGCTTGAAAGTCTTAGAACAAAGCATGTTCATATCCATCACAAGAAAGCGAAAAGTGGAAACTACATTGAAGTAAAAGGAATACAAACTTCGGAGGCTAGTATCTGTTCCTATTAGTACTGCGCACTACTTTGAAGAGTTCTTACGTTTTGTCTATTATTCCATGCTCTTATTTACTGGCATTCATCATTTACTCTGCATTTTGCTGTATTTTGTTGCAACTTCATTAATATGTTGTTCTTCCAGTAAAGGTTAAGCTTTTTCCTTTTTCTTTTTCAATCTTGGTTTTTAAGCTATCTGCATGCTCCTCCTACTAGCTTTAAAACCATTTCCCACTACTGCAGTGTATTCTACTTTTTGTATAGCCAGGGGCTTGTTTCTCTTTGTTTTCCGCTGTTTTAAATTCCTAGAAAGTAACCTATTGTTCGAGAACCTGATCTCTTAAATGAAGATGTCGATATCTGTAGTAGACTTACCATGAAATTTGTAACAATCTACAAATGATTATCTTATTACATCAAGAAAAATCAATTGATTATCTTATCCTGCATCTGTTCTTTATCTTCTTGTCAGACTTGGAATGGTATTAGTTAGGTTGTCGATCTCTCGTTTTATTTACAGGCAGACGTAGAGGTAACGCTTGATGTGTCAAGCTTGGAAAAAGCTGAGGATTTTAATCCCGCTTGGACTGATCCGCAGAAACTGTGTGGCCTCAAGAACGCAGAAGTCCAAGGTGGAGTTGGGCCCTTCGGGCTCCTGGTTTTGGCTTCTGCAAAGGTGGAGGAGAGAACTGCTGTATTTTTCAGGGTGTATGATCCCATAAGGTTTGCCATCCTTCCTTCATCCACGTTCCTTGTTTCTGGTCCCCTCACAGAGTTATGGAGTCATTGACCGTGGCTCATCAAAAAGAAATTACAGGGTAAGCAAGAGAGCACAAGAGCTCATTGTGATTTTTGTGACATATAACCACCACCAATGATGCATAATCTAAACGCATCACACTTGAAACAGATCACACAATTGGTCTCCACAAAATCGCCGTGCTCATGTGAATCACACTATAAGATTGTCAAGATTATGTGATGGTGTTGTGTAATCAAAATATGCCATTTCATCTTGATCGGAGAGGTGTTTGTGTTCGACAAGCAAATGCAGAAGTCTACCTTGTTGGGTTGGATTTTGATTGTGTGGCTGGAGATATAAAAGCATTCTGGCTCAATGGTTTGCGCCAAATTGAAGTGTACCGCAAGAAGACATGCCGACACCCACATGTCTATTGTAAAATACACTGCTCTTTGACAAATAAGTAATTGCTGAGATAATATTAGTCAATGTCACTAATAGTCCTTGTTATATGTATAGGTCTTCTTTAGTGCCACGTGTCTATGAACCAACCTTCGCTGGCTTTGTTGATATTGACATAGCGAAAACTAGGAGAATCTCTCTAAGGAGTTTGGTTATGTTAATCACTCTCTTCATCTACTTATGCTTTTTTGATCATATGTTCCCTTTAAATCTTTTTTTTTTTTTTTTCTGATGATATATGTTCGCTTTAAAATAGTTCAGTGAAATTGTCGAAAGATACTTTTCACATTTAATCTCCTGTTACCTGTTTATATGCAGATTGATAACTCTGTGGTCGAGAGCTTTGGTGCTGGAGGCAAGACATGCATAACATCAAGAGTTTATCCGGCATTAGCAACAGGACCGGATGCACATCTGTTTGTTTTCAACAAGGGTTTAGAGGACATAAAAGTTTCAGAGTTGAGAGCATGGGAGATGAGGAAGCCTCTCATCAATGCAGGGTAACGTGATATCTTGTGGGCTGTATAAAATATGTTGTCTTGCACTCATAAAACCTGATTAGAGCTTGAAAATAAGGTTCGTGTTTTTTGATGGAAGCATTGACTTTTCTTAAATGAAGGATTCATAAAGATGGAATGGTATATTTTCTTTTTTGGTAAAAGTCGAATTGAATGTTAGACAATAATTTCATGTGGAATTTCTATTTAAAGTGATGCGATGGTAATGTATCAATACAAGGATTTGCATTTCTGTAACTTGGCTGTGCATTGTACCGCAGACTCAAAAAGGTCCCCTTCCTTTCCAGAAGCACAAGTGAGTAGAATCCTGCCCATAAGTAGAGCTATGCCATACTCAAGCCTTCTTCTTAATGTTTTCTGGGAAAATCCATCTATTTGTGGTTGGATTTCTGAAAACTCTGCCAGAGCATGCAAATAAGTAAAGTGGTACAAGATGTGCCAAGCCTATCCGAGGAAATAAAGTATCATGATTTACACATAGAGTGCTTCTAAAAGCTTCATGACCATTTGCATAGACTTAAGGTGAGATCTCCTACTTTCTGGTGAGAAGGCATGTTTCCTTCAAGTTGCAAGTACTAAAACAATCGCTAACTGCATGCCTTCTAGTACTGAGTCTTTTTTCAAGGTCTCATTTCCTGTCTATAGCTATGATACGGAACTCTGAATCCTAGCATGAGAATTCCAGTAGCAGTCAAGTTTTAACACTAACTTATTACACTAGCAAGTCAAGTTTTAGCATCGCAAGTCATCCCAGTATGATATTTGCACCAACATATCTGTTAGGTATAAAATATCTCCGGCCGAAGTTCGTAAAAGCTGATTCTTTCAAAAATTTTTTGGCTTCCGACCTTGTATGGCATCTTTCTGAACTCCCTCGACTGTTCGAGCTTCCATAATACCATCCGGACTTTTTCGATAATGAGCTCCTCCATTCATATACTGGACTGCTCCAAATGCTCTCCGAACTTCACTATCAGCCGATTTTCTATAATGATCGACTATTCTCCGAATCTCTTTCAGACTTCTTCCGGCCACGAACGGCTTTACTCTGAACTTCTTTCAGACTTCGTCAATGTCCGAGCTTCTCCAACAGCAAGACTTCTACAGTAACTAGACTCCATCCAAGTTTCTACGACGGTCGACCGCCTTCCAGATTTCATCCGAGCTCCTACAAGAGTCGGATCCCAGCCGAACTTTTACAGCGGATGGATTCCAGATGAATTTCTACAACGAGCAGGCTCCACCAGTCGGATCTCTACTCCGGACTTCTATTGCAAGCGGA
The DNA here is from genome assembly GCF_000442705.2 of Elaeis guineensis. Lineage (NCBI taxonomy): Eukaryota > Viridiplantae > Streptophyta > Magnoliopsida > Arecales > Arecaceae > Elaeis > Elaeis guineensis. The sequence goes on along the minus strand of NC_025994.2, from coordinate 97,329,602 downwards.
CTTCATCCGAGCTTCTACAACAAGAAGTCTTCATTCGAGCTTCCACGGCAATCGGTCTTCGTCCGAGCTTCTACAATAAGCGGCCTCCTTTCAGACTCCTACAAAAGTCGGACTCCGTCCGAACTTCTACAGCAGAATTGAATCCCCGACTCCTCCAACGTTCGATCTTTTCCAGTGTCCTCGAGACTCCTCTAGCGGACGAACCTCCACAGCGCCACCCGAACTCCACTGTCGGACAACCCTATGTCGGATTCCTCATGAAATCGAACCTCTCCGACGGACAATCTTCAGACGAGCTTCCACATCAGGCAAATTTCAAATGGACTCCTCTAGTGATCGGACTCTTACCGGACTTCTCCAACAGAAAGTTTCCGTCCGAGCTTCTACAGCAGATGACTTCTGCCTGCAGCATCAGCGCCCAAGACATCCGACAACAGTGGACTCGTCAGCAACCTCGGAGACATCCGAACCTCTCTTAGATTGCTGAGACAGAGAGCCAGTCTACTCCATCAGACGTCCCAGCCGAGCTTTAGCCGTTCGGCCTGAACTTTCCGGCAAGTCACAACAACGGACATCACTCCACTCTTTGTAACAGATTCCACGTGGCTCCACCGCTCTCTAGCAAGTCGCGACAATGGACACCACTCCACTCTCCATAACAAACTCCACGTGATCCTGAATGGCTCTTTGATGTCACTACTCTCTGTAACAAACTCCGCGTGACCCCGAACGGCCCACTATCAGGCAGTTACAGACGTCGCTGTCAATCAGTTACGCTCTCCGTCTATAAAAAGGGATCCCTATATACGTTCTTCTCTAAGCTCTAAATTCTATCTCGAAACTCTGCTAAAATCCCATTCGAGTGCTCCATTTCTGTTGAGACAGAGTACTGACTTGAGCGTTGGAGGGTCTTATCGGAGTGCCCCCAACTCCGATTTAAACTTCTCTTGCAGGTCCCGGTGGCGGACACGATTTTTTCGACTCCAGCTTCTCCGACGTCGATAAAATTCTACACCAATAATATTTTTTTTTTTGATTAATTGTCCCAACATAAGAAGAAAGCTGGAATTTGGTTATCAGTGGAACAAAAATTTTTTCAGTCCAACATTTTACGACATTAACGTACACCTTCAATCAAACCAGTTCTCTTTTGCCACATAACATAATGAACTTTATTATTGATCAGCCACATGAAGTATTTTGTACTCATGGTGCATTTTATTAACATTGTTTCATTCTTATAACTTTATTAATTGTTTCATAACTTATCACATCAATTCTACCCAACAATTTTTTAAGTACTTCTTTTTAAAGTTAAAGTAATGTACCATTACAAGGCCGGTCCTGATATTTTTTAGGCCTGAGGCCTGTCTGTATCAAGGGCCTCACCATTGTACCCAAGGCCTCATCACTGTCAGGAAGAACTGCTAAATTTCCAGAAATCATGAGCAATCGCCCATTTTGCCACCAATCGTGAGATCGACATTTCACGAATCCAAGGACAACCCCGGTGCTAGCCAGATGTTCTGATGCAATGAATTTCTCTGTAACCTTGCATCTTGCTTTCTTGGTTTAAAAGCTCCATCAGATTGGAGAAATTATTTGTTAGGCTAGGTTCAGCAGCTTAGAGGCGGACCGGTTCAACCACAAGCTAACACATATAAAGGTAAACAAAAAGATGAAAGGGGAAAAACATGTTTGTACATGTTTATTCGTGATTGGACTGTTCCACCTACTCATTGGTAAACCTGGTCTAACCAAAAAATTTCGCATCAGCTTGATAGGAGTTTTAGTCCGGTGGAGTCAACACGGCGTCCCTCGACCAAGGGGAAAAAGAAAACAGGACTGCTTTCACATGCGTGTTGACGGTAACTTGCTGAATGTAGTTTCAGTAGCCATTTGGGAAATAGAACAATCAAATGGAGAAAAAGGAAAATGAAAAGAAGGGCAAGTACGAGACTGCTTTATGCCATGCATTTGCTATTTTTCCAAGCATCCACACGGCACGCACTTAGAAGTTTTAGTTATCCACAATCATCCCATTCTTCCTTCCATACGAGTCAGCCAAAATTTAAAAAGAAAACAATCGAATCATGAAAGCAAAAGAAGAAAATTTAAAAAAAAAATATGAGGCCGCTCTATGTCAGGGGTATGATATTTTCTCGAGCATCTATCCTGCACTTAGAAGCTTTAATTACTTATCCACAATCATCTTTTATACTAGTGTGCTGGTGGCTTTACCCTTCATATTAAAGACAGGCGCCTGGCAAAAAAAAAAAATAGGGGCCTGGGGCGGTCGCCCGCTTTGACCCGGTGCCGGCAGTGTGTACCAATACAAGGATTTGAACTTTATATGTCCAGAGTCAATTCCTTGAGACGGGTGCCCACCACGAGAGCTAACAGACGTACGAAAACAAACACATAGTGAAAAAATTTATTATTATTATATAAATTTTTTAATCATATTATTTATAGTTTTATCTTTATTACTTTATTATTATTATATAAATTTTTTTATCATACTATTTATATTTTTATTTCTTATTTAAAAAATATAAAAAATAAAAAAATAAAATTTAACATATGGTATTGTGAAAAGTTATCCTATAATTTTGTGTCAGCTTGGAATGCCACTCTAATACCTGTGTATTACTTTACTATTATTATATAAAGATTATATAAATTTTTTTTATAATATTATTTATATATTTATTTCTTATTACTTTACTATTATTATATAAATTTTTTATCATACTATTTGTACTTTTATTTTTAATTTAAAAATATAAAAAATAAAAAAATTGATACGTGACGTTACAGGAGAATATCCTATAATCTTACATATCAATATGGAATGACATCCTAATATCCTTGTATTACTTTACTATTATTATATAAATATTTCATCCTTTGTCATCTACCCATCTGCACAGATCTCAAAGCTCATACTTTATCATTTATCCATTGGCACAAATCTTAAAGCACTACTCTTTATCCCCTTCCTTTGATTCCTACCAAAAAATAAGAACTCCTTGCTAAGTTAGTAGGAAGGGTAGTTCCAAAATTTTATAAAAAAATTAGTTATCATTTGATCCTTGCTAACTATCTCCTGGCGCTGCTTCCGGGTCATCACTGGCGTTCCCCTCTTTCCCTCCAAAGATGGTTGGCCGGGCCCTTCTTTATCCTCTCTCTCTCTCTTTCTTGCTCCTGATTGATCGGTCCCTGACCAAACATCTCTCCCTCTTCTTTCTTTGCTAATGGATTATTGTCGCCAGTCTTCCTCAATAGTGGGTCAGTTGCCTGGCTCTCTTCTCTTCTTAGAGTTGTTCTCTCCAGTATGGCTGGCTGGACCTCTTCTTTCTCCTCTGACCTCAAAGGTTTTTCTTTTTTTGCCTTTCTCTTTTTCTCTCTTATCGGATTGAGGATGAAAAGTGGCTTCTCTCTTTCTCTTATCTCTTCCTTTACTAATGTTGGATGGCCACTGGGCCTCTTCTCTTCGGCCCTTCCTCTCAGTGGCACCTAGATCCTGCGAGCTCGTTGCCGGTTGGGCCAACATAGGTGGCCAACTAAATGGAGCTTGGCCAGGTGCCCTTTGTCTATCCTCTTCCAACGATAATGGTTAATTGATTGGTTAACTATATTTCACCCTGGACAGTTGCAAGGTGGAGGCTTCAAATTTCAAAATTTTGATTGTACGGAAGAATTTAAATTTCAAATGAATGTTGGGGGGAATGAGATGTTGGTGGGCTAATTTCTCTCTCATGCACTTGCACTTTCTCTTGGGTGAATTTTTTCCTCCATTTTTATAAAAAAGTAAAAAAAAAAGGGGAGACAAGATGCCACATGGTGTAAGGCTTATGTTACAGATCGCCAATGGGCTGGACCAGGCCGAGCACAACTCGAGCACGAGAAGGCCCAAAACTAAACAGATAGTATCTGACATAAAAAGTGAATAAACGAGTTGGACCAGCCTAATCCGTTAAGCAAACCCCCTCGTGGCACACACGTGTGTGCTTGGGTCGTGCCGAACCCGTCAGACCTATTTTTAATTTTTTTATTTAATATTAAATTTTAAAAAAATAAAATTTGTTAGGTTAATATTTATTTTTTAGATATAAGAATTTATTATTGATTAATTAAAATATTAAAAATTAAATAGTAAGTATCATGAAACATATTGTAAATAAAAAAATAATAATTAAAAAGAAGAAGAAATAGTTATTTAAGTTTTATAATTTATTATTATTTTAATTAAAATATATGTTAAAAAAAGTTATGAAAAAATATCTCAAAATTTTTATAAATAATTGAATTGCTTGTTGTTTAAATTACAGAGATTGCAAAAATTTAAAAAAAAATAATTTTAAAAAATATATCATAATTTTTGTCCAAGTCCATCGTGCTAGATTGGGCACGGCCCATGGGCGGTGCCATGCCCAGTTCTAAATGGGCTCGTACTGTGCTCGGGTCTGAGCTCGCAAAACTTAGACCCACCACGGCAAAGGGGTATGGCTCATGCCTAGCATGGCCGTTATTGTTCATTACGAATCGTACCAAGTACGGTCCATTTTGGACCGGCGTCGGGCCACGTATGGGTCGCCCAATCTGTTGGCCACCTCTAGCTTATGTACAGAATAATATTTACAGGATCCGGCAACTGAAGGTGCCTTACGCCTTAGAGACCCCTAGTTGAAATACTAAAGATCCGCTGGTGAATCAAGTGGAGAAAATGGTCCACCTGGAAGTCTTTTAGTTGGAGTTGCTGTATGCATATCCATGCAGGTGAGTGTTCAGTCCCAAACGCTACCTTCGTGTGCTTTAAAACTAGCCAGGGATCTCAAAAAAAAAAAAATCCTTTATTTTTTTTTTGATGAGCTCTGTGTCACTATAAATGGTATCTAACTCTACATATATTATAATAATAATATAAGTATTATTTTTATTTATATATTATAATAATAATATTATAAGTAAAAAATAATGGTTCTTATTTGTATATTCTTAAGGGCCATTATAATACCAAACAGCATATTATAACAGCTATTCCCATTATTATACATATAACATGACATAAGATAACATGGCATCATGGTTTGGGGCTGAAATTATCATAACGGTTGAGGTCACAATCTACTTCAACCCAAGCCAAATGGATCCGAGGGAAGGATGAAAAGAAGAAAAAAAAAAAAAAACAGAAAATAGAAAAGGACTTGAATGGACCATGTTTTCCAGCAGTCTGATAATGTGATCAAATGTATGCGCATGTATCACACAGAACATGCATGATCTCGAAGTCACATCTATGCGCTCCAAGATTACATCAGTCTTGATTTGATCTTGCTCCATAACTAACAACGAGGGTGACTTGAAAGAATCTTTCACCGAAATGAAAGATTGAGCTAAATCTGCTCCTTTCCACATTGCACATATCAACGTCCGCCCATGCAAACCTAATGAAAGCTTGATGTCACTTTGGATACCCCTTTGATTTTTCTTCCTTCAGATCCCTCCTTTTCGTAATTTTATTTAATTATGGAATGTAAGGAGGTGTCCACTGAGAGAGTATACCATTTTATTTTAAATAATTGAGAAACTCACTAGTCAAGTTTCTCCTCCTCGATCAGATCGAAGAGTTTTAATACTTTTACCAGTTTATTTCTCCACCATTATTTGATACTCTTTAAATTTGTCAAAGACTTCGAATTTGTATTTCATTAAATACATATATCCAAACCTAAACATATCATCAGTAAATGTAATGAAATAAGAGTATCTACTTCTGACTTAAGTCGACATTGAAACACAAACATCAGTATGTACAAGGTCCAAAATGTCACTCGCCCTTACTCTATGTCCAGTAAATGGAGTCTTGGTCATTTTAATTATGCGACAAGATTCACAAGTTCTATATGATTCAAAATCATAAGGATCAAAGAATTTATTTTTGTATAACTTGTTAATTCTTGACTTATTTATATGACCAAGTCGGTAATGCCAGAGGTATGTGACATTCACATCCTCTCTCTTTCTTTTCTTCGTATTATCAATATCAAGTACATTATCATTAAGTGATAGGAATAGAAAATCATTATCAATATAAGTATTTGCATAAAATTTATTAGAAAAATAGAGAGAACAACCATTATTCTTTGCTTTTATTTCAAAATCTTGTTCTAATAATAAAAGTACAGAAATAATATTTTTAACAATATTAGGAATATAATAATAGGTCTTTAGTTTCAAAATTTTATTCGAAGGCAACTTCAAAATCTTGGTTCCCACGGCTTCAACCTGAATGGACTCTTCACTAACGTCGAATAGCTCGAAGTCACATTTATTCAGACTCTTTATTTCCTACAGATCTTGCAACGATTTGCAAAAGTATGAGCCACAGGCGGTATCTAATACTTAAGAATTTGAAATTGAAGTACTTAATGATAAGTAAGTTTGTATTGTATATAAATCTTTAGCAATATTTGCTTGTTTCACAGTTACAAGATATTCCTTGCAATTCTTCTTCCAATGCTCCTCCTTGCCATAGTGATAGCAAATACCTTTGGTGGAGACCTTCTTTGCCTTCTTCTTGGAGATGCCAGCCTTAGGATTCAATTTTTTCTTGTAACCTTTTTTTGTCTTTCATCTTGTTGATCTTATCAACAAAAAAAACTGAAACTTTTTCACCTTTGAAATGGCTCTCTGTTGTTTTCAGCATGTTCAGCAGTTCAGACAGGCTGATATTCAGTTTGTTTATATGGTAGTTTATGATAAACTGAGAGAAAAAATTGGAAAGAGACTGCAGGATCAAATTCTGACTGAGTTCACCATCCATAGTGAAATCCAATTATCCTAGAGGAGTGATCAAATTAATCATCTTTAGGACATGAGTTTGCACAGACGTACCTTCAACCATGCGGACACGTAATAACTGCTTAGATATCTCATATCTAACAGTTTGACTTTATTCCCCATATAACTTCTTAAGATTAAGGAGTATAGAAAGAACATCCATGTCCTTATGCTATCTCTAAAGCCCATTGTTCATCGAGACAAGCATGATGCATTTGACAGTCACACTATCATCCTTCCACATCTTATATGTGTCCCTTTCCTCCTTAGATGCATCTTCCTTGATATTATCGGGTGCAGGTGTATCCAGTATGTAGGAGATTTTCTCTTGAGTGAGAACAATTCTCAGATTTCTTAACTAGTCCACATAGTTAGATCCGGTCAATTTGTTAGCATCTTGTATGCCTTTTAATGACAATAAGGATGCCATATGTGCAGTTAATCTACAATGATTAGAACACAATATAAGCGGACAACTTATGATGACATGCATAACTAGATTAAGATTTTTGTCTAATTGTGTCTCCCACTATTTTAACGAATTTCATAGCCCTCAAGTATGAAAAATGAGAAACATCCTTATGTTTCTAAGTAGGGTTGAGATCTTTATTCCTCACAAACACCTTGTGGATAGCACAACAAGCATTTATGAGTTCAAGAATAGGTAACTCTTTATCAATTGTACTTCATACAATTCTTAATATTTTTTTCTCTTGCCTCTAGATCACTCATAGTCTTGTGGATAGCACAACAAATTATAGTGTTCTAGTTAAGTTAACCCTTCAATCCCATATGGTCATAGTTGAATAATACTGTCCTTGTGAATAGTACAACAAAGCAATACTATTCAAATATGTCATAAGCATCAATATGCACTTAATCAACATTATATCAATTTTTATAGTAAGTTTTGTGTATAGCACAATAAGCTCACTAAGATCTTGACATACTATATTGATCAAGCTTGAAGGAAGGCCCTTATAGTATCTACATCACTAATCAATCTAAGTTCAAAATTTAATAAGACCAAATTGACTAGGTTAGTAGGTGGGAGGCTCCTCGTAGCTTTTCTTAGACACCAACAAAGTTGGCTAGGCCAGTATATGGATCTAATTAGAAAATTATCTTTAACACTTATCTGGACACCAATTGATCAAATAAATTCGATATTTGATTTGTAAGTGAATCTCGATATTACAACTTAATATAATTTTATAGAGGGTCTTTAAATTGATCTCGACACATCCTAACTATAATTACGTAAAATATACTGTATATATTATGCAATTCGACATGCTTTTACAAGTCATAATAACAATCATATTGACATGCCAAAAAATCATATAAGGGTGCATAAAATGACTTAACAAATATAACAAGTTTAGCCAAATTGAATAACAGACCCTAATCAAATTAGGCATGCATTACACCCTTAAACATGAAATCGATTTAAGTATCAAGAAACCATGAAACTATAAATTTCAAATTATCATAAATTTATAATCTTAATAACTAAAATTTAAATCCAAGGTTCAATAAAGTCAAAAATAATTTTTGATTTTAAGATCGATGTTCGAAATCGATGCAATATTTTTGACAATATATGAATTAGAATAATTTCAAATTATAACTTTTGTACTCGTTTGATCGAATCTATCAAGGATAGCTCTGATACCACTGTTAGATTTCGGTCATGCAGCGGAAGTCAAATTTTAAAATTTTAAAGCAAGCATATCGAAAGCTTTAGCAATTAAAACTATCGAATCGAAATCTAAATCCTAAAATCATCTTGTAGATGTCGAACAAAATAAAAATAAGCATACAAAGAGATAGAAGTTTATACTTCCTCCCAAGAACAGAATGGTAAGTAGGTAATCTCCATGAGACTCCAAAGTAGAATCTCTCCAATAGTAATCCACATGAAAGTTGGTCAAGGTCCTTCCTAACCGGTGCACTGTTGCAGTCTTTTCTACGCAAGAATACTACCGACTTCGAACTCAAAGTACGATCACACCAATATCCAGTTGCCTTCGATTTTACCATCAGAATTATATCAAGAGGATACTTTTTAGAAATCTGACAACCTAGGATTTGATTTTAGGCTCCAACATATAGAAAAATCAAATCCTAGGATAAACTAGCAACACTTGTTAATTATCTCACCACCCTTCTTACAATTTTTTCTCTCAATTTTTCTTTCTCTTTTTCTCAATTTCTTTTTAAAATTTTTCTCCTCTATTACACGCCAATTAGCTCTAATTTCAATCCAAAATTCAGCCCTTAGCCCATATAGGATGCTCCATATAAATAGGCTAAGAGGGGACGTGAGGAAGGACTAAGAGGCACCAACTCTTGGCGCTCCAACTTCTTCACATGGAGAAATTAATCTCCATGATTTTATTTGGTACAAAAGAGCCTTCACACAGAAGGACTCCTCTTCTATGCTCCATAAAATTTTCACGTAAATATAGCATGTAATAATTAAGAATCTAAATAAAAATGAAGAGATAGATAAGAGTCTTTATGAAGAAGGACTCTTCACTTCTCAATGCAATTAAGAAGGGGGGCGGCAATTATTTTTTGTGTGAGATCTGGTGGGTGCAGAGGACTCCTTCCACACTTGAAACACTTCTAAGTTAGATAAGAACCAAATTAAATAAGACCCAATCCTATTAGGTCAGAGGTAACTGATCTAGTTTAGCTCAAACGCTTTGAACTGAATCTAATTAGGAACTTGGGTTAATACAATGTGCTAGTATATCAAATTAACCCTTAAGATTTACATTAAATCCTAATTAAATCAGATCAAGATCAAATTTCAAAGTGTGTGACCCATTAGATTTCAAATCTAGCCAGCAGTGGACACAGACTCTTGACGCAATCCTAATCCGATTAGATTAGGTCAGCTAAAAAATTTCAATCTACTAAGACTCTTCCTAATTGATTCTTGAATTAAACTCTTTTAATTTTGACGAGTTTACAAGTCAAGATTGATGTCTAGCAATACGTCGTGACTATCCGAAAGATTTAAAATTTTGATGAAAAATTATCAAAATATCCTTTAGTGGTAATTTACCTTGTAATTCAATCCTTCAGTCAAACATTCCAGATGAGTTGTGGGCATGGAATCATGTCAAATTCAAATACTTATCTATATGTATCTCGATTAAAAGATGATGATTCAGTTGATGATATATTAAAAATCTCTTTCTAATTATCATCCTGCTTTGGCCAAAGACTTCCAGAATCATCATCCTATGAGATCACATAGGATGTTCGCTCCTCTTATTAGGAGTAATTGATTTCTTGTTGACCTCTCACAACCTCCATGCACACTTCATCACATCCAGAACACCCCACACAAGGATCAGAGAATCAAGTTAGAAAGTGAATTAAAACATGGATTCATGTACATAAGGTACCATGGCAATCTCAGGTCAAAAGATCACTTACACAACTTCCAGTAGAGAATCATCAGTTGATATGTAAATAAAACTCCATCAAATATTCTCTCGCAGGTCTATTCAGCGAACTTATTTTCTAATGAGTACCCACATCTTTGTATTAGTGTCGCTACATAAGTGGTTGTGAGATCAACCATCCTCATCACTGAGCATACATAGGACATGCCAGTCTTATCGGTATCATTGATCTCCGACTCAATGAACCAATGACTGAGAATATTTTAAGTTATGGCTATCAAGAATTTAGATCTCACTGGCATGATCTCATCATGGTCCTAAAACCATTATCCAGATCTATGAGGTTCATTATAATCTTAAAAGCAATAATAGGATACCGTATATAATGAATCGAAATGTCTATTTTATTAAATATCAATATCAATTATATGAGTTTGGAAGATAAATTACAAAAAATATCCTATCATATTCTATATCCGATTGATTTATAGAGCATTATTCTTTCACTACATAGATTTCAAAGTAGTTTATCATCCATCACTTATCGATTGGCACATATCTCAAAGTGCTATTCTTTTTTTTTTCTTTTCATTTTCACTAAAATAAGAATTCTTTACTAAGTTAGTGAGAAACACGGTTTCCAAATTTTCTAAAAATTAGTTACCATACGATTCTCTCATGTAATAACACATTGCAGCGAAGATAGATGGCTGGGTTATAATATTACAATAAATTTAAAAATTTTGTAGCTAATTCGTATCTTTCAAACGTTTAGAATTTAAGTATGTAAATAATAAAATCTTGGACAATCCTTCCTTTTTGTTTTTTTTTTTTTGAACCAATAATTTTTGAGATCCTCTCGCCAATATCTCTGATCTTTCTTTACACGGCCAATGACCATCTGACAGGTCACGCATTATCCCTTTACTAACCAACCATAGTCGCGCTTTGCAAATCAATATTGTATGTGTTCATATCTTATTGGCTCGAGAGGTCTAATTCAGTGCAAGTTATCCATCATCTTGTAACGTGGAACACGGGGTTAAAGACTTTGGACCTCTTAAGTGATTACAGAGGACAACCTATACCTGCATCCATCAATGGCCCGTTCCATTCAGTTCGCACCTCTGCTGTCTTTTCATCATCAATGACAGTCCCATTCAGTTCGTACGATCGTACGAGGGTAGTGTTCTTTGTGCAGGATAGATGGTTCATGAAGGGCTCAAGCCTCCATTTTATATCTGACGGTCCGAAACGAAAAAAGACCGGGTTGTTCTAAGCGGTACGCAACCTGCCGGTGAACGAAGCATCGTCCCACACGGGCTCTTGCATTCACGATTGAAACATGGCGGCATCTAAAAATTGCGGGGGCATGCTATCTGGTACTTGGAAAGCGATATGGCAATTCGAAGAAGAGTTGGAGTGAGCTCTCGTGAGCCTTCATCATTTCCTCCACCAAAGTGTTCTCCGGAGAAATTTGAAAATATGACAAATTTGAATATATGACATTTTTTGCATCACGATGGTGGATGGAGACCAACATCCGAATGGTTTGATACTTAACGCAATGGTTGCGGATTGTATAGATGGTTGATTTTTTGTTTACAATGTTAATTATTGGATCATATTTTGTAAATTTTTTTTAAAAGACTCAAATCTCTTCTTTCTATACGTCAGCATAGATCATAAAATAGATATTGTGCTTTGAAGATGTGCAAAACATGACTCAAAAATTCATACCGGGAAAGAAGGTCAATCATTCTTTTGCATGAAAGGTAAAATCTGGATCTTAATGCAATGCCACATGCATCACTCACAAAAGTAAAGCATGGCTCTTGCCATTGCACGTCGCGTTGTTTAAAACCAAACACCTGTTCAACGCTTGCCAAATATGGCTACTTTCCTTTCGATATGAAACGACAAACCTTCATCTAATTAAAGACAAACAAACAATAAACTTTTGAGTTAGCTTTCCCTGTCTCTTAAATTAAATTAAAAAAAAAAAAAAATCAAACCATTCGGACGTCGGTCTCCATCGCGTTAGCTTTCCCTGCCTCTTAAATTAAATTAAAAAAAAAAATTCAAACCATTCAGATGTCGGTCTCCATCGTGTTGCAAAAGATGCCATATATTCAATTTGATCTGGAGTGAAGTCTGGCAAAAAGGAACAGGTTCACAACAGGTCATGTAAAGGAAAGAGGCTATTCAAATTATTTCTAAAACATGAGAGTACTACCCTGGTAGGCGCATGTTGGGTGGATGTCTGGTCAGGACACCACCTCCCAAGATCTTTCCAGTACCACGCGATGCAGCAGGAAGAAAGAAGAAACAAAACAAAAGGAAAAACAATCAAAATACGTAGATCAGCCACAAAAGGACTCGTCTCCACGGGGCATGCAAACTTCACTATGAAAAAGAAATTTTACAAGAGGAGACCTCACCCTCAACCCTTGTACACCCAATTTTCTCTCACATGAAGTTCCCCTCACAAAAGCTCTCTCTCTCTTGGAGACCCCCTTGAACCCCTGAAGAGCCTGGCGACCGCTGTCCAGGAGCCTCCTGCTCCTTCTCTCACAGCGCCCTAGCCTCTCTCTCTCCTCTGGTTCGTACGGCGGCGAGAAACCTGAACACACCCCTTCTCTGTTCGTCTCAGGGCTTTTTATAGGTTTAAACAGGCTTTAAACCTTGATCAGAGAGGGATTAGGAGTCCTAAACAAAGCCAAAAAACCTCTGAACCGTCGGATCAAGATCGGGAGCCCTCTGGGCCGTTGGATCGCGCTCCGGTCCACGGAATACTGCCGTGGACCGCGAGAAACGCGTGGGAAACGCCCACGCGGTCCACAGACCGCGTCGTGGATCACCCGGTCCACGGTGGACCAGGGCAAGGGGCCAGCAGGCCGCTGGGTCGCGCATCCCGCGCGGGCCTGGGCCTGGGTCGCACGTCCCGCGCAGGTCTGGGTCGCGCGTCCTGAGCGGGCCTGGGACGCGCGTCCCGCGCGCCGCCGCCTGCGGCCGGCGGTCGCCGGCGGTCCTCCGCCGCCTCGATTCTCGTGCCGACTTCAAAAGCTCGTATCTCCTCCATCCGAGCTCCGTTTCAGGTGATCTTGATCTCGTTGGACTCCGTTTTTCGCCGCGAACCTCGCTGTGGGCTCAATGTGGGCTGAATCTCGAGGTATCAAATCCTAACAATCTCCACCTCGACTCGATATTCGGCCTCCTCCAAACTCCGAGAGCTTCTGGATCTCCTCACCCCCATGCCCTGGGGCAATCGCCTGCTGATCATGGATGGGCAAACATGGGAGTCGAGCCAGGCTGCTCGATCCCATCTCCGTCGTATGCTGTGCTCCTCCTGACCTGAGACCTGCTCGGGGCATCATCCTGCGGCAATAGGAATCTTACCTTGCGACGTCGCCTCTCGTCCTCCCGAGTCTCCTGTCTCGTGCCCGATCCGCCTCCTGGAGCTCCACCTCGCTCTGGGCTCCACCTGGCTCCCGATGCTCCACCTCGCACTGGGCTCCCTGCCAGGTAATAATGTCCTCTGCTCCCCTTCTTCCCCTCCAGCACAATCCTATCGCCGCGTAGCACCCTCAGGATTCCTCCACCAGCTACCGTCCTGTAGCCTCTCGAATCCAGTCTGCTAAGTGAGATAAGATTTCGCCTGAAATCGGGTATGTATCAGACCTCCCCTAATCTCTTCGCTGCACCATCATGTGTCCTCCAGCTGACCGTTCCAATGCCTCTGATCGCACAGCTCGATCCATCCGGCAGATATACAGTGCCCTCACTGTTCTCCAGGGAGTCAAACTGCTCCTCTCTGCAACACACATGATAGGGGCATGCAGAATCTAATATCCACTGCTGGAAAGAAGTAGATACCTCGTCAGATATCTCCAAGACATCTCCATCTGAATCGCTGCCGGCCGTCGCTACAGCAGCCACCGTCCGATTTTTCAGTTGAGGGCAATCTCTGGCTAGATGCCCCAACTCCTCACATCGATAACATTTGGTTTTGCTCAAGTCCCTTCTGGACTTAGACCGCCCTCGATGCGATCTCCTGTTGCTCCGTCTACCGCCTCCTGCACCTCCAGAAGCCACCAAAGCTGAGCTACCGCCACCTGAGCTCGAAGCTGAGTTCTCCCTCCTGAGAACCTCGTTCTGGAGTATCGCCGCGGTGACCTCGTCCATCTTGATAGTACTCTTCCCCACTAGAAGAGCAGTCATCAAAGACTCGTACGAAGAAGGAAGCGACGCCAGCAAAACCAGCGCCCTAGTCTTCTCCTCAACGTTCTCGCCAACATTGAGAAGATCGGTGAGGATCTTCTGGAAGTGGCTCAGATGCTCCTGCACGCTCTGTCCCTCAGTCATCCGCAGTTGGTAAAACTGCCTCCAGAGGAAAAAAGTATTGGTGAGAGACTTCGCCATGTACAACTCCTCGAGCTTCGACCACAGCACCATCGGGGAAGTCTCGCTCAGCACATGGATCACCACCTCATCCGCCAGGTACATGCGGATGGTACTCACCGCCTGCATCTGTAGCCGTTTCCAATCCCGCACCTCCATGGTGGTCGGCTTCTCATCGCACAAGAGAGCATCGATCAACCCTTGTTGGATGAGCACATCCTTCACCCTTGCCTTCCACAAGGAGAAATTGCTCTTACCATCGAACTTGTTGATCTCCATCTTGATTGTTCCTGTTTTCTCCATCTTCAGTCTTGCTCACCACCGCTGCAATCTGCATCCTTGTACCAACTTGCTCTGATACCACTTGTTGGGTGGATGTCTGGCCAGGACACCACCTCCCAAGATCTTTCCAGTACCACGCGATGCAGCAGGAAGAAAGAAGAAACAAAACAAAAGAAAAACAATCAAAATACGTGGATCAGCCACAAAAGGGCTCGCCTCCACGGGGCATGCAAACTTCACTATGAAAAAGAAATTTTACAAGAGGAGACCTCACCCTCAACCATTGTACACCTAATTCTCTCTCATATGAAGTTCCCCTCACAAAAGCTCTCTCTCTCTTGGAGACCCCCCTGAACCCCTGAAGAGCCTGGCGACCGCTGTCCAGGAGCCTCCTGCTCCTTCTCTCACAGCGCCCTAGCCTCTCTCTCTCCTCTGGTTCGTACGGCGGCGAGAAACCTGAACACACCCCTTCTCTGTTCGTCTCAGGGCTTTTTATAGGTTTAAACAGGCTTTAAACCTTGATCAGAGAGGGATTAGGAGTCCTAAACAAAGCCAAAAAACCTCTGAACCGTCGGATCAAGACCGGGAGCCCTCTGGGCCGTTGGATCGTGCTCCGGTCTACGAAATAGTGCCGTGGACCGTGAGAAACGCGTGGGAAACGCCCACGCGGTCCACAGACCGCGCCGTGGACCACCCGGTCCACGGTGGACCGGGGCAAGGGGCCAGTAGGCCGCTGGGTCGCGCATCCCGCGCGGGCCTGGGCCTGGGTCGCGCGTCCCGCGTGGGCCTGGGACGCGCGTCCCGTGCGCCGCCGCCTGCGGCCGCGAGGCTGCCGCCCGCCGCCGCCCGCCGCCGCCCGCCGACGGTCCTCCGCCGCCCGCCGCCGCCCGCCGGCGGTCCTCTGCCGCCTCGATTCTCATGCCGACTTCAAAAGCTCGTATCTCCTCCATCCGAGCTCCGTTTCAGGTGATCTTGGTCTCGTTGGACTCCATTTTTCGCCGCGAACCTCGCTGTGTGCTCAATGTGGGCTGAATCTCGAGGCGTCAAATCCTAACAGTGCAAGGTGCGTTATGTTTGTTCCTTATTTTTGATGCAAGGATTAAACTAAGTACATATTTGTCTAAGATTGAGATTATTGCAGCAGTCTGGACATGGTTGTATGGTGTGTAGTTTAGCAGCAGACGTGTGGAGACTCTCCTTTCATCGATTACTTTCAAACGACTCCAACAGGTTACTCCCTTGGATACCCTACCCTGCCTAAAGATTTATATTTCCACTGCAGTGTGGACGACAGAAAACTTGGGAATACCTTTCAAATGGAAATCACTGTCATGGGGATTACCCAGCCATCTACAATAAAAGAACGCTTGCCGAACTGATAGAGAAATGCTGCAGTCAAATCATGCTCAGTACTGAATTAGTTTTGTATTTTTCTACCAAAGCAAATTAGTCTTGTATCTTGGCATCAGATGGTCCCTGATATATTTAAGAAGGACCGTGCTGGCCGGGCTGGCTTTAATTTTGTCAATTTCCACTGCAGAGTGGACAACAGAAAACTTGGGAATACCTTTCAAATGGAAATCACTGTCATGGGGATTACCCTGCCATCTACAATAAAAGAACGCTTGCCGAACTGATAGAGAAATGCTGCAGTCAAATCATGCTCAGTACTGAATTAGTTTTGTATTTTTCTACCAAAGCAAATTAGTCTTGTACCTTGGCATCAGATGGTCCCTGATATATTTAAGAAGGACCGTGCTGGCCGGGCTGGCTTTAATTTTGTCAACTCAGGTAAGAATATTTAGGCATACAGATGGAATTGTTGATGCAATATTAGATTTATTATCTGCTCAGGTAAAGGATTCCCTGGCATCTTCTCTTGTTACCTGAAGTATAATAATATTTTATATAAATTATTTAAGTATGTTTTGAATTGCATACATTATGATATAATCATGTTTTGACGATATAATTTGATTAAATAGATTAAAATCTGACATGAAATAGAGATTATATAAAAGAGGCAATGGGCTAACCATGTTGGTTATGGATAGCCAGTCATGGATAAAAACATGATATATGAATTAACAAATATGGACAGAAATTTGATATGTGAATAGCTAGCAACGTATAAGAACATAACATATAAATAATCACGGATAGAAAAATGATACTTGAGCAGCTAGCCACATGCAGAAATATAATAAAAATCACTGATCATAAGCAGAAGTGTGGTGTGCTAGTCCAATATTAAAAAGATAATTGGATGCTTGGAGATTGTCATTGAATATCACTTGGAATAATTGATGAAAAGATAGTTAATTGAAAATAACTGAGATAATTACTAATGTTAGCATATTTTGATGCATTTTGGTTCTACCAGATGGCATTCATATTTTGATTATTGCTTATTTGATAATATATATATGTCATAAAATTATCCTCGATAATCTCAATAGCTATGTCAAATATTTTATGTATATCATTGCATTATGTATATTGATGTACTTGTATATAGGATTTCTAACCAAGCTGGTTAGCTCATATTAGTTGTTTGATGATTTCTTTTTCACAACCTTAGGAGCATGGTACTTGGCAGAAGTTGGATCTACTAGCGAGAGATGGATAAGAGAACAAATCTATCTAATATAACTAGATGATCATGAATTTGATGATAAATTTTGTTGTGTAAATTGTCTAGTAGGCTTTGCATATTCCATACACGTCATGTGGTTAACCCGGGTGCTGAGTTTGGAGCATGACATATTAGATCCATGCTAGCCTAGAAATGGATATTAGACCACCTTAAAATGTACTACTATGTTTAAACTAGAGTCTATGCATTCCAAGAACACTGCATATATAGTCAGTCAGCTCAAATGCTAAATGTTGCATGAAAACTGATAGTTGGCTCACGGCCTCTTTTAATGGTGGAGATATCACCTAGCTGAACACTAAACGAACATAGGTTCACTTGCAAGGCTGCTTACTTTTAATAATATTTTAATGTAATAATGCACTAGGCAATAATTCAGAGGTTTTGAGAGAAGACAGAAGTTCAAAGCTTGAAGGATGTTTCCTCAAACATCTTGGCTAAGATAACTTGATAGTAGTTCTTTGAAATGATTGGTGACATCAGTTTTTCTCATTATTTGTAAAAACTTGTAATTAATGTTATCTAGGTACCTCAATGTGGATGCACTTAAACCATACAAATGAAATGAAGCTTTCAATTATGTTGTTATCCTAGCATAGTATAGCCCATAGGCTACTATTGTTATTGTTTAAAATAGTGATAGCAATTCATTTCTTCAATCTAAACTATGAATCGAGGGGTACCTCAATGATTATAAGCTATGCTTAAAAATTGGAGGTTTTGAGTTTCACTGATGGTGTACATCCTCAAAATTTAACCATGTAATTATATGTGACAAAACTTCATTCTATTTTAAGATGGTTCAACTTAAAATTTACCATTCTTTTATTTGTTATATTTATAATGATTCAGGATCTCATCTAAAAAGGCTAACTAAAAGATATTATTTATGTTCCTTTGTTCTATATAAGTATCTAAGATTTTTTCAATCAATAACTAATATAAAATTTAATACACGTCTGCATGGATCTTCATATATATACTCTCCATTTAAATTTTGGCATTCTCACTGGGTTAAGAGTCCAACTTCATGTATCCATTCATAAACACTATGACTGATCCATAGTCAGTCCAATTAATCCGTGCCGCAGTATCTCTTGATTCATATGAGCTATGAGCCAGTCCATTCTGATATCATTTATAACAACTCAGGATCTCATTTAGAAAGACTAGCCAGAATATACCATTTGGATTTTTTGATCCTGTATAACTATCCAAAATTTTCTCAGTGAATAATTGAAGTGGGGACTAAATATACACCCATACGAATCTTTGAAATATTGATTATTTTTGTGCTATAATGATAAGATAATGATAAAAAATCATAAAAGTATCTTCAATTTTTGATTTTCAATAAAAAATGAAAGTCATGGTATTAATTGATCGACATGGTATTAGTTGACAGAAGTATTTTAATACACTCCATAGTACATTATCATTATTATTTAACATTTGTGTCTATAGCAGTCTCTTGTTCCATCACATTTTATCATCCACCAATATTCATAGCTCATTGATTGGACAATAGACCTGTCTGTTACAAGAAATAGCTGATCCACTTTTGTTCTCATGTTCATAAGATAAAAAGGGTTTTACCATTTAAATTTTCTTCTAGAAGTAATTAATGTGATATTGTATTTGCAAATCATTGAAAAAATAACGTTCCATTTGCCATGTGACAGGTGGGGCCTGACTGGTGTCCTATAGCGGTGAATTTTATAAAGTTGTATGGTTCTACTTATATATCGAAGAAATAGTTATTAATAATGTTAATTAGAGCACCAAATGCCGCTAAATCTATGATGAACTTGAAACATTTAGTGATTTTTTAAGCATATGTAGTATTAACAATGAATTTGGGACTCATTCTAGATTTTTAAATTTTAGCAGTAAGAGACTCTTGATCCGAGTCTTGGATGGGGCATTTTGACATATTTAGATAGGGATTTTAGGCCCCACTAGACCGTAAGGAACGTAAAAGAAAAGTCATACTGCCATTGCAGAACCAACAGAGATTCCTAGTGGAGTTCAATCATCAAAATCATGTTACGGTCCCACTTCAGTTGTCCAAACATCAAATCCTATAGCTACCGTGACGCAAGTTGAAAACTCGCACCATGCAGTAGCATTATGGTGCAAGATGGTATCAACGTCCACTTGCTCTTTCGGTCCACACCTACCGTAGGAGGAAACATGGCCCATGCATGTTCTTGTCTGACTGGTAGGTTGTATCTTTCATCCTTTTTTTGCTTTTGTTAGCCGTTGAATTGTACAATATTCACTTCGAGATCTATACAGATAGATCAAATTAATAAGAAAAGTTTGAAGTATTTTGCCGACAGTTGATATCACGAAAAAAGATCAATGTTCCTTTTCGCACGAAAGATACAACCCGAACCCCTGCTGGAGGATACGCCCCCACAGCATTGGATTTGATGAATCCACCACCATGCCCCAGGAGAGGAAAAATTTTTGACGTTGTTCCTGGACTAGGTCCATCTCCTTGACAAGAACTATAACTCATCAAGCATGGATCTCCCCATTTTCATCGCCGCTCCGTAATATATTTCTACTTCAAGGGCCGGCTTATGGTGGACCAATAGGTGCTTCATGCAAAGGATCGAGAAGCTACTGACCATATCCACGCAAGTGCTTCTGCGCGCGTACGTGGAACCACAAGCTAGCCCACGTATGTCCCCAGTCTTAACCGAACAAATGCGCTGTATCTGGGTGCTTATAAAGCATCATCGAGACCATGAAGTAACACACGCTTACAGAGTATCTTGCAACTTGAAATTGCAGTGAATAAGCTAAAGTTCTGGCCTCAATGGGTAATTTGCGTGCCGAAGTCCAACGTCCAGCTGGTGTTCGCAAAGGAGCATGGAGTGAAGAGGAGGACAGGCTTCTGAGAAAGTGCGTTGAGAAATATGGCGAAGGGAACTGGCGCCATGTTCCCCAAAGGGCAGGTAAGCGATTCCTTGCTTACCGACATTTGTGGCAAAGCAAATCGCAAAACCTTTTCTATCCTGAACTGAACACACAAATGATCAAAATTGCTCTTCAATTCAACAAGTATCCAAGCGCAAGCGTATGAAGGAGCTGTTGTCTTTTCATCCCAGCACAGCCTAACTCCTGATTACCTTGTCTCACATCTTTACAGAATAAAGCTGAAGTCTGTTACTCATGGGTATTAGTAACAAGAGCAACTCTATGAAACCCTGAATACTTTCCCTCTTCTGTACTCTGAACTGGGTGTGAAGTTGGTAACTTCTCACCCTTTTTTATTTCTTATTATTCCTACTAAACTTCTGTACTCTTTCTTATATTTAATGCAATGACTCTTGAGTTAGGTCTTCCCTAACTCATTTGCATCAAAAAAAAAAAAAAAAAGTGGAGTCTTTTGTCATTCTTGAGCTCATTGTGCTTTTGTGGATTTGAAGGCCTCAGAAGGTGCCGAAAGAGCTGCCGACTACGGTGGTTGAACTATCTCAGCCCTAGGATCAACAGGGAGAAATTTTCGGAGGAAGAAACAGATCTTATCATCAGGCTTCATAAGCTCTTGGGCAACAGGTAACAACAAACTATGAAGATCGTTCATTATATATCCATTTGTTTATAGAGACCTTTATATTTGTTTTGTCTTGAGAGATGCCAATAGTTTTGCTTCTCTTAATTCATATTCCTTACCTGTAAAGTGAAAAAAAAAAAAAAATTCTGTGAGATCATTCATTATGTATGTGTTTGTTTTTATACAGCTGGTAGCTCTGGTGGTTGGCACCCCTCTCCTAAGGAACTGTTTTATGGGCATAGAAAGCTCAAATCCTAGTATTGGTAAATTACCATCATATTACTTTAACCGAAAATAATACTTAAAAAATTATTGCATAATTTTCATATGACAAGTTAAGAAACAATATTAAAGTTAAACGGCAATTACAATACAAAATGCTTCATGCCGCTGATCAACAAAAGGTTCATTATGTTTATGTGGCAAAAGAGGATTAATTTGATTGAAGGTGTACGCTAGCTAACGTAGTAACATGTTGGACTGAGAAAATTTAGTAACATGTTGGACTGAGAAAATTTTTGCACCACTAATTACCAAATTCTAGCTTTCTTCTTATGTTGGGACAATTAATCACTAAAAAAAGGATAAGATGGTGCAAATCCCATGAGGAACCTTGATGAAGTACAAAATAGAGCATATTTCATCATGTACTGAGCACAACTATCTTCAGAATTTAAGCTCGTGCTATGTGTCTTGTTTGCTTCATAGACTGTCACACTCGAACCCTCTAGATAGGTTGACGCATGACACGGCCACACACTCCATAAGAAATTCCTAGAGAATGTGACATAGTCAGGAATCTTCTTGTACTTTGAATGTCCCAGTATAGGTTCCAAACAAGTAGACTGATAAATATTGCATCTAGATTTAGATTTAAGCGCAAGATCTTTCTTTTGCTGAATGATTTTACTGTATTCCTTTTGCAGTAGCATGTACATCAACTCTTAAAAATGGAATCTATGCACTTAAACCTATACCCAAGACGTTGTGCTTTAGGCCTAAAGAAAATACACGATAATATCAACACATTTTCAGTCTTTTCGTACAATCGTATATTTGATTTGTTGGGTTTCATTCTTGAGATCATTCCACTTCCTCCGAATGCAATTGGCGTACGCAACCGCGGGCCTCTAGCTCTATTTGCTATTTTCATGCATCATGCTTCTCTTGAATCTCTTGTCCTCCAAGGGACCCTCTCTATTAAATCATCACAGTTGAACACAAACAATTCAACTAATGAGATCTGAATTCGATAAATCAGGTGGTCATTAATTGCAGGTAGGCTTCCAGGCAGGACAGCAAATGACATCAAGAACTACTGGAACACTCACCTGGGCAAGAAAGTAGAAGTTGAAAACAAGAAGGCGGAGCCCAGTGCTGATGCCAAAGTAATTAAGCCACGGCCATGGAAAGTACCGTTGCAATGGTTTTGGTCAGAAGATCAGCAATCATGTGGAAGCCAGCAGCCGCAAGAAGAGTTTGGCATACCAGAGCTACCGACAATCTCAGAGAACGATGAAGCGTGGCTGAATAGTATAATGAATGGAGATAGAGAGAACAGTGCAGTGCCAGACGTTGGAAACGGGAGCACAATGAACCTGCAGAATGAATTTGGAATCGGAGGCTTGGAGGAAAATAGAGATGGGGCAGTGTTTCTGGAAGGAGTTCTAGGATGGGATGACTTGCTTTGGGCCACTATATAGTGCTCATATATGGTAGTGCAATAGTTGCCATTTTAAGTTGTTTCGAACATTAATGCTCCTGAAATTCCCACGCAAGGATTTAGAGCTTCTTATCCTACAAAAGGACAGGAAACGAGACCTTGAAAAAAGACTCGGTACTAGAAGGCATCCAGTTATTGATTGCTTTTATACTTGCAACTTGAAGGAAGCACGCTTTCTCACCAGAATGGAGGTCTAAGCTTCAGTCTAATTAGTAAATGGTCATGAAGCATTTAAAAGCACTCTATAAACAAATCATGATAATTTATTTCCATATAGGCTTGGTCAGTCTCGTACCCCTTTATTTTTTTGAACGCTGTGGTAGGGGTTTCCAAAATCCAACCAAAAATAAATGGATTTCTCCAAAAATGATTAATCAAAAGGCCTGAGTATAGCATAGGTCAACTCAAAAATATTGGATGGATGTTTGATCAGGACATCATCTTTTAAGATCTTTTCAGTACCACACAATGCAGCAGAAAGAAAGAAGAAATAAAACAGTAACAATCAAAATACGTGGATCAGCCACAAAAGGGCTCGTCTCCACGAGACATATAAACTTCACTATGAAAAAGAAATTTTATAAGAGGAGGTCTCATCTTCAACCCTCGTACACATAATTTCTATTTCACGGAAAGTTTTGCCTCACAAAAGCTCTCTCTTAGAAGACCCCCCCTGAACTTCTGAAACGACCGCTGTCCGCTATCCAGGAGCCCTGCTCTTTCTCTCTACAGCGTAAGACAGCTCTCTCTCTCTTCTTCACAGGGTGTTCTCTGGACTTTTCGCAGTCGTACGAAGTTAAAACGAGCCACCACACCTTCTGTTCACCGATCAGGCACTTTTAAAGGGCTTAAACCTAATTAGATTAGGTTTAGATCTCCTAAACAGACCCAAACAAACTTAGATCAAGCCCGGACCGTTGGATCGTGATCGGGAGCTCCCTGGGCCGTCCGATCACGTTTCGGTCCACAGAACAGTGTTGTGGACCATGTGAAATGCATGAAAAATGCCCACGCGGTCCACAGATCCGGTCGTGGACCGCCTGATCCACAGTGGACTGGGGTACAGGTCCAAGCGTGGTGCCTCGGGTTGCATGCTGACTTCAAAAGCACGTATTTTCTCCGTCTGAGCTCTGTTTGGGTGTTCTTGATTTCGTTGGACTCTATTTTTTATCGTGAACCTCTCTATGGGCTCAATGTGAATCGAATTTCAAGCGTCAAATCCTAACAATCTCCATCTCGACTCAATATTCGGTCTCCTCCTAACTCCGAGAGCTTCTGGACCTCTTCGCCCCATGTCCTGGGACAATCGTCTGCGGATCATGGATGGACAAACATGAGAGTCGAGCGAGGCCACTCGATCTCATTTTCGTCGTATGCTGTGCTCCTCCTGACCTGAGACCTGCTCGGGGCATCATCCTGTGGCAATAGGAATCTCACCTTGCGACGTCGCCTCTCATCCTCCTAGTCTCCTATCTCGTGCCCGATCCACCTCTACCTGGAGCTCCACCTCACTCTGAGCTCCACCTGGCTCCTGAAACTCCACCTCACACTGGGCTCCCCGTCAGGTAATAATATCCTCTGCTCTCTTTCTTCTCCTCCAGCACAATCCTATCACTGCACAGCACCTTTAGGATTTCTCTATCAGCTACCGTCCTGTAGCCTCTCGAATCCAGTCTGCTAAGTGAGATAAGACTCCATCTGAAATCGGATATGTATCGGATCTCTCCCAATCTCCTCACTGCACCATCATGTGTCCTCCAGCTGACCATCCCAATGCTTTTGATCTCACAGCTCGATTCATCCGACAGATATACAGTACCCTCACTATTTTTCAGGGAGTCAAACTGCTCCTCTCTGCAACATACATGATGGGTGCATGCAGAATCTAATATCCACTACTAGAAAGAAGTAGATACCTCGTCAGATATCTCTAGGACATTTCCATCTGAATCACTGCTGGCCGTCGCCACAGCAGCCATCATCCAATTTTTGAGTTAAGGGCAATCTCTGGCTAGATGTCCCAACTCCTCACACTGGTAACACCTGGCTTTGTTCAAGTCCCTCTTGGAGTTGGACTGCCCTCGTCTCGATCTCTTGTCGCTCCGTCTACCTCCTCCTGCTCCTCCAGAAGCCATCAAAGCTGAGCTACTGCCACCTGAGCTCGAAGCTGGGTTCTTCCTCCCGAGAATATAGTTCTGGAGTATCATCATAGTGACTTTATCTATCTTGATGGTGTTCTTCCCCACTAGTAGAGCAGTCGTCAAGGACTCGTACAAAGGTGGAAGCGATGCTGGCAAAACCAGTGCCCTGGTCTTCTCTTCAATATTCTCATCAACGCTGAGGAGGTCAGTGAGGATCTTCTGAAAGTGGTTGAGATGCTCCTGCTCGCTCTATCCCTTAGCCATCTGCAGCTGGTAAAACTGTCTCTAGAGGAAAAGAGTGTTGGTGAGAGACTTCGCCATGTACAACTCCTCGAGCTTCGACCACGGTACCATCGAAGAAGTCTCGCTCAGCACATGGATCACCACCTCATTCGCTAGGTACATACGGATGGTACTCACCGCCTGCATCTGTAGCCGTTTCCAATCTTGCACCTCCATGGTGGTTGGCTTTTCCTCGCACAAGAGAGCATCGATTAACCCCTGTTGGATGAGCACGTCCTTCATCCTTGCCTGTCACAAGGAGAAATTGCTCTTCCCATCAAATTTGTTGATCTCTATCTTGATTGATTCTGTCTTCTCCATCTTCAGTCTTGCTCATCACCGTTGCAATCTACGTTCTTGTACCACCTCACTCTGATACCACTTGTGGGTGGATGTCTGGCCAGGATACCACCTCCCAAGACCTTTTCAGTACCACACGATGCAGCAGGAAGAAAGAATAAATAAAATAGTAACAATCAAAATACAAAAAATTTTACTATAAAAAAGAAATTTTACAAGAGGAGATCTCATCCTTAACCCTCGTACACCCAATTTCTCTCTCACTGAAAGTTTCTCCTCACAAATACTTTCTCTCTTGGAAGACACCCCTGAACCCATGAAGCGACCGCTATCCGCTGTCCAAGAGCCCTACTCCTTCTTTCTACAGCGTACAGCAGCTCTCTCCCTTCTTCACAAAGTGTTCTCTGGATTTTTCACGGCCGTACGAAGCCAAAACTAGCCACCACACATTCTGTTCACCGACCAGGCCCTTTTAAAGGGCTTAAACCTAATTAGATTAGGTTTAGACGTTCTAAACAGGCCCAAACAAACCCCAGATCAAGCCCGAACCATTGGATCCTGATCGAAAGCTCTTTGGGCCATCCGAACATGCTCTAGTTCATGGAACAGTACCGTAGATTGCACGAAACGCGTGGAAAATGCCCATGTGGTCCACAGACCCGGCCATGGACCGTCCGGTCCACAGTGGATCGAGGTACAGGCCCAGACGCGGTGCCCGAGCCTGGGCCGGCCCGCGTGCGCAGGCCTGGGCCGCGCCCCGCACGCGCGCCTAGTTCGAGTCATGTGCCCGCGCTTGGGCTGCGCGCCCCACGCCGAGCTGTGCCCTGCGCGCCTGGCCTGTGCGCTACTACGCGTTGGGCGGCATCCTGCCGCCTGCGGCCGCACCATCGATGCTCTGCCAGCCTGCCGCCGGCAGTCCTCCACCATCTCGAATTGCGTGCCGACTTCAAAAGCACGTATCTTCTCCGTCCGAGCTCCGTTTGGGATGTTGTTGATCTCGTTGGACTCCGTTTTTCACCGTAAATCTCTCTATGAGCTCAATGTGGATCGAATTTCGAGACATCAAATCCTAACGAAAGGTAGGATTCATTTTTACATGTATGTTTGCAGGACAAAGGTACCCATTTGAGTTTGCAGTTAGACACAGCCACTTACCAAAATGCAGATCCTTGCTTTGGTACGTTACCATCGCATTAATTTAAATAATAAATCACATATAAAACTGTTGTCAACAATGATGCGATCGATTATGAACTACAGTTAGATTGATAAGAATGAAGAGAAATGTGAATAGAACGCATCTAAAGGTATACAAAAGATAGAGGATTGGTGTGATTCATGGCTTAAAAAATCTTTTGGTCCTACAAATAACACATTTTTTGCTTTCTTCTTCTTCTTCTTTTTATGAAAATGAGACTAAGGAGTTACCACTTCGTCATCTAATTTTTGTTGCAGAAGAAAGAAAGTTCACAGAGGATGGGTGGAATGTACAGTATAGCAACGAAGAATAAGAAAGGCCGTCTAAAAATGGCTAGACAGCAAAAAGAGATAGGCAAGCCCTAACATCATCGATTCCTCCCAACAAGTTTTTTTGAGATTAAGGGAGGCCGGTAAGGCGGCTACGAGTACGAGTATTTACAATAGGCTTAAGAATATTGATTCCATCTTCGCAAAATGTAGCAAAGGCTGGAAAACCGAATGATAGGACAGCACGAAAGATAGGAAGGGCGCAAAAGGACCACCTTTTGCTCAGAAAAAATTAAGCAGAAGAATCCATTGTAGTCCAATTATGAAGGAGCACGATCCACCACAGTAACATTCGTTAAGACCTTAAGGAGAGCAAATTCCATCATGGTTGAAGTGAGAGGCACCTGTAGCAAGAGTAAATAGATCTGATTTTGTTCTATACTCTTCCAAATCCGAGAAGGTCTTTAAATGATCAGAGGTGAGATCACTCGTTAAAGAGAGAGACTCATCTAAGAGCAATGGTTGAGGCAGGTTGCTCTTTGTGAAGAAAAATCCTTGAGTTTCCTTCAGTCTAGATACTCCAAAGAATTGTTTTTTTGATGGAAAAGTGAAGCAATGAACTGCCACCCAGCCTTTATTCAGAGGGGCATGTACAAAGGGAAAGGCATACAAGAATAGAGCAAAAAGTAAAATACTAAGAAGGCCAAGCTCCTCCAAACAAGAGCATTGAGGTTACAGCAACAATCAAAATAATAGAAATATGCTCATCTGCATGTGACAACTGAATGTAATAGACCAGGCTTGTACCGGAACACTCTCCCTTGCGCATCTTTTGTCCCTGATTTTCAGAATTATTAGAGAATGGCACTGCGGGGAGGTCATGAGCTAGTAGATCCACTGGACCCAGAGAAGATTGGAAGTAATCCCTGCCGTTTAATCCAAAGAATTGTAGCCACCAACATTAATATGATTTTTGTTCATATATTTCTGAAAATGGGAGGGAACCCACTTGATGCAACGGTCCTGCAAGTTTCCAGGAGGGGTTGAGCCACACCAAAAAAATAGAACAATAAAAATACCAGCTAGGGGATATGAAAGATCAGTGAAATAGGATACTCAAGGACTCTGAAAGTTCGGCATAGAAAAGGCAGCTCCAATATTCCTTCCACATCTTTAGAAGATGACCTTCTCCGGTGTTTTACTTTGTTAAGAGCAGCAAGCACTAAAGGGCATTTGATTTCTGAAGGAACATTTGAGGACCATAGGGATCTCGCCAGCTCCCATCTGTACATGGAAGTAGTAGAGAAGTACTCAGATTTGTTTTGTTTGCAAATGAGTTTGTCGAGGTCAAACTTTGGGTGAAAGCCATTATTGACGAGACAGCGCAAGATAGGCGAGATTACTATGATGATCTTCCCACCCCACAACCCCTCCATCCAACCTCACGCCCATTCCCCTTTTCTTTTTTTCATGTGAACAGGAGGTAGTAGGAAGCTACCACCATTTTATTCTACGAATAAAGAATGCAAAATACTCTGTAACAGAGAGTGGCAACAGAAATTCAGCTTACAAACACATTACACCCCACGCCCATAATATTTTACAATTAATGTAAAAGTAATAAAATTTATGCAAGCAACATTAAAGAAAGGAATAAAATAATAGCCAGTGTAAGGTTTCAATCATCCTTCCTTAGGTTGCATTTGGTGCATCACCGGACAATTTTGAAAGGTTATTTGAATTATCTTCAAGATAGATTACAATCATTAAATTACCAGTAATATTGATTACTATGTTTGGTACATATAAATAAGGTTGCAGTAAAATTATTAAAAATTTTGATTGACATGTTTGGTGTGACAATCAGATTGCCAGTAATACGGAATCAAATTTTTAAAATACCTCTTTAATCTTATAATAATAATAATATATTATATTATCATATATAATGATATTTATATAATTATCATAATATAATATATTTTAATATAGTATATTATAATATTATATTATGATATTATAATAAACTATTATAATATAATATAATATAATATATTATTTTAATATTTAATATACTAATATAATATATTATACTATAATATTATGTATAATAATTATATATTATATATTATGTTATATTAACAGATATTATTATAATATATTATAATATTCAAATATTAATATATTATACCATATTATAATATAATAATATAATAATATAATAAATATATTATTATATAGAATAATATTTATATAACATATATTACAATATATTAATATAATATATAATATTATATAATAATATAATAATAAATTATTATAATATAATATAATAATAATATAATATAATATATTGTTATATATAATAAGATTTATATAATATATATTATATTATATTATCATATACTATATTATTGTAATATAATATAGTTACTATAAAAATATAATAATAATATAATAATAGTATATTATATTATAATATATTATATTATATTATTATATATAATAAGGGTAGGATGAGAGCTGCCAGAGAAGGGGGTGGAGGGATGGATTTTGTGTGATTTTTTTTTGAGGAATAATTTTATCCAAAAATTTTTTACAATATTACCAAAAAAGTGATAATTTGGATAGCCACCTCTCTCCAAGGCTATCTAGATTATCTCTTGAGAGATAATCTGGATTGCCAAGATAATCTAGATTGCCACCACAAAAGCATACCAAACACAATAATCTGGTGGATCCACTTTAAATTGCTAGAATTTTGGATAATTTATATTGCCACAAAAAAAAATATACCAAACACAATAATCTGATGGGCTTACTTTAAATTACCAGCAATCTGGATAGATTGCCAGCTACCAAATGCAACCTTAGTTCTTACGTTGGAAGAGGTTCTAAGTTCGGCTAAAAGGACAGCACTGCATTTATGTTTTTGAAAAGAATAGTATTTGATATTGATCAAAGGATGGTAGAACCATCAAAAATTTTGTATATAAAGAAGAAATTGTTGAGAGTTAATGTGTTGGGTTTCCTAAGCACAATATCTATTTCCTATGTAATTAATTAGTGTGTATTTTATAAAGCATGTACTATTTCCTATGAGATGAATTGGGGAGAGGAAAAGTTGAATTAATGATGAGAGTTCAAGAGATATTCTGTAATCTCTAAATAGATGAGACTTGCAGCATGAACGTATGTGTAAAAAAATTATCAAGAATGAAAAATTAATTCTTCCTCTCATATTCTGTCCATCAGAAACATCGTAGTTCAATTCTTATTTCCATCATTTGGTATCAGAGCAAGTAGATCGTGGAAAAGTTTCTGCGAAAAAAAAAAAAAAACAAACAAGAGAAGCTATGGCTAATCCAAGCCAAAATCTACAGCAACACTTCGTTCCGATCTTCACCGGTGACAATTATGATTTTTGGGCTGTTAAAATGAAAATAGTCTTCAAATCATTAGGCCTTTGGAGCATTGTCGAACAAGACTAAAATGAGGAAGACCTAGCCTCAAGTTCATCATCAACTAATCAAGTTGATCAAGCCAAACAACTTGAAGAGTTGCAGCAAAAAGATGCAGCAGCCCTCTTAAAAATTCAGCAAGGAGTCTCAGATACAATCTTTTTAAGGATCATTCGAGCAACAAAAGCAAAGCAAGCTTGAGAGATCTTGCAAAATGAATATCAAGGAGATCAAAAAATTCGAGATGTCAAACTCCAATCTCTTCGAATGGAGTTTGAAAATTTGAAGATGAACGAGAAAGAGAAAGAGACATTAGAGGAATTCTACAATAAGCTTGTTCAGCTTGTTAATCAAATGAAGAGCTATGATGATGACATTCCCAACAAGAGATTAAATGAGAAGATTTTAATCTCTTTACCCTTTAAGTTCGAATCCAAGATTGCCGTAATTGAAGACACTAAAGACATCTCCACCATAAATGTTGAAGAATTGACCGGCTCACTGAAGTCCAGTGAGCAAAAATTGAATCGACACTATAAAAAATCTATTGACAGTGCTTTTCAATCAATGCTCGATGTTGATTCCAGAAGTATAGAAAAAAGACCTCAAGAATCATCTAGAGGTGGAAGGTGTGGTAGAGGAAGAAAAAGAAATTCAAGAGGAAGAGGTAGAGGAAGTTATGATCGAAAAATTGAAGGTGACAACTCTCAAAAGAAGTTTAGAATTTGTAATAGGAGTAGCCATGAAGAGAAGGATTGTTGGTTCAAGGGGAAGCCACAATGCCACAACTGTAAGAAGTTCGGCCACTTGAAGAAGGATCGTCGCTTCAACTCCAACCAGCAAGCAAATTACATCGAGGAAAAAGAAGATGAAGGCAACCTATTTTTTGCATGTCAAAGTGTAGCAGAACAAAAAAATGATCAATGATTCATTGACAGCAGCTGTAGTCATCACATGACCTCAGATCCTGTGTCCGATGGACAAGCCCGAGGATGGTAAGAATCCAATCAGCAAGTAGACCGTCAAAAAGATAGATGATGTCCTAAACTCTCCAGATCCTACTATCAGTGGTAAGCAAATCACAGATCCATAGATGGTCATCCACCTTTATGCTTACATATGTCAACCATCTGAAAAGAGAGAAGCTAGAGATCCAAGCATCCTAGCTCACCTCAACTGAAGCTCCATCTCCAATCAACTATCTGACTTGGACAAATACAGCAACAGCACGGGCACAGATCTCCCTCCAAATGAAAGAGCATCCACAGACAATTCAGCTCTGGGACCCCTGACTCCATGCCCCATATCAAGCCTTTATCATCCTATTCCACAGATAATCAGACTGGAGAAGAAATCTAGCATCATGTCTGATAATCATAGCCTCTCTCTTATCGAGTAGCGACTAAATCTTGGGCCCCCCATCTCGCATGAACTAACAGACCACCTCTCAACACCAGATGGACTCCCCGGCCATTATGCTTAGAGCCCCACAAGAAGTTATGGAAAAGCTCCTGAGGCAAAAATCAGGCACCACCGTATTTGCCAAGAGGTAGATCGAGATGGAGCTTAGGACAGATCTAATGAGGATCATCCTACCCATCATAGAGACGATATTGGCTTGCCAGCCATCGAGGCGATCCTGGATCCACTGCTCCATATGCCTGTAGTCAGCCCTCCAAAGATGTTGTCCCATAATAGAAACCCCAAGATAAATTAGGATTCCAGTCTACTCCTGGATCTCCAGCCTGTCCTGGATAGCCTGCATCATTTGGACCTTTGTTTTGGAGTTGAAAATGATTGTAGACTTCCGCAAGTTCACAAGCTGGCCTAATGCCTGGCAGTAGGCCTCAACGATGGAAGCAAAACATCTTTCATTTTGGATGGAGGCCCGGCCAATTAGAAGATAATCATCGACAAAAAGGAGGTGTGAGAGTGGCTCAGTCCTAGGGGCAGGTTTGTAAGGCTCCAACTCTGATCTCTGGGCTATCGCTCTCAGCATTCGAGACAAAGCATCAGCACATAAGATAAACAAATAAAAAAAAAAAGAAGACAACCTTGGAGAAGCCCGAGCATCGAGGGAAAGAAATCTGTTGATGCGTTGTTGATCATAATTGTAAAACTCAGAGTCTCCATACAATCCATGATCCAATCGATCCTCCTGTCCTAGAAGTCAAGCTCCTGCATCGTTCGTCACAGAAAACACCATCTCATCCGGTTATAGGCTCACTCTATGTCTAGCTTGATCACCATCAGGCTATGACGGATAGAAGTCCATCGTAAATTATGCATGAATTTCTAGGCAAAGAGGCAATTGTTAGTGATACTGCGACTATTGACAAAGGCATCCTGCTCAGAATAGATCAATTGAGATATAATCGGCTTCAGTCGTTCGATCAGGATCCTGGCACACATCTTGTAGAGGATGGTGTAGAGGTTGATTGATCTGAAATGCTCTGGGGCAAATACATCAGATCGCTTCGGGATGAAGATAACCAACATCTTCTTCCACTCTTCCTGTATGCCTCTGGAGTCGAAAACCCTCTGCGCCACCTCCACCACCTTACCTCCAACTATGGGGCAATAATGATGGAAGAAAAAGGATGGAAATCCATCTAGCCTCGAGGTCTTGTCCTCCTTCAGGGATCAGAGAGCACCCCGCACCTCCTCAGTGGATGCTGTGCGAGTCAAGGCCTCTTTCTCCTGACTGAAGACATCACTCACATGCTGGGCACCCCGAAGTGGAGAATCCCTGCCAAGTGCCATCGTCCAGTGAAATCTAAAGAATTGGATGATCAGCCCTTTAATGTCCCCACTGTCCTCCACCATTGCGCCATCGCTTTCTCTCAGTTGTCTGATCTGGTTGGCAGACCTTTGAATTATCATCGACTAATGGAAGAATCTAGTGTTGCGGTCATCCTCCTTGATCTACTGGATCTTAAATTTCTGTCTCCACATCGTCTCTTACTGTCTCAGCAAAGAATGGTGCATCGAGAGCTTGCGATGAAGCTCCCTCAAATTAGACTCCTAAAGCCTCCCATCCTGATCCTCTCTCATCTGTAGGTCTGCAATGTTTGCCTCCATCTCTTCGATCTGTCTAGTACGATCATCGACCTTAAGATGATTCCATCAGATGAGCCTATGTCTAGTTAACTCCAACCTCCAAGTCACTCGATATATATCTTGCATCTCCACAGACCGACAACCTTCATACCTCATTGATCAGCTCCCATGACCTAGAGTAGAAGGTCCAGAACCTCTGAAATCTAAAAAGAGCCCTAGGCATACATGGGCCATTTATGGTGACCAAAAGCGGACAATGGTCGAGGGCAATCCTCGGTAAATGCTGAACCTGATGCCCAAAAAATCACTGGAACCAGTCGGCGATATCAAGGGCACAATGAATCCTCTCCTAGACTCTGGCCGCCCCCTGATGGTTGTTGCACTAGGTAAATCTGGGTTGAGAGCAACTTAGGTCAGTCAATCAGGCTCTCATCATCAATAAATTGCCTGAATTCTTTGGAATCAATGCTGTCCACATGCTATCTGCCGTCCATCTTCTCGTGAGGTTCCACGATGCAATTGAAGTCCCTAGCGATAAGGGATGGCAAGCCTTCCAACACCATCCTGAAAATCTTGGATCAGAGCATCCTCCGCTCCTTATACTCAGTACTCACATATACGCTAGATAGTAGCCACGAGCCTTCAATCTGCTCTAACATAATTAAGGCCATCTATTGTTTTCATCTATGGAAAGCATCCATCCTAATCAAGCTATATCTCCACATCATCAAGATCTCTCTTGACAGGCCCCTAATGGTTCTTTGAAAATGATTAGTGATGTTTTTCTCATTATATTTTGATAAATTTAATGCTATATAGATAGCTCAACTTGGAAACACTTGAGCCATACAAATCAAATGAAGCTTTTAATAAAATCATCATTGTAGCTAGCATGGTAGCGAATAGGCTGCTATTATGATTGTCTAAAATAGAAATAGCATGTAATTGGTTCTTAATTTAAACTATAAATCTAGGGTTACCTCAGTGGTTATACCCTCCACTTAAAAACTAGAGGTTTCGGATTTCTTGAACGGGTACATCCTCAAAATTTAATCATGTAATTATATATGACAAGATTTCATCCTATTCAAGGAAAATAAAAGATCAACTTAAACTTTGTTATTTTTTTATTTCTTACATTGGTCATTTGTATGCTATAATGATAAAATAATAATAAAAATTGCAATAAAATACCTCAAAATTTTCATTTTCAATGAAAGTGATCTTATTTGTTGATGAAAAAATTGTAATACAATCTATATTACCATTGTTATTGTTATTATTGTAACTATTATTATTATTATTATTATTATTATTATTATTATTATTATTATTATTATCTTTGTATTTTGTCCCATCATATTTTCTCATCCACTAACGTTTTGATCGACTTTTGTCCTAAGGTTCATGAGATAAAAATGGTTTTATAATAATATTTTTCACTAGAACTAAAGTTATATTGTATTTGCAAATCATTGATGTTCCATATGCCATGTGACAAGTGGGGCTTAGATCGGTGTCCTGTAGTGGATTTGTTGCATGAGGTGTAGATGGTACCTTGGTAGCCTCACTTCTAACTACAGTAATTTGCTTCCCATAACAATTTTTTTGCAGTTGTATTGGTCTACTTATAAATCAAAAAATAGCTATTATTAATCTTAATTGGAAAACCAAATGCTTGCAAGTCTATGATGAACTTGAAACATGTTAGTGATTTTTAAAGATGTGCAGAATTAACAATGAATTTTGGACACATTCTAATTAATTTTTTTAATTTTATCGATAAAAGACTATTGATAGTTTTGGATGGTGCATCTTGAAGTATTTAGACATGGATTCGTTTGCACGGAGGCCACCGGACCGCAAGGAACATTAAAAAAAAAAAAAAAAGGTTTACATTGTGCTCCTACTTCAGTTGTCCAAACGTACATCGAATACCATAGCTGTCATCGTGATGCAACTTGAAAACACGCAATAGTGGCATCATGGAGACCGATGGCATCAACTTGGACTGACTCTTTGGGTCACAAACCTGCCATGAGATGAAACATTTTCTTATGCGCGTCTTACTGCTAGATACTCCCAATACCATTGAATTTGATTAATCCACCTCCCTTCATGCTACAGGATAAGAAATATTTTTCATCACATTGTTCCTGTACTTGGTCAATCGCCCTGACAAAAACTAAAACTCATCAAGCTTTGATATCGATCCCCACCTCCATCCCCACCTCGCAATACGGTTTTACTTTCGGACGGATTATGAGGGACCAAGTGGGTGGTTCACGCGAAGGAGAAGCTACTAACGTTGCACCGAGTGGAACCACAAGACCAATTTTGACTCCAGACTTGGGCGAATAAATAACACTGTATTTGAGTGCTTATATAATAGAGCATCATCGACACCATGAAATAACACCCGTTCACCGAGTATCTAGCAACTCGACATTGCAGTGAATAAGCTAAAGTTTTGGTCTCCATGGGAAATTTGCGTGCCCAAGTCCAACGTCCAGATGCTCGCAAAGGAGCATGGAGTGAAGAGAGGGACCGGTTTTGTTTTTTTTTTTTTTTGAGGAAGTGCATTGAGAAATATGGGGAAGGGAAGTGGCGCCATGTTCCACAAATGGCAGGTAAGCGATTCCTTATAGGAAGCGGAGTCCTTTGTCATTCTTGAACTCATTGTGCTTTTGTGGATTTGAAGGCCTCAGAAGGTGCCGAAAGAGCTGCCGACTGCGTTGGTTGAACCATCTCTGCCCTAGGATCGACAGGGAGGAAGAAAACCGATCTTATTATTAGGCTTCATAAGCTCTTGGGCAACAGGGAACAACAAACTATGAAGATTAATTGCCTTGGTTAGAATATTAATATTCTTGTACTTTAATTACTTTTTCTGGTATATCAAGTTCCAAACAAGTAGGATAATAAATAACATGAATCCTAATTTAGATTTAAGTGCAAGAACTATTTTTTACCGAATGATTTACTGTACTTCTTTTGCAGAAACATGTACGCCATCTTTTGAAAATGGAATCTATGCACTTGAACCTATACAGAGGAAGTTGCCTTGTGGGTCCAAAGAAAATAAGTAATAATATCAACGCATCTTTTTTCGTACAATTGTATCTTTGATTTGTTTGAGATCATTCCACTTCCTCGAACTGAAATGGGGGTATGCAACCGCTAGGCTCTGGCTCTATTTGCTATTTTAGAGATGTTCATGCACCGTATGTGCTTTCTTGAGCCTCTTGTCCTGCAAGGGATCTTCTCAATTAAATTGTCACAGCTGAACACAAACAATTCAACTAATGAGATCTGAATTTGATCGATCAGGTGGTTATTAATTGCAGGTAGGCTTCCAGGCAGTACAGCGGTTGACATCAAGAATTTCTAGTATTCTCTCGCTTGAGAAGAAAAGTGGAACTTGAAAACAAGAAGGCAAAGCCAAGTGCTGAAGCCAAAGTAATCAAGCCACGGCCATGGGGAGCACCGTGGCAGTGGATTTGGTTAGGAGATCAGCAATCATGTGGAAGCCAGCATCAGACCGCTTCCTATGAGGAATCGCTTACCTCCCCTCTGGGGAACATGGCGCCAATTCCCTTCGCCATATTTCTCAATGCACTTCCTCAGACGCCTGTCCTCCTCTTCACTCCATGCCCCTCTGCGAACACCTGGACGTTGGACTGGGGAATGCAAATTACCCATTGAGCCCAAAACTTTAGCTCATGATTCACTGCAATTTCCAGTTGCAAGATACTTGGTGATATGTGTTATTTCACGGTCACGATCATGCTTTATAAGCGCTCAAATATTGCGAATTTATTCGCCAAAGACTGGAGACATTTGTGGTTCCACTTGGTGCTGGAGAAGTAGCTTCTCCTTTGCATGAAGCACCCACCGGTCCATCATAAGCGGTGTAATACCCGGCCCATTTGGGCTCTGGACTAAGTCCAAACCATCAAAGCCCATATATATATATATATATATATAAAAAGAGAACGAGAAGAAGACTCCTATCGGGAGTCTTCTTCTTCGATGAATCCCGAATGGAATAGAAGTCCTAGGACCACCGGGGTCCTAGAGCTCTCTATAAATAAGTCTCCCTTTTCCTTTAAGACTCTCCACCGGCGATCTTCATGCTTGATCTCTCTTCTTTTCTCCGTTGAAGCCGCGGCCTTCTATTATTGTGTTCGTTAAAAATCGAAAGTCGGAGACGCCATCGGAGCTCAGGTAAGACTCCGACCTTTCTTCCTCTCCCTCTTTCCTTTCTCCTCATGGCCTTAGATCATCGTTGGCCATCAGGATCGTCAAAAAATTCATGAAAAGGTGAGGCCCTATTTTGCTCTGTTTGGCCGAACCATTTTCCTCTTTTTTCTAGCCACCGGTGCTGTCGTTTGCGGCATCTCACCCTTAGGTTTGGATCTCCACCTCTCTACCAATCTTCTCCGAAGGTCATGACCGTCGGTGATCGGCCAATGACTGAAAAAATTTCGGAAAAGGGGCCGATCTCTTATTTTTCCGTTCTTTTCTTGATTTCTCGTCGGCCGAAAATTACCGCCGACAACTTTTTACCCCATTGCCATCGGCCGCCACTGTCGGACAATCAGCCATACCGCCACGCCTCGCTAGAGCACAAGCCACCCCCTTCCCCCTCGTGTCCCTCCTCTGTTCGGTCAGGAAAAGAGAGAGAGAAGAGAAAAGAAAGAAGAAAAGAAGAGAAGAAAAAGAAAAGAAAAGAAAAAAAAAAAGAAAAAAAAAAGAAAAATAAAATAAAATAAAATAAAAGGGGAAGAAAATGAGAGAGAGTTCTCTCTCTTTCCTCTCTCCTCTCTCCTCTCTCTATCTTCTTTCTCCACTTTCTCTCTCTATTTTCTCTCTCTAAATTTTTTTTCTAAAGTCTTTCTATTCTCTTTCTAATTGTATCACGGATCTTAGGATAAATTTCAAATAAATTAAGATGATCTGAAATCACTTCAAAATTCATGCAGCAAGTTAGATCTCAGTTCGATCTTTATTCAAAATTTGTAACATCGATCATGGTTCATCCATATTGAGTTACCCTGATATGACCTCTGATAATCTTAATTATGATTGCTTCATATGAAGGATATAAAGATTTTCTCTCCATTTTCTTTTTTTACTTTTTTTTTCTAGAATTTTCTTTCTCTCTTTATGAATTTTCTCTCTCCAGAAGTCTTGTGGACCAGTGGAGGGTCCAGATACTTAGACAAATCTCAATTTTGGTTAATCCTAGGAGACGTCCTGGATTTATATTATTAGGATCATTTATCCGTAATTTCTCTATATATGATTTTTATGTTTAACTCTGATTATGTAGAGATGTAATTGTTGTACAAGAAGATATTGAGCAAAATATCTTGATTTTGGATATGTAGATTGAGGAGCTCATCAATTTCTGTATTTAGATCAGTCATCGATAAAGTAAGAATCTCTGTACATTATCATCATTATATATGCTATTTTATCATTGATATTGTATTGTTGATTTTGCATCATTGAATTCATGATCGATGAATTTACTATGCTTGAGATACTGTTATTTGCTTATATGATTTTTAAGCATAAGTAAAGGTTATATCAATATATATGTATTCGTGATTGATGGTATGATTATATGAGCATGATATATCTATTTTGATCACACTGTAAATCGAAATTGATTTGATGAAATCAACATATAATAATTAAATAAAAAAGATATGATTTGGACTAGTCTTGTTATGTGGGATAGCCGGTCAGGAGCTTATACCTGGAACAACCCGTCAGGAGCTTATGCCTGGGATAGCCTGCCAGGAGCTTATGTCTGAGACAGCCGGTCAGGAGCTTATGCCTTAGGAGCTTGAGGTTGTAATGAATACTTTTGATCTTGCATATTCTTTAGGACTTACTCTAAGGAGTGTGCGACCATCACGTATCTGACTCGAATGTTGGGTTCGGGGCGTGACAGAGTGATATCAGAGCTTAGGTTATGATCATTTGGAGACTATGACACAAGTGATTAGGATATGATAGAATAGTATCAGAGCTTAGATTTAAGATCACTAGAGATTATAAAGTGATATCAAAACTTTATGTATGATCAATAGGATGTGAAAGAGTGATATCAGAGAATATGACTTAAGTGGTATCAAAACTTTAAGGCCACTAGGGACTGTGGCATAAGTGATATCAAAACTCTGAAATTATAATCAATAGAGTATGATAGATAATATTAGAGCTTAAAGTTATAATCATTAAGGATGTAATAGAATGATATTAGAGTTTAGGTTATGATCACTAAAGAATATGACTTAAGTGGTATTTAAGTTTAAGGTTATAATTATTCAGGATTGTGACTTTAGTGATATTTAAACTTAGATTATGATCATAAGGAATATGATAGACATAAAAAAAAGATTCAATATTTGGATTTCGAATCAATAGATATTATGATGAAATTTATGCATAAGTGATATATGATATTTATAATAGAATTGATGAGTTATATCTTGGATTTCAATTAGTAAGATTGATCTAAGTATAAGAAGTATTGATCCTGAAATGAAAAGAAAGATATTGATATGTTGTGTTGAGTATACTCGATGATTTTTGAATGCTAAATTTATATGGTGGAAGATCATGATAACTTTTTTGATTTTGATGTTAATTATTTGAGCATTATAAATTTTAGACTTATCAGAAGGAAGTTAATTAGGATGTGGTCTAAAAAAAATTACATCATACGAGAGAGAAATATTTTGAGTATTGAATCTATAAGAGGTTATATATGAAACTCGAAATTAGATTAAAAATAATAATAATAATAGTAATATATACTTAAATTTTATTAGGAGAATCTGAGATACACATCTTGATAAAATCTTTGGTTATTCAAAATATCATATTTGGATATGTTTTCTTGATCTTTCAAGTTACATTGAATTTTAAGTCCAAAGTTTGATTTTCTAAGTGGATCTGGGATATTTTGATATTATTATTAAATTAAATATGAAAAAAATTAATTTTATTAGAATATGATATACATGTTATGAAAGAATTTTTAATAATTCATATTACCATCTTTAGATTGGATTTTTTAATTTTGTTTATGATTGTTGAAGATAGTAGAGTATATTAATTATTCAAATCAAAGTTTAGATTTTCGAACTGATCTAAGATATCTTACTAGTATTAAATTTTGAATGACTTATATAAATCTTAACACATAAGGGATAAGATTTTATCTGAATATATTGATTAATATTAAGGGTTGTGATGAAGAAAGTTTTACAAGAAATAATCAAGTTGATTTTACTTACAAAAATGTTGACTTGAGTTCTTCTAGTTTGTTCAAGTTGGAGTTAATTCTTTTGCAAAGAAAGGTTGGTTTAGAAGTAGTCTCAATAATTGTAAGGTAAATCTAAGGTTAACTCCAATTAATTCTAAATATGTTGGATCTTTGAGGAGTGATGAAGCTTATGCAATGAATTCAAATATATAAAGTGGATCAAGATTTAATTCTGATGTGCTATGTCCAAAGAATAGTAAAGACACAGAAACTTAAAGTTTTACTCTAAGTTTTATATGAAATTTGAAGGTTAGATCTATCTTTGATTGATCTAACATACAAAGATATCTTTTGATAAATTCATATAATTTGATAAATTAAGATCAGAGTGCGCAGCAAAAGCATGATGGTTTAAATTGATTAGAAATATTAATCTTTTAAATCAAAAGATATTATGGAATACATTAGTTGCAAATAAAGAAGGATTTTATTGATAGTGGATGAATGCTATTGATATTTTCGATCTAATTTGATCACAGATATGCAATTTTTGTCAAAAGGTCATTTCATTGCAGATAATGCTAAGAAACTCTAGATATCTTAAATTTACTATTAATAGCTTGATAGATCTTTTGTTAGTTCAAACCTAAAATATCTTGACATAGATCTTATTTTTTGAAATTTAATATTGTTACTTGAACTAACATAGAAGGTTGAGGTTTTTTTGAGATGAAAGTCTACATGTAAAATTTGTTGGAGGGTCAAAAAAAGAAAAAAATCGATGAATTTTGAGTGGAATGTATTGGACAAATAACTATGGTATGTTAATACAAGTCCAAAGTGTTACTATTCTTCAAAAAAATTGAGAAATCAATAACAAGGGATGAGTTTGAGATTTCAAATAATTTTTGTTATAACAAGATTATGAGAAATAAATAATATATAAGACATTATCAGTAGCATGAGAATGACATGATGCATGTATATTTTTAAGAATATATCTCAAACAACATAATTTAATTTTGAGGACGAAATTATATGAAGATGGGAGAATATAATACCCGGGCCATTTGGGCCCTGAACCAAGCCCAAACCATCAAAGCCCATATATATATTAAAAAAAAGAGAATGGGAAGAAGACTCCCAATAGGAGTCTTCTTCTCTGATGAATCCCGAACGAAATGGAAGTCCTAGGACCATCGAGGCCCTAGGGCTCTCTATAAATAAGTCTCTCCCCTCCCTTAAGACTCTACACCGACAATCTTCGAGCTTGATCTCTCCTCTTTTCTCCGTTGAAGCTACGACCTCCCATTATTATGTTCGTCAGAAATTGGAGGTCGGAGACACCACTGGAGCTCAGGTTAGGCTCCGACCTCTCTTCCTCTCCCTCTTTTCTTTCTCCCCATGGCCTTAGACCCTCGTCAGCCGTTAGGATCGTCGAAAAATCTATGAAAAGGTGAGGCCCTATTTTGCTCTGTCTGGCCGAACCATTTTCCTCTTTTTTTCGATCACCGGCACCATCGTTTGCGGTGTCTCACCCTTAGGTTTAGATCTCCACCTCTCTACCTATCTTCTTCGAAGGTCATGGCCGTCGGTGATCGGCCAATGACTGAAGAAATTCAGGAAAAGGGGCCGGTCTCCTGTTTTTTTGATCTTTTCTGGATTTCTCACCGGCCGAACATTGCTGCTGACCACTTCTTACCCCATTGCCGTCAGTCGTCACTGTCAGACTTTCAGTCGTACCGCCATACCTCATCGGAGCACAAGCCACCCCCTTTCCCCCTCGTGTCCCTCCTCAATTCGGCTAGGAAAAGAGAGAGAGAAGAGAAAAGAAAGAAGAAAAGAAGAAGAAAAGAAAAAGAAAAGAAAAGAAAAAGAAGGAAAAGAAAGAAAAAAGAAAAAAAGAAAGGAAATGAAAGAGAGTTCACTCTCTTTCCTCTCTCCTCTCTCTACCTTTTTTCTCCACTCTCTCTAGATTCTCTCTCTATTTTTTCTCTCTAAAATTTTTTCTCTCTAAGATTTTTTTATTCTCTCTCTTTCTCTCTCTAATTGCATTACGGATCCTAAGATAAATTTGAGATGAAAATAAGATGATCTTAAATCACTTCAAAATTCATGCAGTAGGTTAAATTTCAGTCCGTTCTTTATTCGAAATTTATAACATCAATCATGGTTTATCCATATTGAGTCATCCTGATATAACCTCTGATGATCTTCATCATGATTGCCTCATCTGAAGGATACGAAGATTCTTTCTCTACTTTCTCTTTCTACTTTTTCTCTTTAGAATTTTTTCTCTCTAAAATTTTCTCTCTCTTTATGAATTTTTTCTCTCCATAAGTCTTGTGGACTAGTGGAGGGTCCAGATACTTAGACAAATCCCAATTTTGGTTAATTCTAGAAGAGATCCTAGATTTATGTTATTAAGATCGTTTATCCGTAATTTTTTCATATATGATTTTTTATGTTTAACTCTGATTATTTAGAGATGTAATTATTGTACAAGATATGGAGCAAAATATCTTGATTTCGGATACGTAGATTGAAGAGCTCATCAATTTCTGTATTTAGATCAGTCATTTATAAAGATAAGATCTCTGTACATGATCACCATTATATATGCTATTTTATTGTTGGTATTGTATCATTGATTTTGCATCATTGAATTCGTGATTGATGAATTTGCTATGCTTGAAATACTATTATTTGCTTATATAATTTTTAAGCATGAGTATGGGTTATGTCAATATATATGTATTCATGATTGATGGCATGATTATATGAGCATGATATATCTATTTTGATCACACTGTAAATTGAAATTGATTTGATAAAATCAACATATAACAATTCAATGAAAAAGATATGGTTTGGACTAGCCTCATTATGTGGGACAGTCGGTCAGGAGTTTATGCCTGGAACAGTCCGTCAGGAGCTTATGCCTGAGACAGCTAGCCAGGAGCTTATGCCTGGGACAGCCGGTCAGGAGCTTATGTCCTATGGGCTTATATATGGATCAGCCGGTCAAGAGCTTATGCTTGGGATAGTCCGTCAGGAGCTTATGCCTGGGACAGCTCCATGGGCTTATATACAGCCGGTCAGAAGCTTATGCCTAGGACAGCCCATCAGGAGCTTATGTCTGAGACATCCCATGGGCTTATATATAGATCAGCCGGTCAGGAGCTTATGCCCAGAACAGTCCGCCGGAGCTTATGTTTGGGACAATTTTGAAAGGCTTATGAGTAAAAATTTGATCGGATGGAGATTGAGGTATAGTCTTGGTTAGTCCAAAGCCAGAAAGAAAAAGGTTAAAGATCATGTGATTATGAAACAAAGAAGTAAAGGATAAGATATGAAACAAATATTGAATAAAAATATTTCACCGTTAACATTTGATGATACATCTCTTTTGACAAGACAGATAATTTATGAATGTTTGCAGTATTCTGGACATTGAACATAAAATTTTATGCTTTATTGTTTATCTTTATTTTTAGATTATATTATTATATTGATGTGATATGTGGGATTCTTACTGAGCTGTAAAGCTCACACTTTCTATTTCTCTTTTTCTTTTCAGAGTTACAGATGCTCATAATTGGTTATGGTTTAGATTTACGGATGAGCAGATGAATAGATAGAGTGTCACGATATCTGATCAGAGGATTGAAGGAATTTAATTTATAATTATGTAAGTTTTATTAATTATTATTAGAATTAGATATTATGAATGTTGAGGTTGTAATGAATTACTTTTGATCTTGCATATTCTTTAGGATTTGCTCTAAAGAATATGCGGCCATTACGTATCTGATTTGGATGTTGGGTTGAGAATGTGATAAATGGGCTCAAAGTAAAATAGTGAGGATGAAGATGGGAGATATCCAAGCTTGATGAATTATAGTTCTTGTCGGGGCGATGATGGACCACGTTGGAACAATTTAAAAGGTGTGCGTTTCATCTCCGATGGGTTCATCCATTGAATTCGGTGTGCTGTGGGGCGCGTCTTGTCGTAAGACAAGAACATAAGAACATGTTTGCTCTTATGGCAGGTTTGTGACCCAAAATT
The DNA here is from genome assembly GCF_000442705.2 of Elaeis guineensis. Lineage (NCBI taxonomy): Eukaryota > Viridiplantae > Streptophyta > Magnoliopsida > Arecales > Arecaceae > Elaeis > Elaeis guineensis. Next base: position 97,284,639 of record NC_025994.2, on the reverse strand, counting down.
CAAGTCCAAGTTGATACCGTCAGGCACGGTGATTCTACTGATGGCCGTTTTCAAGTTGCCTCACGATGACAGCTATGGGATTTGATGTTTGGACGACTGAAGCAGGACCACAGTATGGTTTTGATCACTGTGCATCTTCGAAGGAGTGTGTCGGTTCTGCGATGGCAGTGCCAGTGCATGTAACCCCCTTTTTTTTTTTTTTTTTTTTAATGCTTGGTCCAGTATGGTGCAAATAAATCCGTGTCTAAATATTTCAAAAATATACCATCCAAGTCTCAGATCGAGAATCTCTTATCCCTAAAATTTGAAAATTTAGAATAAATCTCAAATTCATTGTTAGCACTGCAAATCCTTAGATATCACCAACATGTTTCGAGTGCATCATGGACTTAGCAGCATTCGATTGTTTAATAAACGTTATTAATAACTATATTTTGATCTACAAGTAGAATTATACAACTTTAAAAAATTCATTGCAAGAAGAAAATTGCTCTGAGGTTTGGAGTGACGCTGCCGTAGTACCATTTACATCTTCTGGAACAGACCTACCTTAAGGCACCAATCTCTAGGTCCCACTTGTCACATGGCATATGGGACATTATTATTTTGTCGATGACCTTGCAAATACAACATAATTACTTCTAAGAGAAAATACAAATTATAAAACCCTTTTTATCTCACGAACCCGAGAACAATTGAAAACGAAAATGAAAAATTAGAAACATTTTCATTCCATCACTTCCATTTTTACTGAAAATAAAAAATTAAAATTTTTTTAAATAATTTATTAGAATAAATCCATCGATCTTCGACTCAGATCAACTGACTACTGACTTTGACTCAACAACAGCTGACCAACCAGACATACAACTCCGACTCTACATCGACTGAATATGCGGTTCCGACTCTTCATCGACCAACTGAGCAAACTGCACCGACTTATTACCGGCTGACCGACTAATGATTTGACTACTATCGATCGACAGCAGACGACTTAGACAATCGGTATAACAGAACTACTAACCGACGATCGTTTATAGATTCTACCGACATATGGTCGGTTCTACCGACATATGGTCGGCTAATCTGCTCAACATACCATAACCGTCATGAACGGTTATCGACTGCATATCACGGTGCGATCAGTGGAATTAACGATCCACTACGTGATTATAGCCCGATGATTTAGCGTCATAAAATACGGGACCACATCCGACGGTTACGAAAACCTCATCTATAAAAGGGGGTAAAGAAAACAGGACTGGTAAGTCAATTCTGGGCCAAACCTCTACTACTGTTTACATTCAACTCCTGTTCATCAACTTTTCTCTCTGACTTATGCATCGGAGGGTCCCCACCGGACATAAATTCGGTCTGTGTGGATGCAGTTTTGCAGGTGTTCATTTCTGGCGACAGGCGACGGAGAGTTGGTCGTAACAGTTTGGCGCACCAAGTAGGAGAGAAGATAACTTGCAATGACGAAAATCAGGGCTCAACAGTCAACAGCAATCGGATCGATGAGGCACTCTTCCCGTCGAGAAGAGGCTCCTCCCCTCCCTCCGGTAGCAGAACCCAATTCTCTGCGACCCGTGGTCACCACGGACGTCCAGATTGCTGCAATCGTACAACAAATGAATGTTCTTACGGAGGCGGTCAGAAGCCTCCAGCAACAGTAGACCCAGCCACCACAGCCACCGGCAGAGCAACCGGTGGCGCATTCGGTGCCATCTAGGCACAATCGCCGTCATCCACGGCAGTCTCCTTCACCAGAGCGGCCGTCTCGGCCCTCTCATCAAGACGAGCAGCGGCACTCGTGGTGCTCTCAATGCGCCACCCATCATTCACGACGTCCCTCTCCTTTTCAGTTAGATCGAGCAAGGAAAGGAAAGCAATCGCGAACACCGTTTGCTTCTCCATCTAACTCATCGGGAGATTCAATCTTCAAAGTTTTCCAACGGTGATTCGATGATTATGAACATAAATTCCAGGAGATCAATCGCCAACTTGCTCAGCTTCAAGTGGAAGGTCGGAAGTCCTCCAATGACTACAACTTCCACACTGCCCAGCCATTTTCTCGATACATCTTGGACTAACCGATCCTATTTCAGTTCAAGATGCCTTAGGTGGAACCATACGATGGATCCACCAATCCGATCGACCATCTTGAGAGCTACAAGGCTCTCATGACGATTCAGGGGATGATCGACGTCCTCCTATACATCGATTTTCCGACAACTTTTTGGAAAGCTACTCGAGCTTGGTACTCTGGGCTTCAGTCAGGAAGCATATATTCTTTCGGATAGCTAGAATATTCTTTCATGGCTCACTTCAGCACCAGTCGAAGGCCGTCATGAACTTCTGATAGTCTCTTCTCGATTAAGCAAGGAGAGATTGAAACACTTCGAGATTTCGTGGCTCGTTTTAATGCGACCACGCTTGAGGTCAAAGACCTTAATGAAAATTTGGCTATCTCGTCCATAAAAAGAGGTCTGAAAAAATCTCGATTCACATATTCTTTGGATAAAACTCTCTCTCAGACTTATGCCAAACTTCTGGAGCGTGCATACAAATATATGCGCACAGACGAAGGAGCTTCTGACTGACGCCAGATAGAAAGCAAAAGTCAGAAGAAAAAGAAACAGAAAAAGGGAGGAGCTCCAGCCGAATCAAGTCGGCCACCGTCCAATAAGCAAGCTTCACCTTGATGACGGAGTCCAAGGTCGGGTAACGGCAGGTATGACTCCTACACTCTTCTTTTCGCTCTTCGTGCATAGATCCTTATGGATATCAAAGGAGCGGAATATCTACGATACCCCCCACCGATGAAAGCATTGCCGAGGAGCCACGATCGAAAGAAGTATTGTTAGTTCCATCATGATCACGGCAATGATACCAAACAATACATCCAGCTCAGGGATGAGATAGAAGCCCTGATTCGACGAGGCTACCTTAAAAAATATCGGAGAGATCCGCCGACTCAACCTCCTGCTGATCGACGATCTCAACTGTAAATTGAAGAAGCTATAAATAATCAACCGACTGCAGGAGTGATCAACATGATCTCTGGATGACTGGATAGGGGGGCAACTTTCGAAGATGAGTCGGCAAAGCAACGATGACTCGACAATGTAATAACTTTTTCAGAAGAAGATATTCGGAGAATTCAAACTCCCCATAATGATGCTGTTGTTGTTTTGACAACAATAGCGAACTATGATGTAAAAAGAATCATTGTAGATAATGAAAGTTCAATCAATATTTTATTTTATTCAACTTTCTCCCAAATGTGACTGTCGACTGACCGACTCAGAAGAGTTTCGATGCTACTGATCGGCTTCACATGAGATGCTGTCACAGTGGAGGGAGAAATTTTTCTCCTTAACCGCTGGGACCGAACCACAACAGAGCACTGTTTTCATAATGTTCATAGTGATTCGAGTACCTTCGGCTTATAATGCCATACTCGGATGACCTGGGCTTAATGCTCTAAGAGTAGTGATTTCGACATACCATTTATTAGTCTGATTTTTGATAAGATATGGAGTCGGAGAGATGCGTGGAGATCAACAACTCGTCCGACGTTGCTTTTTTGTCTCCATCCAAAATAATAAATCTGAAGACTCTTTATCTGTTGACAAATTGGATCAAAGGGGAAAATCAAGAGAGGGGTGAACCAGCTAAACAACATATTTCCATCCCGTTAAAAGAAGAAGATCCTGAAAAGACGATCCGAATTGGATCACAATTATCCGACTTAGAGCGGCAATAACTAATAAAATTGCTCAAAGCCAACGCCGATATTTTTGATTGGTCGGCCACCGACATGCCCAGGATTCCTTCAGAAATAATAACTTATCGATTTAACATTAACCCAAACGTTAAGCCGGTGAGATAGAAGAAGCGATCTTTTGCTCCTGAAAGACAAAAGGTCATTGATGAAGTAGTCGACAAATTTCTCGCAGCAGGCTTTATCAAAGAAGCTACGTATCCCGACTGGCTTGCCAATATAGTAACACTAAGAAAAGCCAATGGAAAGTGGAGGATCCGCATCGACTATACTGATCTGAATGTAGCTTGTCCGAAGGACAGCTTCTTGTTGCCAAAGATTGACCAATTGGTTGATGCGACTTCTGGCCACCGACTTTTGAATTTTATGGATGCCTTTGCTGGATATAATCAAATTCGCATGGCACCAGAAGATGAAGAGCACACGATTTTTGTGACTGACAAAGGCATATACTGCTACAAAGTAATACCTTTCGGTCTGAAAAATACTGGCACTACCTATCAACGGCTCGTCAACAAGATTTTCAAGACACAGATCGAATGGAACATTGAAGTATATGTGGATGACATGCTGGTGAAGAGCCTCCAAACTTTAGATCATGTTCGGGACCTAGAGGAAGCTTTCGACACACTCCGACGGCATCAGATGAAATTAAACCCGACTAAGTATGCATTTGGCGTAACCACTGAGAAATTTTTCAGATTTCTTATTTCACAATGAGGAATCGAGGTTAATCTCAAAAAAATTAAAGCCATTATCAACATGAAGCATCCCAGTTCAAAAAAAGAGATACAGCAACTCAACGGAAGAATTACCATGCTCAGTCGATTTATTTCTAAGTCAGTCAAGAGATGCTTGTCATTCTTCAAAACTTTATGATAGATGAAAGATTTCTCATGGTCAGATGAATGCCGATAATCTTTCAAAGACTTGAAATAATACTTGGCTTCTCCACCTTTGCTCAGAAAATCAAAGGTCGGGGAGACATTGTATCTCTACTTGGCAACTTCAGCAGAAGCGATTAGTTCGGTGTTCGTCCAGGAGGGTGAGAATCGAATCCATCGACCTATCTACTACACCAGCAAAGCACTTCACAATGCCGAAGTCTGATACTTAAAAATGGAGAAAATGATCTACGTCCTAATCATATCGGCACAACGACTTCGTCCATACTTCCAAGCCCATCCAATTGTAGTTCTGATAGATCAACTGCCGAAGGCAATCTTACATCGACCTGACACGTCAGGTCGAATGGCAAAGTGGACAGTGAAGCTTGACAAGTTCGACATTCAATATTGCCCACGACCGTCCATGAAGGCATAAGTCCTAGCCGATTTTATCGTTGAATGAACTATATTTAACAATAAGCCAGAAGATACAGATGACAACAAAATAAAAGAAGCTACGACTCCCAAACCCAACTTAAAGTCAACCTGGGTGCTGCATATTGATGGAGCATCTAATGCACAAGATAGCGGAGCTGGCCTCATACTCCCGAATTCCGAAGGGGTAGTCACCGAGTACGTCATTCGATTCAACTTTAAAGCCTCAAATAGTCAAGTTGAATATCAAGCACTTTTGGTCGGCTTGAGAAAGAGCTTGAGATTTACAGTTTGAAGGATTTCACCGACTCACAACTGATCACTGGATAGGTCAAGGATAAATTTGAGGCCCGCGACCTCGTTATGATGAAGTACCTTCAGAAGGTGAAAGATTTTACGACAAGCTTAAAATATTTTGAGATTTTTCATATTCTCATAATCGAAAATATTCGAGCTGACGTACTTTCATGACTGGCTACTACCGTTTTCAACTTACTGGGTCGGATATTTGTTGAATATCTCGAACATTCGAGTATTGATAAAGTCGAGGAGGTATTGTAGCTCACTATCGAACCAAGCGGATGGATCCGATCATTCAATACCTGACCAACGGGACCCTTCCTGCAGACTCCTTAAAGGCTAAACGGCTCTAATGGATGGCCTCTCAATATGTAATAATGAATAGTTATCTTTACAAAAGATCTTTCTCTCTCCCCTTGCTGAAGTGTTTAGGACCTACAGATGCCGACTATACTCTTAGAGAGGTGCACGAAAGGATTTGCGAAAATAACTTAGGAGGCAAGTCTCTAGTTTATAAAGTTCTTCGACAAGGATATTATTGGCCCACCATGAAAAAAATCGCAGTTGAACCTGTTCGAAGGTGTGAATCATGTCAAAAATATGTAAATATACAACATCAACCGGCTAGTCAGTTGACGTTGATTATAGCACCATGGCCCTTCGTGCAATGGGAGATTGACATACTTGATCCTTTTACCCTGACATCTGGACAGAGAAAATTCATAGTGATCGCCATCGACTACTTTACCACATGGATAGAAGCTGAACTTCTGTCACAAATCACTAAAAGTAAGATGGAAGAGTTTATTCAGAAATTCATCATTTACAGATTTGGTTTGTCACATACCATCATCACCGACAATGATCGATAATTTGACAACCAAAATTTTAAAAATTTTGTGCGAAGTTTCATATTACGCACAAACTCATAACGGTCGGCCATCCACAGTCAATGGTGAGGTGGAAGTAACCAACCAGATAATCCTACACGGGCTAAAAACTGACTGAATGAAGCCAAGGGCCTCTAGATAGAAAAATTATATTCGATCTTATGAGCGTATCGAATGACTCCCCGCATACCAACTGGAGAATCCTCCTTCAACTTAGCTTATGGGACAAAAGCAATGATACCGCTTGAGATCGGATTGCCGTTAACAAGAGTGGAGCAATATAGTGAGCCGAGCAACTTTGAATATCGGAGAGCCGACTTAGATCTCCTTCCAGAACTCTGACAGCAAGCTTAAGTTCGGATGGCTGCATATCGGCAAAGGATAGCCCAATATTACAACGCAAAAGTAAAGCCGAAGGTCTTTCGATTAGGAGATTTGGTCTTAAAAAAAATAAAAATCTCAAAACCTCTGGATCAAGAAAAATTATCTCCGAACTGGGAAGGACCTTACAAAATATCCAAAACTCTTAGACCGGACACATATCGGCTAGAAACTCTCGAAGGATCAGCGATTCTCCAAACATGAAATGCCGACAATCTGAAAATGTATTATCAATAAAATTGTCGAATGTACATTATGTAAAATACAAACAGAATTTTAGAATCGTAAGCCTTTGACAAGTTTTATCAACTACTGACTATATGTCGGCTTCTATTGCCAAAGTCGAACTATCTACTGTACTTTGACACGAAGTTTATCTCAGCCTCCACTATAAAAATCGAAGAATCAACTGCTTCGGTGATGACTGTATTTCGGTTCTCATATAAAAACTGACATACCGACTATAATCTCAACCGATATCGACTACACAGGCTTTCACCGCAAAAATTGAATCGTCGATAATATCTCGATTTTCAATGTCGTATTGTCACTGTAGAAGCTGACTACAGTCGAAAGACTAATATGCTGATTTAGTCCTAACTAAGTGAAATAAAATACCAAAACGACCAAGGTTGGATTGAAATTACACCGACTAGGCTACAGCCAGTTGAGGGGTATTCGGCTTACCACCGATTATCAAATAATTCGACGTACAAGCCTGACCAAATATCGGGCATAGGATATTTGACCTATAATCGTTATCCTAATTTCTATTAATTACATCAAAATGATTACACGACTGATGGATATTCTACAAGTCTTACCGAATGATTGGATCACTGATTAATATTCGGTGGCTACTGTACATTAAACATTGCAGACAATATTCCAGACGAACCAAGTTCAAACTTAGAAGAAAAATATTTTCGTTCATTGTCAAAACAAGAAGTTACAAAATTAGATCGAAGTCTGATTATAGGTATCTGATTACAAAAAGAAAAGCAAAATACACCGACTAAGCTTCATCATCATTCCTTTGCTCGGGTATAGCATCCTCGACTTGAACGATTTCGGACTCAATCGATGCTTCTTCTTGAGTTGGAGCGCCTTCTTCTTTAGCAACTCCATCTTCTGATCTTGGAAGGATGATGCTGCTCAATTTGAGGTCCGGATATAGTTTTTTGATCGCATCTCGGCCGTCTTCATACTCGACGTAGTACGAAGCGAAGCCATTTTCGAGGATCTCTTCCCTGCATTCTTTCGAACCTCGAAAATCCTCAACTGCCTGACCCAGTGCTTCTCTTGCTGACTCTACTTTCGCCTTGGCCAAATCAGTATCAGCTCGAGCAGAGGATAATTCTTCTTCGGCCAGTGCCAATCTTTTCAGGCTGGCCCAATGACGTCCATGTTCGGCTTCGAGTTCTTCGATGTATCTGTCTCACTCTCGTCAAAGCCGGTGGATAGAATGCTTCTTGCTCTTGACCTGTGACTCAAGAGCCAAAATAGCCCCGTGAACCGACTTAAGTTCCGCCCCTGAGAATGCCAAGTCGTCAGTTAGTCAAGAAACCTCCTCCTAAAGTTTGGCTTCCCGCTCCGCTGCTGATTTGAGTTGTTCAAGTGCAGTCACTTTCTCAGCATCAGTGGCTGTCACCTTATTCTTCCATGCACTACGGAAGTCGGCAAACTTCGTGTAGCCGACCTCCAGGTCAAACATGTCGTGGATCAACTGCAGACAGAGAATAGATTGGATTATTTAAAAAAAAAAAGATGAAGTTGATCTGAAAGTTGGGAGCGATAATATTGGGCATTGGGGCAACAATCCGACAGAGTTCCAGCACCAAAAATAATGAAAAGTAAAAATTTGGCTGATAGTAACCCTATATATAGGATCCCTCAATGATCAAGATGAAGACGGTCAAATCGAAAATTTACCAGATGATGACACGTGGCAACATCTGTATCATTAATCAGGCGGTTCGATGCACCTGCCTCAGATTGAGCCACATCACCTCTATCCGCATGAATAATCCAACCCAATAACATTCGGACACATGGAACAAATCTACTTGCCAGAATCATATCATCAGACGTCGAATCGACTTTCTGAAACGACGCCTGACACTGACAACTGATATCGAATCATCCGATCAGTGTGACAGATGACTGTACCTGTCAATATGATAAAATAGTCGATCATCCATATCTCGAAGAAAACGGCATCAAAATCAAAATTTGATGTGATAAAAAATAACTTCCTTCGTCCAACGTGACAAACTCGGGATAATATACACTCGACTCACTTTGGACTTGGGAGTGGGAGATAACTGTTGGGATAAGTCAATCGACCTCCGACTCAGGTCAATTGACTACCGACTTCGACTCAACAATAGCCGACCGACCGGACATACAACTCTGACCTACATCGGCTGAATATGCGGTTCCGACTCTTCATCGACCAACTGAGCAAACCGCACCGACCTATTGCCGGCTGACCGATTAATAATTTGACTACTACCGATCAATAGCAGACGACTTAAACCATCGGCATAACTGAACTACTAGCTGACGGTCGCTCATGGATTCTACCGACATATAGTCGGTTCTACCAACATATGGTCGGCTAACCATCGCGAACAGTTACCGGCCGCATATCACGGTGTGATCAGTGAAAATTATCGATCTACTACGTGATTGTGGTCCGATGATTTAGTGCCATAAAATATGGGACCACGTCCGATGGTTACGAAAATCTCATCTATAAAAGGGGAGTAAGGGAAACAGGGCTGGTAAGCCTATTCTGGGCCAAATCTCTGCTACTGTTTACATTCAACTCCTGTTCACCAACGTTTTTCTCTGATTTAGACATCGGGAGATCTCCACCGAACACAAATCCGATCTGCGTGGATGCTATTTTGCAAGTGTCCATTCCTGACGACAGATGATAGGAAGTTGGCCGCAACACAATTATTATCCATTATCTTAAGATTATAGTACATAAACAAGTAATATAACAAAAAAAAATGATAAAAGCTTCGATTGAATCTTTATTTACATATAATAAAATGAAATCTTGTTATATAAGTATATGGTTAAATTAGGGTGTACATCATTCGAGAAATCCAAAGCCTTCGATTTTTTAGTGGAGGATATGATCATTAAGGTAACCCGTAATTCATAGTTTAAATTAAAGCAACCAACATGGCTAGTTCGATACCCTTTTTTATTTAATCTCTATCTCATGTTAAGATTTTAATCAATTTAATTAAATTATACCATCAAAATATGATCATATCATAATGTATGCAGCTCAAAATGCACTTAAGATAGTTCATATAAAACATTCTTATAATTTTAGCTAACGAGGAGAAGATCTAAGTGGAATTCTTGTCTGAGCATGCAATAAATTGACAACTCCAATAGAATGCCTGATAATTCTTACCCGAGATGGCAAATTAAAGCCAGCCCGGCCAGCACAGTCCATTTATAAGCGGGAACATGTGATGCCACTCAAAGTAGGATACAAAACTTTTTCACCGTTCACGATTCGGCCACTTCTGTGGCATCTCTATCAATTCAGCGAGCGTACTTCTGATGTTGATGCTTGTGCAATCCCTAAGACATGATTTCCACTTGAAAAGTATTTTACCAAGTTTTCTGTCTTCAGAAATATTTGATGCATTCACTTAGGGTCTTCGATTAGGTCCAGTATGTGCAATGGAAAATAGACCTTAAACTAGGATGGAGCTATTGAGAATAGTATCCCAAAGTTAATCATCAGCCTGTTGTGCTCCTTTTGTATTAGTACATGAATTATAAATAAATAAAAGTTATTTTGATATTTTTTTCATCATAAATGTTTCATCTTTTAATGAACTCCTGTATTGTGGTAAAGTCCTTAGGACTATTTAGACTCGACAAAGAAGGATTTGTCGCTTAGTCCTTAAACCTGTTCGCGACCAAATGATACGTTGTTACCTAGGACGACAATGTTTATCGAGCATAGGTCGTTGTGTGCCATATGGGTTGGTTGTCCTCATAACCAAGGAGTGTGGAGACACTGGTATGGCATACAGGTGAGATGTAATGGTACATCTGCACTGAACGTGACCGACTCCGGAGCTATTTCTACTGTCAAGATTTGCTCCGATGGGATATGGGTATAAATGTCCCTCCGACCTGAGACTGCCACGGTGACTTGCAAGCAACTCACTGCACTTAGGCACTGGACTACCTGAATTTCTAATTCAGTGATGGAAGGCTGCTGGGTGTAGTCAAGTACTTGACTTGTCGGTGCGTGTGTCAAGATGGGATTGACCACTCCAGTTTAGGAGCTGTGTACAGTCGTGTTTCAATTTAGCAAAACCTTGGTCAGGATAATCCTAGTGAGAAGTCACAGGACTAATTGAGTTGAGCACGATTCGGATGATCTCATCAGGGTTGACAGTTTAACCCTGAGTCGTCCTAAACACAAGGGTCAAAAGGGATGAATTATACAGTAACCATATTCACATAGGTTCTGAGTATTATGATTGTAACTATTCGATCTATCCGGTCGTCGGGTACCATTGCTAGATGGTCACTTCGATTAGTACAGAAATTAGTTCCTGTGCTACCGGCTTAGGTTCGAACCTGCGGGGTCACACACATTAGAGGTTTCTTTCTGATTTGATGGCTGATTATGAGTTTTATGTGTCTAAGACTCTATGATTGAGAATTAGGATTCTCTGATCATGTGTTCCACACATTTTGGGTACCGGGGTCAAAATTTTGAATTTTAAATTTTGAATTTGAAATTTGAACTCTTCGATCAAGGTTTCATATTGATGGACTTTGATACCCGATTGCCCATCGGATTTGGACTCAATAATTATGAGAGATTTTATTAGTGATTTGATCGCTAATTAACTCCATTTGATTGAGTAATTATTTTTGGATCAAGTCCAATTGAATTGGATTCAGTTGGGTTTGACCCGATTAGGTTAAGAGTTGACCTAATCGTCAAGATGGTTTGGTCCCTGATTTGATCAGGAGTTGGGCTTAGTCAATTTCTGATTTGATTAAGATTTTATTGAGCCTAATTAAGTTTAATTAAGTTGGGTTTAATTTAGTCTAATTAGGTTGGTTCAATTAAGATCAAACCACCATTTGAATTTGAATCCCTGCACCACCTTAAATCTCTGCGCCCATTTGAATTCACGAGAAGAAACTTCTCGTGAATTTTTTCTTACGCAAAGTCCTTCTCACGCCCACTCTTGTACGCCAATATTTGGATAAAGATGATTAGTTAGCCATTCAAATTCAAAGCGTGTTTGAATTTGAATGGATAACTTATCTCTTGATCATACATGACATTATCCACTTTAGCGCTCCACATCTCACACGAGAAAGAGTTTCTCGTGAAACCTTTCTACGCACAAAGCAGAATCGTACCTTCTCTTCTCATGCCCAAGTGGATAGGGATGAGTTGGTTTTAGTTTGAATTCAAATTTGATTTGAATTCAAATGTGTAACCACTTATCTTTATTCTCTCATGCGGATAAGACACGTTTTGAACTATTTTAAAAGAGATAGGGAGCTGGGGCGTGCGTAGAAAAATTCTGAGAAAGAAAGTGGGGCGTGAGGAAGCCTTGTGCGTGAGGTGAAGATCCAAAACCTTCCAAGAGAAAAAGAAAGAAAAGAAAGAAGATTGGGCGCAGGGTTTTTGGTGTGTACCCTAGGGTTTCTACCTAGGGTTTGGGAAGTGAGATTGGTGTGCCACGAGTGTCGTGAGTCCACCAAATTTCAGAGAAAGATCCATCAGCCTCTCAACCAATCGTGCATACGATCCGGAGCATCCGAGGAGTCGGCACACATCGATCGAAGGAGTTCGATCAATATCAGCTATCAAAAGAATGAAATCACGAACTAGCATTCGTGAGGAGCCGATCAGACGGGAGCTTCGTGTGGACGATTCGTAGAGGTCAGATACTAGTGTGGCTGTGACGTGATAATCAGAGCCCTCCGTCGGTGATCAGATTGCGGTGATCGACTACCCGCAAAAGGTGATGTGTTCTGAACACAGTACAGTAAAAAGTTTACTGTTTCAAATTTGAATTTTAAATTTAAATGCATGCTGTTGTATCATATTTAGATCCTAGTGTAGGGTTAATTAATATTAATTAATGAGATTAATTAATAATTTCACTGTAAAATAGTAATTTTGAAAAAATTTAAAATTACCATTTTGCCCCTGCACTGAATTTTCGCTTCAGGGGCATCCAAGGGAGAGTAATCTGTTGGAGTTGTTTGAAAGCAATTTATCAACGTGCTAGGCCACACCTTACAAGCATGTCCATATTGCTGCAACAATCTCATCTTAAATAACTATATACTTAGTTTAGTCCTTGCTTCAAAAAAAACAAACAAGAAAAATGTATGGACCAGGAGGATCCTTAGACTCGATATAGACTATTTTTGCCACTATGAGTAGGATTAAATAGAGTCTACGAGTAAGATCTACAGTATCAAAAAATCAAATTGTGTGTCAAAATTTAGGAGATGATAACATTGGTCACACAATAGTCAATTAAGATGATATTTTTTAAATTAGATAATTTTTTTGAGTTTACAACTTTCGATTAGCCTCCAAAAAAGTTAAATCAGATCAAAATTCTATCATTTGGATCTCAAAACAGACTGGTCAAACGAAAACTTTTTTTTTCATGATAGATTTTGACTATAGATTATATTTCAACTGTAAAAAAACTAGACTGGATGATAGAAGGTAAAGTTAATGTACAAGTCTGATCTTCCTCTTGTAGGATTTTAGCATTTTTTCATAATTTTTATATTGATCATAGTTTTTAAAGATTTAGTCCTATTTAAATTAGGAAGAGGAATGTAACAAAATTGTTTAAGGATGGACGTCCTTCTAAAAATAAAAAAGTTCTTTTAGAAATTAGGAATAGAAATCATATTTAAATTATGCAAGAAAAAAATCTCATTATTATAAATAGGGTTTATGTATATCAAATTTTATGATGGAGAATCAATCAACGAAAGAGAAGAAGATTTAAGCCCTAGTTTCATAATTTTTTTTATCTTCTTCTATTTTCTTTCTAAGATATTCAAGTTGAGCGAATTAAAAAAAAAAAAAATTCTCTCCAATCAGATTAGATTAATATCAGAGTATTAGTCCTTTATATTTATAGGGGGCTTTAGTGCATGGCCCAGACACGCAAGCAATACAATAACTAGAAGAAAGGCTATCCAGTTTTAAGAACATCAAAGAATAAAGATGAGTATAGGTGCTAGTTTTTTCTCGATGGATAATAAGATGAAGAAACATCTTAGATACAACTAGAGGAAAAAGATTTTCTAACTCATCAAGATCGTCTCTAGATTGATGATATATTCAATGCAAGCATAAGCACCAGTAACTGATATTGTGAAGTTATCTTCGATATTTAGAGATGAAGATCCTCCATCTAATGAGGATGAGCAATCTAGAGGTACGAAAAATGACTCTTTTCAACCATTTAAAGTTGAAGCTCGAGTCGAGACCTCTGTATATAATAGAACCATTGATGTGAAAAGACTAGATAATTAGCTAGACTAGTTAGAAATCTGCTTTAATATATATGAATACAATAGTATCTAAACGGTGGCTTTTGATCGTTTCAAACTTTCTAGCCATGCTCTTATATAGTGGAATTTATACATGAGAAACAACAACATTTCTAACTTGATATAGAGCAAATTCAATGGCCTAATCAAGAAGCAGTTTTATCTAATTGGTCATGAGGAGGATCAATAGATCAAGTGGCAATACTTGTGGCAGAAGTATAATCAATCCAACCAAGGCTACACCACCAAGTTTTATAAGCAAGCAATCTTCTTTGAAGTCTTTATTCATGATCATGCAATTTTTATAAAGTACATTGAAGGTCTCTATAGGAGCATCTAAAAGGAGCTGAAGCTCTTCCAAGTTAAAAATATCAGTAAAGTTAATGTAAAGGCCATCAGGATTGAGAAGAAGAATTAATCTAAGAAAAGCAATAAAGGTGACAAATTCAAAAAGGACAGTAAAAGATTAAGCCAAAAGAGGGACCAGGGCAAGAAGCAGACCAACATGACTCAAAAAAAATTTTGTGATCACTACAATAGTTCGGGACACATCAAGAAGAAGTGTTTAAAACTTCACCCTAAGTTGCATCCCAAGAGGAGGAAGGCAAAAGATGATGATTCCAAGGAGAAAGGAATGGCGGTCATCAATGCTATGAAGGTTTAGAAGCTACCCAAGCTTGAGTAAACAAACTTCAAATTGAGCTTGATGACGAAGAAACTCGAAACAGCAATTGAGGTAGATTTGGAGATGTGAAAAACATAGTTAGTAGGTCAAGTTATATTCAGTCAGTAAGCTATTTTAGATCCTGGAAGTCAAAAGAACCTTAACTTTGAAAATTTAGTTTAGAAGTTAGGGTTGCAGACCAAACTTTGTACCTATTGTCCCAGCAAAATGACTTGTTAATGTCTGTAGCAAATTTATGATGATGGTATGAGAAATCAATACTACTCACATGAGATGTCATGTTCTCACCCCTTAGTTCTACAAACTGACTAATCAAGATTGAGATAGACCAAACTTTGTACCTATTGTCCCAGCAAAATGACTTGTTAATATATGTAGCAAATTTATGATGATGGTATGAGAAATCAATACTACTCACATGAGATGTCATGTTTTCACCCCTTAGTTCTACAAACTGACTAATCAAGATTGAGATAGATGAGGAGTCACCGTAGTCATCATCGACGAAGAAGGTAAGAGTATCCATACTAGGAAGTCTAGATATAGAAGCGCATCAGGTTGTTCATTGAGATCCAAGAGTAAAAAAGAGCCAAACTACAAACCATCTTCGAGCAAAGCTAAATGGTTGAATTGCAAGATGGGGAAGCAAACGTTTTCCCACCTTAAATTCTAATTTAGTTAGAGCTAAAAATCCTAAACAATGGGAGCCTAGATCTAGGAGGATTATTGGATTTGATGTGGGTCATTTTGACCACTACGAGGAGGATTAGATAAGGTCCAAAAGCAAGATCTGTGATACCAAAAGTTCAAATCATGTGCCAAACTTCAAAAGATAATAATTTAGTCATACGATGCCCAATACCCAATTGATATGATCTTTTGTTTTAAAATTGAATATCTTTTCGAGATCTACAATTTTAAACAAATCCCTAAGAGGACTAAATCAAGCCAAAATTGCATTGTTTGGGCCTCGAAATAGGTTGGCCATACTGAAACTTTTTTTTTCAAGAAAGATTTTGACCAAAGGTTATCTTCCAATTCATAAAGAACTAGATATAGTGACAGCAGACAAAATTGATATAGAAGTCGAAATCTACCTCCTATAAAATTTTAATATTTTTATAATTTTTTGTATTAATCATATTTTTTCAGAAACTTAGTCGTATTCGAATTAGAAAGAAGAATCCAATAAATATACATGAAAAAAAAAAGATTCTAATTATTTAATTATAATTATAAAAATTATGTACTAAAATTAAAATAATTAGTAATAAAATTTAATAATATAAATAAAATAAATAAAAAATATGTATATAATATGAATAAAAAAGTGAAGAAGTATTATAATTTTGTCAAAAAAAATTAATGAAAGATAATTTTGTCAGTGTAAAAATCTATCTTGTATGTGCTTCATCCATCTTTCCTTGCATCTTTCTAATTTAGAAGTATATAAATTAGTGGAGCACGGTGGATGGGCAATCCCTTATTTTTATCCATCAATTCTAAATTTTTTCAAACTAAATGATAAATAGAAATAATCCACCCTTCAAATCTCATCCATGCTCCATCACGACCCCAACTAAATATACAGTAAAAGTGTGAAGTGGTTAATTAATAATGTCAGCAACCTGCACATAGGCCTTTTTGAGAAGTAGTGAGAACAGTCGACTCGCGCGGTGGGTGAATTTGATAGTTATCTGGCACAAAGAGTTTGTATTAACCATCACCGTTCCGTCTATCCAAAAAAAAAAAAAAAACTGTCCTCCTTCCATTACCGTTAGCTCTTTTAATGTTTTTTTGTTAAACTTTATTTAAGCCATTTCCAGCTTTCTGGCTCGTGTTTTCGTAGCTCATTTGTTCGGCTTCTTGGTCGTATGACCAGCATTCGCAGGAATTTTATTAATTTTTTCGAATAGCATCCTGTATTCTTACTTTCAAGCATATTTAGTATGTAGATAGTATTTGTGTCTACTATATATTCAAGGTGCTGTTGAACTTGGTTGTGCTGTTCGCCCAGTTGCGGTAAGGTACATCAAGGATTTTGTGGATGCCTTCTGGAAGGCTAAGAAGATAGGAAAGCATACCGAGCTTTTATTGAACTATCTTTTCTTCCACCAGCATTTATCGTATCATAAAAGCTTTCTTTGACTATCTTTTCTTCCACCAGCATATAGCAAGAGTTACTTTGATCTTTGAAGATTTCAAAATCAAAATAAACCCAATTTAAATAAGTTATACATTTATATCTTTAAATATTATCTATTTAAACATTTAAAAAATATTTAAAAAATTATTTCTGTAAATGTTCTAATATAGATGTTTCTCATTCCAAATTTTCTAATTAATTTATGTATACAAACAATAATATGTCGCATATTTCTTGCAATATCTATATCATTAACAAAGTTGAAAAAATGAACAACCACTTACTCCTAATATTTTTTTCACAGGATCAACCTTATTGTTGAAAGAGTTCAACTCCCTCACTACAGGAAGAATTCAACTTTCCTCCAATCCAAAAAAAAAATAGATACCAAAGAACTTCATAAACATCCAACGTAGATACATATCCAGAATAGATTTTCGAAGCTAGATGCAAGTGTCCAGATAACATTGCAACAAACAAGATGGGTTTGAACAGGATGCACACACGGAACATTACTTTAAAATAATATATGATAAGTTGAACGCAGGCCTTCTGGCCTTTAGCAGGCACATGAGAGCGTGATGATGATGTTTGTTTTTTTATAATGACCTTTTTCTTGGAGCAATTGCCACTTATGATGGCTGTGTGGCCTGGCCCAGCTTGGTCAATTGACCAGCTAGAATAGCCCATATGAGGCCCAGTCTTTTAGCCTGGCTTATTAGTGGCGCATGACTCGGAACAGCCTGCCCCAAGTTCATCAGGGCAGTGCCCGAGTTCGATTAGGTGGCGGCAAAACTCCAATGGTAGGTAAACTTGCTGGCCGTAAACGCCCCTTCTGCTCTCCATACCCCAAGCCCCCTTCTCCTTCTCATGCTTTATCCGAGGTAGTAAACTAAGAATAAAACTTAATCAAAATGTGAGTACTCACTTGGGCTACTGTTGCTGCTAAGGTCGTAGGCTCGTAGCGAATGCTCAAGGATTTGGTTTTCTTGGATTGTAATTTGCTGCATGGTTGTACCCTTTTGCAACCAATAGACATATATACACACATCCATACACCCATAGTCTGGAACTCGTATGCAAATTGTTAGTGGCATCCATGATGCGAATTAAAGAGCAAATTGTAAAAATTTCGGCAACACAGTACATGAAATTAGATAGTGAAACACCTTAAAGAATTTTAAAAACCCTTTCCCTTTAGTGAAGGAAGGAAAAAAAAAAGAAAAGAAAAAGAAAAATGTCCGTACAACAAACACGCAAGTTGACAAATTTCCTTCATGATCGTTAGTAGATCACCCATTTCCAAGTACCTGAATCAAGACGACAAGTAGATAATGAAAAGTTTTAAAATCTGGACCTCGGAATAAAATGTGATTGGGAATTAAAAATGAAAAAGTTCAACAAACGAAATGGATATCT
Organism: Elaeis guineensis; assembly: GCF_000442705.2. Taxonomy (NCBI): domain Eukaryota; kingdom Viridiplantae; phylum Streptophyta; class Magnoliopsida; order Arecales; family Arecaceae; genus Elaeis; species Elaeis guineensis. The sequence goes on along the minus strand of NC_025994.2, from coordinate 97,266,104 downwards.
ACAAGTCTACAATTATAAATGAAACAGAATCTAACGAAAATAGAACACAATTAAATTGGGCAATCCCGCAAAACAATTTCCTAAAAGCTTTTTCCTTTTTTTTTTTTCCAACATTCCCAAGACAGAATCTTAGAATTTCTTCCTTTTATCGGCAGTAAACAGAGAGATCATGCATAAGAGCTCGGATCCCCTCCAGTCTAGCTGGTTCTCCAACCAATAGACATCCTATGGAACTTCATTTTACAAGATAATAAAAATTTACTAAATTTATTTCTGCTGCAGCTTCAAAATAAAAAGGAAGGAAGAACTATATGTGGTGTTTTCAGGATCGAATGGCACCCATATAAATCAAGCCAGAGACCAGGATAGCCACATAAATTTAATCTAGCGCCCGAGCCATTATGCTTAGAGGAACTATTGCCATCCACTAGAATTGGTAATGGACGCGTTCACAAATCTTCCCTATCAACCACGATTACGAGCAGGCTAACATGGTATATACTTGTACTATTAACTACTGACATTATTTCAATAGAAAAAGATTCATTTACCACATATAAGAAAAAAAACAATATTGGAATGTAATTTAACAAAAATATTGTCAAAAACCAGATAAACATAAAAACACGAAGCCGAAAAAAAAAAAAAAGATAGATTAAGGGGAATTATGTAGTGCTCAGACAGCCAAGGGTTTGTCTTCAACTGCTGGTATTATATACCAGATCAGAAACTCTAGTCCACGATATCCTCATCACTGCACCAAAATAACGGTAAAAAAATCTAAGAGAAATCATAGAAATACGTAAAAATATGTATAAACAGCAATAGATTGGTGGGACACAACGCCGAAGTAAGAAAAATTAAAGAAAGAAAAATGAAGCGAAAGAGATTGCAATCCTGTCGCCACAAAATGGCCTGAGACTCCGGGAAGGCAAAGGAATAAAAAGGCGGCCTACTCGGGGGATGCGGCACCGAGCATATATATAGAGAGTCTGTCTGTGGGTACAAGTCAGCTAGGGTTTGCCATCTAATATATCAAGGCCCTCCAATTGGCATCTAACGGCTGGTCGTCCCCATCGATCGCCTCGATAGGAGATGGGGCTCGTAAATGGGTCGGATAAAATCTCGACCTGGTGACAACAGAATAGAAAAGAGGGGAGAAATAGGCTCACCACAGTGATTAAATCTCGTCCGTCCGTTCTTGCATCAATCAAATTCAATATCAATATGTGAGTAAAATATATACAGCAGAGCCGCCGAGGACCATGATTGAGCGGGAAGAGAGGACCAGCGGAACAGCGGAACTAAGGCGGATCCCCTTCTTCGCGGTCTTCTTACCTGCGGCATCGACCTGCACATCACCGGCCAGGCGCACCGAGTGGTGGCGGGTCTTCCGCCCGAAGACCTTGTACCGAAAAGCAGACTCCAACCCGACCCGGAAGACGGCGGTCCCGTTGGTGACTGCCGCCGCCCAGGGGGCCCTCGCCACCGGGAAACCAGGGCCGGAGAAGGTGCCGGACTTGTCGGCGGTCTTCTGGTGGCCCTGGTAGAAGGCGGGGATGAGGGCGGCGCCGGCGGCGGAGGAGGAGTTGGGTAAGAAGGAGAGGGAGATGTTAAGGGGGTCGTGGTAGATGCCCATCTCCTTGTTCTTGTTCTCGATCTCGAGGACGAAGGAGGCGATTGGGTCACCGGGGAGGAGCTTTAAGGCGGTGGAGTTGGCGCCGGCGGCGAGGGAGAAGGAGGTGACGTAGAAGCGGGGTTTGATGGGGCGGTAGGAGAGCCAGAGGAAGAGGGCGATGAAGCCCATGGTGAGCTGGCACCCCACGCACCAGCGGCACAGGCCTCCGGCTTCGGACATGATCGGCCCTCCTCCCCTTCTCTCGGAATTGGAGAGCTTTTACTTTTCTAAAGTGAAAATAAGAATTTGATGCCGTAGCACCAAGGTACTTCTCTCCATCAACTACCGTCTATTTAGGCAGGTCTTACTGATTGAAAATGGGCGATTTGGTGATGATTTACGCTGATTTGGTTGGATAGAATTAATGTTCGTCTCTCACTACATGAAATCATAAAAATAACCTCTTGTGGAATGACGAGGAACGTTTGCCGCTTCGGATTGCGTGTCGTGGATGAGGAAAAGTTATCGTGTGATTCACCAATCATTTTACAAAGTTGGGCATCCATCAGCATCTATCGAGGAATTATATCTACTATAAATAACAAAGAAGTTATTAGCGCTTTCTAATTTATAATAGTTCCTACCAGATTATATATATTTTTAAATTCTTGATTCAGTTAATATAATAAAGAATCTGGTGTGGGTCCACCATAAGTTTTTAAATTCTTGATTCAAAATGTAATAAAGAACCTGCTGTGCGTCCCCCAAGTGACCATAACTTGGTCCATGTCAACTAGATTTGATCCAGCTGGACTCTTGCGATCCGGACCATTTCTTTCACCGGTGCGCACATGACCAATATTTCCATCATCACGTGCATAACAACCGCCCACAACAGTTGTGCACAATATGGGTGTGAATGATCCGATCCCATTATCGAATGCCACGGTTAAATCCCAAAAATTCAAATCATGGTTGACAATGTCTCCTCTATATAAAGAAGAGAGAAGGGAATCAATCCTAAATCATCTCCACCCTCTCTCCCTTCCGACTATTTTAAGTCTCCAGTTGATGAAGCATCAAAGGTTTCCATCGGACACACTGCGGCAAGTAGGTTTTGGTTCCAAATCGTATGTAGGTGTACCTCCAGCTCCATTCATCCAACTCAGTCCGTCGCAGATCTTAGTCATGAGTTTTGTGACAACAGAATCAATTTTCAGTAACTTTGGATAGAAGAAAATGTACTTCCTCCCATAGATTTTAGAGTAGGGTTGTCATGATATAATTATTCTCTCAATGCATGGACTATTTATTAGAAGGCAAGATGACTTCTATGCGACATGTTTACCGCAAACGAAGAGACGGTGCAAGCAAATGGCCTTAGAGGGATTTGGGACGAAAGTGGGGCTTCGTGAACTTCGTTTCATTTTCGGGGCAGAGTGATCTTATGATTTTTGACAAATTGCAGAGGAAGAGGGAGATTGAGTACTTTTTTTTGCATGTACGATAGCCGTCACCCAATAATTCTGAAAGACCACCCTGAAACCTCCTTCCAGGAAAAAAATGAAAAAGGATGTTTAATGTAGGCTCCTTGGATACAGCTATCATAGATGATTACAACTTGATCATTTGGTACTTTTGCATGCAAATTCGTTGCTTAAGATACGTAATGTAAAATTTATTTAAAAATTAAACAAGCAATCCTTTTAGGCCAGTATTTGGGCGAATAACTTGTGTTTGTGCCCCACATGCGAGACAAAACAATAAAATTCTTTATTGCCTTAAAGTTCTGTTAGGATTCCTATTAGACTTTTATCGTCAGCTTTATGAATTTTGGATCTAAAATTCCACCGTTTCTATCTGCCCTTTTACTAATACATATTAAAATTTAACGTCTTGAGATTCGATCTATATTGAGCTCATAGCGAGGTCCGTAATAAAAAATGGAGTTCCATGAGTTCAAGATCATCCGAAACAAAGTCTGGATGAAGGAGATACGTCTGATTGAAATTGGCACGAAATCTGAAACGGTAGAGGATCGGTGGTGGGCCGGTGGAGCGGCGGTGGTACGGTCGTACGTGGCGGTACGTAGCTCAGGCACGGCAGCGTGCAGCTCGATCGTGGCAGGACGCCGCCCAGCGCGCAGAGCAGGCCCAGGTCTGGCCGTATGCACGCGGGGCACGGCCCAGGCCCACGCGTGCTTGTGAGGGAGCCCAGATAGCCCGATCCACTGTGGATCAGGCAGTGCATAGAGGGCCTTGTGGATAGAGGGGGTGTTTCCCCTCAGTTTCTCACGATCCACGGTGGACCGAACGCCGTTTCCTCGACGTTTCTTGCGGTCTACGGGCTCTTTTCGCGGACCGATGCACGATCGGGAGGTTTGAAATGCTACCGGTTGTGATCCAACAGTTCAGGGGGTTTTCTGAGTGCTGTAAGGAAATAGTTTCCTAATCTAACTGGATTTCTAAGCCTTTAAGAGGCCTGTACATAGGAACTAAGGATGGCGTGGTGCATGGCTTTGATCGGTGAAGAACCCAGAACAGAAGCGAGCACCGAGAGGAGCAGGAACAGAGGCTTCAGGGAGGCTATTGGATAGCAGACAGCGGTCGCTTCAAAGGTTCAGAAGGTCTTCGTAGAAAGAAAACTTTTGTGAGGGAGAACTTCTTGTGAAGGAGAGATTGGATGTACAAGGGTTGAGGGAGTGATCTTCTCTTATAATTTTTTTTCTCTTTTCTCATAGTGAAGTTTGCATGCCCTGTGGAGGCGAGTCCTTTTTTGGCTGATCCACGTATTTGATTGTTTCTGTTTTATTTCTTCTTTCTTTCTGCTGCAACGTGCGGTACCGAAAAGGTCCTGGGAGGTAGTGTCCTGGCCAGACATCCACCATCAAGTGGTATCAGAGCGAGGCGGTACAAAGATGCAGATTACAGTGGTGGTGAGCAAGATTGAAGATGGAGAAGACAGGATCAATCAAGATAGAGATCAACAAGTTTGATGGAAAGAGTAATTTCTCCTTGTAGCGATAAGGGTGAAGGACGTGCTTATCCAATAAGAGTTGATTGATGCTCTCTTATGCGAGAATAAGCTGACCACCATAGAGGTGCAAGATTAAAGGTGGCTCCAGATGCAGGTGGTGAGTACCATCCGCATGTATCTAATGGATGAAGTGATAATCTATGTGCCTAGCGAGACTTCCCTGACGGTGCTGTAGTCGAAGCTCGAAAAGTTGCATATGGCAAAATCTCTCACTAATACTCTTTTTTTTCTGAAGGCATTTTTGCCAGCTGCAGATGACTGAGGGACAAAACGTGCGGAGCATCTCAGCTACTTCCATAAGATCCTCACCGACCTCCTCAGCGTTGGTGAGAAAGTTAAGGAGAAGATCAGAGTGCTGGTCTTACTAGCGTCGCTCCCCCTTCATATGAGTCTTTGGTGACTGCTCTTTTAGTGGAGAAAAGCACCATCAAGATGGACGAGGTCACCACGGTGATTCTCCAGAATGAGGTTCTCAAGAGGGAGAACCTAGCTTCGAGCTCAAGTGACAGTAGCTCAGCTTTGATAGTTTCTGGAGGAGTAGGAGACGGTAGACAGGATGATAGGAGATCACGATGAGGGCGGTCCAAGTCCAGGATGAGAAACTTGAGCAAGACTAGATGTTACTGGTGTGACGAGTTGGGGCATCTAGTCAGAGATTGCTTCCAACTCAGAGATCGGATGAGAGCTACTGTAGCAACGGCCAGTAGCGATTCAAAGGGTGATGTCCTAAAGATATCTGACGAGGTATCTATTTCTTCTCGACGGTGCATTTTAGATTTTGCATGCACCTATTATATACATTGCAGAGTAGTTTGCCTTTCTAGAGAACAGTGATAGTACTGTTTATCTATCAGATGGATCGAACTGTGCGATCAAAGGCATCGGAACGGTCAGTTGGAGGACATATGATGGTGCAGTGAGAAAATTAGGAGAGATCCGATACATATCTGATTTCAGATAGAATCTTATCTCACTGAGTAGACTGGATTCGAGAGGCCACAGGACGGTAGCTGATGGAGAAATTTGAAGGTGCTACGCAGCAATATGATTGTTCTGGAGGGAAAAAAGAAGATGAGAGGATATTACTATCCGATGGGGAGCTCAGTACGAGGTGGAGCTTCAGGAGCCAGAAGGAGCCCAAAGCAAGGTGGAGCTCTAGATGGAGATGGATCGGGTACAAGATATGAGACTTGAAAAGATGAAAGATGATATCACAAGGTGAGATTCCTATTGTTGCAGGATGATACCCCGAGCAGGTCTCAAGTCAGGAAGAGCACAGCATACGATGGAGATAGGATCGAGCAGTCTGGCTCGAGTCCCATGTTTGCCTATCCATGATCAGCAGGTGATTACCCCAGGACATAGGGGCGAGGTGATCAAGAAGCTCTCAGAGTTAGGAGGAGATCGAATGTCGAATCGAAGTAGAGATTGTTAGAATTTGACATCTTGAGATTTGATCTATATTGAGTCTACAGCGAGATCCATGATGAAAAATGGAGTCCAACGAATTCAAAACCATCCGAAACAAAGTCCAGATGAAGGAGATACGTCCGATTGAAGTTGGCACAAAGTCCGGAGCAGCG